>NC_044308.2:66574220-66909220 GCF_007474595.2 Lynx canadensis | reverse complement strand
TCTCTGATTCCAGGGTCTAAGATATAAACGCTCCCCAATGAATGGAAAACTTTGTGACAAATCACCACCTTGGGGTGCTTCTGACAATTTTAGCCTGCAGGTGCTGCTGTGGTGCAAGAAGAATTAAGGCATGGGGAGGCACACATCAAACAATGGCGAGAAAAAGATGTTTTCAAGAATTCTATTTCCACCCACATGCAGGAGTAGATTTCTCTGCTCCAGCATCTCTCTGTGAAAGGACTGGGGTTGGTTTCCCAAACAGGGCAAGAACCAGAGGGTGTGTGTTCTCTCCAGCTGGACCTGGATATCTGAAAGGATGTCCTGTTTACATTTGGCACCAGAGCCTAGTGATTACACTGCCTGAGTACCCCCGATGTGAGATGAAACTCAAAATGGATTTTTCACACAAGTTTAAAAAATAACACTCAGCTGACCCTGTCATCATACCACCTGGGATTGGTTTACCAAAGGCCTATATTTAAAAAGAATGCTTACTAAGAAGGGTGAGGCATGGTATCCATGGAATGCAGTTTTTTGGTGGTCATGGAGGATTTTCATTATCCTTTCTCTTTCTCTTCCCTTCTTTTGTTCTCCCCAATTTGATTTCTTTCTTTTCTTTTGCCTTTCCCTTTGTCTCCTTTTCCTCTCTTGTCCTTTTCTTTCTTTTCTTATCTTATCTTTCTTCTTTCTTTCTTTCTTTCTTTCTTCTTCCTTTTTTCTTCTTTCTCAAAGAGAAAAAGGAGGGTCAGGAACTTGACTTATGGCCAGTCTCATTTCATGAAATGACCTTTGTAGGTAACAACACTGTCCAGTGTAATATTCCATAGCTAAGCATTAAGTAAAGAAAAATCAACAAAGCAACTGGCTTTTCCTTCTTTCTTTCTTTCTTTCTTTCTTTCTTTCTTTCTTTCTTCCTTCCTTCCTTCCTTCCTTTCTTTCTTTCTTTCTTTCTTTCTTTGTCTTTCTTTCCTCTGCTCTCTCTGTTCTCTCCTCTGCTTCCCTCCCTCTCTCTCTCCTTTCCTTAGTCAGTCTGTCTGTCTCTGTCTCTCTTTTTAAAGAAAAAATTTATCTTTGAAAGAAGGTGTGGGAGGTCATGGTGGGGATCCAAACTAAGAAGAACAAAGGAATGAGAAATTAGAAAAATGTTACTGGTGAAAACATCATTGTAAAGATAGAAACTGTCAAACAACTAAGCTCGTCAGTCCTGGGAGTTGGAGTACTGTGAATGTACAAGTTGTCTATTTGTTCATTGCCAATCTTTTTTAAGAAAAGATTTTTTTAAATGGTATCTTCTCAAAGAGCTCCCGTTGTTTCTGTCAGCTTGACTTTCTGACCCTCTGGTTTATAGTTAGTACCCAACAGTGTCATATCTTATTGTTGGCTACCACTCTGCCTTAAAGTCTTTCTGGCATGAAATGGGTGGGAAAATGTGTATAAGGAATGATTTCGGGGGTGTGAATTCTGTCTTCCCAATGAAATTGCAAGCTTCCTCAAGGTAGGCCAGCACAGAGTGCCATTTTTAGACACTGTGCCGACACAGATCAGGGAAGAACGGACCAACCTAGAGGTATCTAACTTTTGATCTTTCCTAAAGAATTTACACCTCATTGCATGATTTCTTTGTTTATTCTGTATAGAGTGTGCATAACAAGACTCAAATACCAATTTGTGTGTATTTGATGATGCCAAGGCTGTTCTTGCAATAAGGAGAGCCAGGATTAGCAATTGAATAGCCAAGTAAATGAAGACCAGGTATTCATAACCCACCATTTATCATGGGTTTGCAAGACAACCGCATTTATTTCAATCTATGTGTGAGAGAATGTGCCTAGCAATCAGGTCAGCACTATGAACGTTGCACTGTATTTATCTTTAGTCCCTAAACATTGTGTGTAATCAAGGAAGTGAGATGGAGTAATAAAAAACCATTATAGAGTTCTGAAAGCCCTCAATTTCATATTTACATCTTGGAACCAGCTCATTCTGACTTCATAACTCCTTAATTAGAGGCACAGTCGCTTTCTTTTCTGTAGGGCATTTTTTTTCACCCTCACAATACAAGCATACATTTGGTAACTAATACCAGCAATTAGCCTCATCTGCTATGTAAATGAGTGTAATTGCAATTAAATACTTTAGTAGGCCCAAAGGGAAAACATGCAATCATTACAAAGTAAGTAGAAGAGCATGGTTAAGGGACATTTAGAAGTGTTCGCAGAAGTGCCTTTTCCCTGCAGTGTCAGGAGCCTTTTCTATGGTGAATTATTCACTGGGAGCCCTGGAACTGACTTGCATTTCTTGTTCTATTTTCCTAAGAAGATCGGGCAAAAACCGTCCTTTTCAGCATTTCTCAAGGTTGGTTAGTTTTGGAAAAAATCAATTTGGGAAGTAGTTTCTCTTCAGCATGGATCCAGGGCTTAAAAATATCAACTTTCAGCTACCTTGTGTTGTGCAGGTTGGAAAAACAGCACTATATTTACCAAAAGATAATTTTCAGTGTCATATTTGCTCCTTACTAGATCCTAAGGTTGAGAACAGTTGAAAGAGCATAGCACAGAGTAGAGAGTGATGACCTACCAGGGAGTCAAGCAGCACTGGTACTAGTTAGTAGCATGGAGTGGCTTAGAGCCTAGGCTCTGGAGCCTGAGTGTGGGCCTCTAGCCCTCACTAGCTACATGCACTTAGTCAAGCCATATGTCCATTTTCACCAGTTGTCAAGTGGGAAGACATAGTACCTGTCTCATAGGTTGCTGAGGATATAATTGGTTCATGCAAATAAAGCACCCAGAATACAGCCTGGCAAAGAGTAAGTGCTCAACCAATCCGTGTGTGTTGAAAGATCTTTGACCCTTTCATTCCTCCATGTAGATTTCCTGTCTAGATAAAGCCAAACCTCAAAGTAATGCACCTAAATGGAATCATTTTAATCTCTAGAAGGAGTGAGCTTACTGTGTTTTCAGCGTTATGCTAGAATGCTTCTTTGAGGGACACGATCCCCATGAAACTTACTGTTGTAGGCATGCATTTACTCTAGGAGTGATTCACACTTCAGTGTAAGGACTTCTTAACGAGAGTCCAAGTAAAAACAGATGTTCTTATCTATGAACAGTGAATATGTGACACATCATTTTTCTTTCTTGGCATTGGTGGCTAGGAGTCACATAGGCAAATTTGTGGCCAACACATTTCTAGTTATCTACACAAGACTCTCCTGCATCACAAGCTTTTGTTTCTCCCTCTTTTAGTTTCATAGACATCCATGTCCTTATTTGTGAAAAAAAATATTTTGCCGTATGCATCTTGTAAACGACCTCAATTATTCTCGCATAATTGTGTACCATTGAGCAAGTCACTTTGTTTCTTTGAGACAGCTCCTTCATCTTTAAAATGTAAGTTGGGCTTCTGTTTTTTGTTTCCAGCTTCGAAGTGCTGATCCTTAATTAAATGAATACTTTTGTTCTTGGAAATGATAGCTTGGACAAAGAAGGAGAGGCTCTCTAGAAACAAAGGATGCATAGGATCAGAGCTGAAAAATGTGGAAGAACATTTCAGATCTTCTCACTTTGGCTACTTCTGCTTTCTCTCTCACTCTAAATGACCCAACACATTTAAAGGCATGGTCATGAATATTTCAGTCCGTTCTTGGTTCCTTTCCTGCAGTGAAGAAAAGGCAGAAGGCTTTGTTTCTGGGAGTGGAGGTGGCCAAGCATTTTTGTGACTTCCCCTGTCATTTCTCCTACAACCTATTCAAGGGAATGGGAGCAACAGGACCTCAAAGAATAAAGACAGTGAAAGACTGTAAACCTCTCTTGGCCACTTTTGATAGAAGGGGAAAATTCTAGAGTTCTTATCGTCTTCTCTTGTTCACCTACCACTTAAGAGTTACAGGGAGAGCTTCAAAGGCTTCACATTGTCCACCTCCACTGAACTACGTTATCAGAGAAAAGACTGCCAGATGTTTAGCAATCAAACTTGGTGCAGAACATAACTTTAATGGAAAACAGAAGGACGTTTTGCTTCCCTCCCACTGTGCTATCTATCCAAGCGACTTTCAGGAGCCCACTTTCCTTACTGTCTTTGAAAAGCACACACACGCACTTTTAAATGCTGTAGTCTGACCCAATTGATATAACATAAGGTGAATCTTTGCATATATTTGTGAAATGATGTAACTTTCTATCCTTAGGGAAGGAGTTCATAAAACCTGTATTTTCTAGCTTTAAGGCCACCTTAGAGAACAATTAATCAAACACAAATAGGAACATTTGGTATGCAAACCACCCCAAAGGAATGAAATCTTATTTTCCCTGTTTATATCTGGTCAGCTCCCCTGGCACCTCAGATTCAACGTTTTTGTTTGTTTGTTTGTTGTTTGTAAAGATTTGGTAACTTTTAATGGGCTAAAGTGGATAGGAATGTAGAAGATGTGTGTGTGTGTGTGTGTGTGTGTGTGTGTGTGTGTGTGGTTTCTTTTTTTTTTTTTTAGAAAGAAGAGGACATTTAATTATTTTCTCTTAAGATGCTTTTAAAAAAGAAAAAAAAAGCAAGTCCTTTATTTTTATACTGAATTGAGGAAAGAGATGCTTTCTGTAGAAGATCATTTGAATCACTGTGACAATGAGGGAAATGCTGCCCAAACACTACATGACTAAGGTGTAAAGGCTTCTCATAGCTGGAGAAAGCAGAATGACTTTAACTTATTCAAAGAGTTTAACTTATTAGTTGGGACTTGGCTTGTTTTGAAAGGGTTTGCCCCATACCCCAGACTTTATTCTTTACAAACTACGTCACAGTAAAGTGTCCGTTGGTGGGTTGTAAAGCAACTCCAAGACATCTGGCTCTACTGGGGCCATGGATAAGTGTAATGAAAATTTGACTTCAGTGGCTACTTCCTCTAGATGCTATGCATTCTGGTCCTTTCTTATAAAAACAGCAACAAAACAACAAAATATAAAATAAGTGGAAATTTAATTGCAAAGTAATTTGTAAGATTTCTGTTACTTTTTATTTTGTTAGATTGAACCTTCAGATATAGTGAACCCAGGAAGAAACAATCTTGGTATAATTGCAGTTTATGAAACTGGCTGTTGAGAAAATATTACTCCATTATTTAAGACAAAGTTCCCAGCCTCATCCTCAGTTTCTTGATATTCTCCTTCTTCACCCTGCCTGCCTTATATTCCATGGAGTTTCCAGTGTTTGGTGAGCAGAAGAGATTCAAACAATAGGCTGTAGGCATTGGATTGGGTGCTACTTCAGAGGTAAGTTTTCTTTCATAGACCTTCAAGTGTGTTCTGTGTGCCCAACTTGATTGACAAATGGTGTTTAGAAAGGGAAATTGTTCAGAAGGTAATAAAAATATCTTTGTTTATAGTCTGACTACAAAACAAAGTGAGAAAATTCTCAGGCCCAATTTTCAGTTCTGTGGTCCAGAAAGATCACTCAAACAGTATTAGGTCTCACTCAGTTTCCAGGTTGCCCCTTGAGAGGTGAGCTTAGGCTTTTGAGGTTAGGGTCACTATCCAGATGATTCCGCCTTCCCTTCCTCTGCATTCCCTTTAATAACAATGCTTTTCCCTTGTTCGGTTGCCTGTGAGGGGCCTCTGTGTGGCTGTATCTTTTATTTTCACTCCTAAAAGAGTGTTTCAAAGAGAAGTCAAGATTTTGGCCTGATCTCTTTTCCCAAGTTCATGGCTGTGCTCCCAATTAAACAAAAGTTTCTAGATTGGATCCCAATGGATATCACCTATTTTAGGCACTCAAAGAAGACTTGGCTTTGCAAGGAATGTTAAATATCAAATATACATTATCTTTGAATTATTACTGTTATTTATCTGAGCTTATTTTTTATACTCATTTAAAACAAAAATCATGGCAATTCCCTGCAATCAGGTGTATTTTAAAAGGGAAGCAACTCACAGTAGGAACAAAAAGAGATTGGAAATGTGTTTGTTTTATTTTAAGGAGGGGTTTATTAGATATATCTTTTTTTAAATTATTATTTTAAGAAAAAAATCTGGGACTGTATGAAAATGAGTTGACCAAAGAGTGATATTTGTGTGGTGAAAGAATATATTTTAAACCTTCTCCACTATATACTCTGGGAAGTATATTTTTTTTCTTAGACCAATAGTTTACATGCCCCAAATTTTGAATTAATTCATGACTACTACTGAGATACTTCCTGTCTATCAGGTATAGAAACCAAGACCAGATGAATTTCATGAGAATTTGTTACAACAGCAACAACAAAATTTAAGTGTACAAACCATTGGTCTTTAGGATTTCAAACACCAAATCCTGCTTGTTTGGTTTTTTGGTTTTGATAACAGAAATTTTTGATTTATGGCCAATGAGAAACTTGATGTAAACCCAACCGGAATTCGAGATCTTAGGGACATAGTCATCCTGAATTATCACTTTTCAATGGGTTTCAATGGTCCCCAAAAAGGATGATTTGAGAACATAGACCCAATACCAGTACTAGAAAAGAAAATTGAAAGTAGTGTCCTCACTGGAGAAGTATTTCCCTATCAGTGGAACATCATATTTATGCTCTAAACTACATAGAAATAAGGGCTTAGGGTTTAAAAGAAAGGAGGTGGGGGTGATGGTTCTGGAAGAGTGTTGATGCAGAATGTATAGTCTTTTTGTGTAGTAGGTAGCCAAAAGCATGATTCTTAGAGATCCTATCTGTTCCCAAGCTACAATTAAAAGGTTAAGCAAAGCAATACAGAGAAATACTTTAACAATTCAATAGTTGCTTCTTGAATGGCCACTGTGACAGTTCTTTGTCATAGGATATGCCAGAGCTGGTCTTTAAGCTCTATGAGCCCAGAGACCTTCTCTGATGTTTATCTTGGAAGGCCCTTGCGTTCCTGGAATAGAGTAGGTACTTGGAACCTATTTGTTCAACAAATGAGTAGAAAAAAATCATACAAAGGTCTGTCAGATGAAGTCTCTGCCCACAAGGGGCATATTGATATAAAAGCATTCACAAACTGCTTTACAGTTCACAAAATCTATTGGCCTACATTATTATCTGTAGTGGTCAGTGGTTCCAAATCTAATTTGTATCAGAATCACCTGGGTAGGCCTTTTTTTTTTTTTTTTTTTTTTTTTTTTTTTTTTTTTTTTTTTTTTTTTTCTGTGAAGATTTTTATAACCCAACCTGACTTAGGAAATGGAATCTTGTTGGGAAGTGGTAAAGTCGATGGAGGGAAGCAGGTGATAGCACTCGCCAGATGATTTAGTACACAATGCTGACAGAAGGTGCCATAGTGAAGAGGACAGGCTCCTGGCTCTGACCAGACTGAATTTAAAACCGGCCCTAGAGTTTTTTAGCTTTTTAACTTTAAGATGAACTTTTCTGAGCCTCGGTTTTCCCATCTATAAAATGGGGGGGAATAACAATAACTATCCACAGAAGACTATTGGGTGGACTCAAGGGATAGCCACATAAGTGCATATCCAGAGCTTGGCACAGAGTAGGCGCTCAATAAACTTTGCTTGAAATTGCTAACCATGAGGGTCTATGGCTTATTTCATTTTCAGTACTAGACCTAGGCTAAAGAACCGCGTTCCCTGTTCTCTAGGATGAGGCTGTCATGACATTTTCTCTCATCTGTTTAACCACGGGATGGTCTGAGAAGCTCGCTCCTCCTGAATCCCAGCCAGGACCAACTAGACATTTGGTCAGGTCAGAATAGAAGAGACTGTGGCATTTCCGATCCTCCATTGGACTTCCCTCTAGGATGAACGTACTCATGTTGTTTCAGGATTTCCAGCAAGTCCTGGCCTGGAAGCCAGAAGCTAAAGTTATCTCAAAGTGATAAGCTCAGGAACTACATGAGATGTTGATTTAGATCTAGTCTCAGAGGTTATCGAAGGTTCAGAAGCTGAGAAAGGGCAGGGGGTTTAAGGGTTGGTTGGAGGGGGTCTAGCATTTTACCCACAGGGGAAAATTGTGCTGTAGAGAGAAAACCCAGTTTTGACTGAAATGTCTAAGCAAATAGGTAACTTTAAATTAATGATAAACTATAATCTGGGTCTCTAAGATAAGCAAAATAAGCAGCTGTAATAGAATGAGGTTTATCAGAGTGTGATAGGAAGGTCAGGCATGACAAATTGGGAAACTGGGATGTTGAGTTGGCTCATGACTATTATGTAACTAACATTTTTGCTAAATTTAAACATGAGCAGCCTTCTCTGGAGGTGTGTGGGTGGAGAGGTGAAGGGGCAGATTGAAAACAATGGTCTTTATTTTAATAATATACTTTAATTTTAGGCCAGGGTTGAATGAGAACTTTCAGCTAACAGTATACTTTTTGGCAGTTCTGAATTTTTCTGAACTGAGGCAACCCTTAGCCCTATGGAACACCCCTATTTTTCTGTCAAACTACTATATCCAGTGCATTTTTCTCTGGCCTCCCTGGAAGTAGAATTGTCTCGGCCTTTCCCCTGCAGAAGGCAAAACATAAACATAAGGGCATTAAAATGGAAACAGGATCTTGGTTCTCACTGTTTCACCAGGCTCCTTAGCACTGACCTCTGACCCTCATTAAGATCCCATGGAAAGTCTGGGCATCTGGGGTGTGTAGCTCACTGTGGGAATTTTTTTGTTGTTATGATTGTTGTTTTCCTCCTCCTGGATTATTTTGGCTTAACCTGGGGCTATGATGTAAAATAAGCCACTTTCAAGAGCTTTTCCTGACCTTGTCTGGGAATGGGGTTAGAATGGGATTTGACTACTGCTGCTGTCAACTCAAAGAATCCATTTTCAAGTCTTCATCTAAAATTTATGGGAGAAAATAAAACATAGCATCTCTAGCATTTTCTTGCATTAATGACAGGTAACTGCTTGGTTTTGAACACCCATGTAGAATTGTTGAAGATACTGAGGCTTCATGTTTTTTTGTTTTTTACTCATTTGTTACTTTTGTAAAAGTAGAGCTCTAGATCAGATACCCTCTCCCATATTTGCTCGATTTGTGTTGTTTCACATCATACTTTCATTAAAGAAGACATCTTTCCTGATCATTCAGTGGGAAAGATCTCAGATAAGTTCATTTTTCTTCAATGGAATTCTTTGTTGTCCTTGAGCAGTTTAAGAGGCTGAAGTCCAGAAATATAATTGGGTAGTAATTTAAATATTCTGGTTGAGTGGCTAATTTATATACACATTTAAGAGTAATTAGTAGAGAATTTAGAAAATTTTCAATAAAAGCAGAAGAGTAGTCATCCACAATAAGGTAAAGTAATTCTTTCCTCTTTGGTTGGGTACCTCTTTGCATATCTCAGGGTCATAGACTTCCATTCAGCAAAGGCCAAGTTTCATCTTAAGCTTTTCTAATCCATTGTAGACTTTCTTAAAAGCTCAGTTCCAGTTGATATAAGAGGAACTCTTATAAAAATGTGCTCAAAGAAGGCTGATAGGTTTTCTTACAGGTATTTTGGTTGTTTTAAAAGAGATTATTAACATAAGCCAAAATTTAAACTTTATAGTGTTTTGTTTACTCACAAGAAATTCAATATTCTCTGATTCTCTGTTCTAAAAATTCTGGAGAAAATACAAAATTACTATTTTGAAATGGAAAAACTGAGAGTCAAGAGGGCAAGTGATTTGCCCATTGTGTGTAAAACTCAAGTTCTCAGCCTCTGGTACTGTATTGTATCTATAAGTAAAAAGAAAAACAGAAACCCAGCCCTGCTCTACCTCAGGAAAGAAGAGAAAAACTAGGAATGCATATGTGTGTTCTTTCAAGCTCTCTCTATAAAAAAATCAATCTTTCCCACAAAGCCCTCTTTTATTGGATGGGTGTATATGCAATATTCTAAAACCTTCTTAATAGAGTCCATTTTGTGCTTTAATTTAATTTTAGAACAGACTTCTGGGACAGATATATATCTGGTTCTATAGCACTCAAGCTATAGTTATTTAATAGACTAATGTTGGGAGGAGAAGCAAGAGGAGAGTATATAATTACTAGGTTGAATGGACATCTAAGGAGGACATGGAATAAGTCCTTGCTGTGCCAACTATTTTTTTCTCCTTGAAAATACCACTTCCCCTTGCACTCTGCTATTCCAGGCCCAGAACCTTTTTAAAACTTGCCTCTTTAACGGATCCATCTATGAACATGTAGATAGCTTCATTTGACTTGATATAGTTTTTCACATTCTTCAGCTCTTTCATGCATCTGCTTAGATTTTAATTAAATTACACACTCTTTTTTTCATTGCTTTTTTCTTTAATTTTACAGGGCCCAACATGTTGATCTACACAGAGCAGACAGTAAGTTTGTTGACTGATTATAACATGAATCACAGGTAAAATAAATTACTCGACCACATAAAGGATTAGTACAACGCTCTCTTCTGTGTGGAGATGAGATAAAACTGGAAGAGGAGTGTGTTTCTGTCGCCCATGGGTCCTGTGCAGGGAGCTCCAAATGAGGAGCAGGTCTGACATGGCAAAGTTGAATTACCTTTATTTAAATGACTGCAACTTATATATGTATATGGCTTCTTGGAAGTTCAGATATTTTTAATACATATGACCTCATTTGACTCTCCAAGAAAACTGGAAGTCAATCTGTATTGACTCCGTTTTGTGGCTAAAGAAACTGAAGCTCACAGGATTTAGTGATTTATCCATATTGATATCTTGCAAGTAGTTGAACCTTGAACCCAGTGTTTTGTCTTTCTTTGTTTCCTTTTACCTCCAGGGTTCATGCTCTTTCCAACCCACCATGCTGTTTCTCTCATTCCATAAAGCTATCACTGCAACACTCATAGTCTGTGACTCATTCTGGAATAACAACCCTGCCTCAAGTGATATTTGCCAATAGAGTCCCACAGTTACTGTTGTGCCCTGTAGCTTCTAGCATAATAAAATTATAATATTGAAAAAAGATGGCTTTTTTTTTAAATAAGAGTTCTTAAGGAGCTGAAGGTTACATGGAAAAAAGCCCCCGGTCACTCAGACGTTGCACTTTGAGCATATTGAGCTCTTGTGCTTTGTTTGACCAGCATGATTCTGGCTTTAGCTCAGAAGGAAGTTCAGTGTAAGCTTCTAGGTCAACTGACCCACTAGGAGGAAAATTATAGCACTCTTCGCCTTTTTTTCAAAACTGAGAGGATACGTTTAGTAGTAACTTTCTGAAGGGGTAGAAAGTACAATATGTATGAAATTGTCAAAGAAAGATAATTTATTAATAAAAAATTAAAAGCCATTTCCATAATGTGCTTTCAGAACACGTTATGCACAATCACAAAATCACAGCGCATTTATAAAACTCCAACTAAAACAACATAGAGCTATTAGTGGATTAACTCCTTCCCACGTACCCCCAAACAACAGCACTGTACCATGTGTAGTACTTCCTGTTTTATTTAGTTTTTAAGCCTTTGTTTGATTTCAACTAGTTTAGACATCATAGTCTCAAATGTCTCATGAAGCATAACGTTTCTGGCTCCGATTCTTCCATTGAACCCCACTGCATTGCCCACCCTCAGCTGCGCAGGCTCAGTCTTCCAGATTTAGTAGAGATCACTACCACCCATAAATTTTATGTGCATTAAAGGTAGTTTCCCCCTCTTGTAATCATTATTAATATTTGATGGCCAAGGTATTATTCTTTATCGATAATTTTATAGATCATAGTTAATTTAGAAAGAAAAAAAATCAGAACTATAATGCAAAGTAGTAGAGCTCCACGTTAAAGAGTGACCTTGTCAAAGAGATGCATTTTTACTTCAATTAAATTCAAAGTCAGTCAGTCCCATAGGTAATGTTAGCAATTATAAGAATACTTTGCAAAAGTAGTTAAAAAACACTCAGAGAACTTTTATGCGATGCTAGTTTTTAAAGCAAGAATGACTTTCTTCTAAAACTTCAATTCTTTATGAGATCATTTTGGAGTGTACTGTTACATAAAACATGAGGTCAGTAACTAAGGCTAATTAAATTTTAGTAGGAGCAAAAGTCACCAAAAGGTTTTTGCATTCATCCTACCAATTCTAAAACAGTGATACAATACACCATTAATAGCCTTAGAATTGCTAATTATTTCAACATGAATAGCGATATCAATGCTGTCAGTTTAATTTAATACACTCAGGAGAATTCCTGCAGAATGCATGATTTCTCTATTATTTCCTGGTTTTCACAACCACTAAAAGCTATAAATTCTCCTTCTTTTTTTCAAAGAGAGATTAGTAGTCTAGACCCTTCTCACCTTTTTGAGGAATGGTGCAGTTGTTATTTTTTTTAAGAAATGGGAAGTAAAGACAAAATAGAAATTCAGAAATGATAGTAGCCCAGGTTTAATTCTGTGATCCAGTTTGAGGAAAAATGTTCCTAACTCCAAAAGAATTAAGATGCTCGTGCTTTCTGTTGGTTTCAGTGGAGTTTCTACTTAGGAAATGACCTTTGGCTTGGGGTTGAAGTGTATCCTTTTTGGAGAGGATCTAAAATGGATGTCTGGAGGAGTACAAGTAAAAAGAAATTGTTTGATTAAATAAACAAGTAGAAACTTTATTGGAAACTTTACC
This sequence comes from Lynx canadensis, assembly GCF_007474595.2. Classification (NCBI taxonomy): domain Eukaryota; kingdom Metazoa; phylum Chordata; class Mammalia; order Carnivora; family Felidae; genus Lynx; species Lynx canadensis. Next base: position 66,896,665 of record NC_044308.2, on the reverse strand, counting down.
AGATTAAAAGGATGGAGTAATCCTCTCATTTCACAAAATATTTCACTTAGAAGGCAGTAGAGAACAACCACGGCTTTCTCATGGGGGAAGAGGGAGTTAAAATTTATTCTACAAAAGAATCATTCAGTAGTAACTAATTAAAAAGTACTAGTTAGACCTTAAAATCATGGAATCTCAGAGTTGGGGGAAAAAAAAAAACCTTGAGGATAATCTGTTCTAAGTTTTTAATGCATATAATCCCTTAAAAGTGATTGGTCAATCTTGGCTTGCATATCTCTAGGGATAGGAAACTTACTACCTTATTTTCAGGACATTCTAATTGTTTGCACATTTTTTTAAACCAATTGAATTTTATTTGAATTTTCATTCATTACTGGGTTAGTATCTTCTGAAACGTGGTATTTGACATGGTTTTAGGTGATATATGGGAAATAATCTTAATTTTAATATATTTTTCAACACACATTAAAAAATACATTATTGTACCAAACTCATGATTTCATAGATTATTATTTTGGATGGAGCTAAGGGGAAAAATGAGTCCACATAAGGCAGAATTAAGAAACTGTTAAGTTAATGTTAAGTGTATGTGAAAATGAACATGACCAAAGTTGTGCAGGTGATTACAAAATGATGAAGTATGAAAAACAGTACCCAAGGTCTACTGTGGAAACAAGAAGGGATGCCATAATCCAGAATCATGGCAGACTGTATTGTCATGAGATAAGTCAGGAGGGTGTATATGGATAAACTGGGGCAGAGGGAAGAGGTAGAAGGCTGCTGTAATAATGGGGCAGACTTACAATGCCCTGATCCATGGTGGGAGTAGCAGAAAGTGAAATGTCAAGAAAGAGTCGATTAATGAAGTGTTATGGAAGAAGAAACACAGTCCTGCATTTCCAAGAACTCAGATCTTAGTCCTACCTGTCCTCTAACTAACCTCCCCTTACATCTTCTTTCGATCTTAGTTTTCCTCATCTGTGGAACAGGGATGGTTTCTAGTGCAAGCACCAAAATTTCTTCTAGCTTTGAAGACTTTGATTACATAATCATTATGAATATATGGGCTCAGCAAATGAATGGATATATGAGGAATGGGAAAGAGAATCAAAAATAGCAGTGAGGTTTAAAGAATGGGTGAATAGGCTCATTCACAGGCAATAGAGTCAAGTGGGGAGGATAATTTGAAATCAATGAGAAAGGAAAGATTGAATTTGAATCTATTGCAATGGAGTTGCCAGTGACATCTCTTTGTTTATGTCTGACAGGTCCGTGTGCACTTGGGAAAGAGTGAGACTATTTGCTCATTTGCAAAATAGAATTAGGTGATCTATAGAGATTTGGGGATTGCTTACATAGAGATAGATGAACTCCTGGAAATGAAGAAGACTATCATAAAGAAAAGGGAGGAGGAGAAAATTGGAGGTCAAGGGAGTTACATTTATTCAGAGGCTACTAGGTGTCAGGCATGTTATTTACATTGTCCCTTTAAACTATACAAAAACATATGAGGTATGTTAATTTGCCCCATTTTTACACAACAGGAAAATAATGCCTGGCATGGTCCAGACACATAAGAATGAATACATAGCTCAGACTTGAACCTTGAATCTACTCTGACTTCAAATCTATGTGATTCCAGTCCTATGAGGACAGAGACATATGAAACATAGACAGTGAAGGCGAGGGATGAGTACACTGCATAGGAGTCCTCCGAGGGGTGCAGGGAGATCCTCTGATTGTGTGAGGGTGAGTGCAGCCAAAGCTAGAGGGAAGAAAGGATGGGAACAATCATAGCTGACCCTTGATCTGTGTGAGGGTCAGCGGTGCTACCCCCCATGCAGTCAAAATCTGTGTATAACTTTTGACTTCCCCCAAACTTAACTAGTAATAGACTATTGTTGACTGAAGCCTTACCATTAACATAAACAGTCAATCAACAGATTGTTGTATGTTGTAGTATCATATACTGTATTTTTACAATAAAGTAAGCTAGAGAAAAAGAAAGTGTTAAGAAAATTATAAGGAAGAGAAAATACATGTACAGTGCTATACCATATTTATCAAAAAGAATCTGTGTATGAGTGGAACCTACATAGTTCTAACCCTAATATACATCAAGGGTCAAATGTGTATACTGAACATTTACTGTATGCCAGACACTATTCTAGGTGATTTACTTGTATTCACTCATTTAATCCTAGTAATAACTGGCTCACTGAATGGGCAGCACTCAGTAGGTTTCAAGGCAGTAAATAATTTTTTTTTCCTACTATAGCCTTTTAAACCCCACCCCACTCAGTGCTCCATGACTACCCCTGGACAATGTATTCAGCAGATCCGCTGACTTTTCTTGATCACTTTTCAGGTACCGTATTAGAAACTATGATCCATACATTAATATAATGCTCACTATGTGGTGCCAAAAAAAATGGAGATGTTCTTGCATACTGAAAACAAAATGTTAAGTGGGGAAAAAAGCAAGAAAATAAATACGATAACCTACCAATAGTGATAAAGGGAGAAACACATACATATTCATATATAAGCATGTATGATTGAATCCCTTTTGGGTATTACCAGGACCTAATAAAAGTATGTGCCTGTAGGTAGGGAAGTTATTGGCTAGGGTAATTGTAGAAGGAGGGGAAAAATTTCCATTGAATTTCTTTTATTCTCTTTGACTTTTCATCTCTTTGAATGTATTACTTTGGAGCTCAGTCACCCCTTGCCACAATAATGATGCATGATGACCATCCCCCAATTGTGGCCATAAGCATTGATTCTCATTCTCATAAGCAAGTGGTTACCTGAGTGGCTCTGCTTCAGGGTGCAGTGTGCAGATTGCCCATCATAGCTCTACTTCATTTGTCTTGTTTTGAGACCCCCAGCTGGGAGGAGTGGAGACTTTTCTGGGGCATGTTCTTTTCTTGGCGAAGTCAGGAGCTTCCAGAGGGGTTACAGAAAACATTTATGCTAACTAACTGAAGGTGTAGGCTTGGAACATCACATAGTCCACTTCCAACCCATATGCTTAAATAAGGAGGGAAGCATACTCCTCTAGGAGGTATAGAGAATGAACCATTGCTGAACAATAATCTACCTCACTATTAAAAACTTACGGTCAATTTAAGGTCTAATAAAAAATTTGAATCTCTCAACCAATCCCATATTTCTCTTTCTCCACTGTAGCTTAAGCTAGAGCCATATTTAGAAGTCTGTATGAGGAAAGGCATATGGCCAATTTTCTTCTCTCTTGTCTTGTCTTGTCTTGTCTTGTCTGTGGTGCTCCATGGCTTGCCTCCATTCCCGTCCCTTCAATTACCTTCCCTTCCCTTCCCTTCCTTCCTTCCTCCTTCCCTCCCTTCCTTCCCTTCCCTTCCCTTCTCTTTTTTCTTCTTTTTCCTCCCTGTCATCCTTCTCATCTCTTTCTTTCTTATTTCTTCTCTTCTTTCTTTGCTATACCAACTTTCTAAACTTTTATATGCTTATCTGTCTTCTTCAAGTTAGGTTCAAGAAAGAAGGATGATTAGAAGGAAAGGTCAAGTTCTAATATGACTGGTCTTCTGTACTATAAATTTAGGTCCTATGTGTGGCCCATGACAAGATAGTGGTTCTTGTTTCATGAAATATATTGTGAATTCTTGAGATTCCTGGAAAGGGACTTCTGCTTGACCATTCCTTGGTGCAGTTGATGCACCTTCTGAATGACCATTCACAGAGGTTTCCAGTCTGTTCGATCTGTTGGGTAGGATTCTTTCAAGTATTCAAGCTCTGCTACTATATGCCACCTATAAGAAATAAGCATCCTTACCTGCTGTTGATTAAATGTAGCTTGCATCCAGTGTAGCCCCTATTCTCTGTTCAGAGAGGTAGCCATTCATCATTCAATTTTTCCAGGTGAAAGCCAGTTTCAGGTTTTCTTGAATTATGTCAACCTGGCTTCATAGTAAGGAAGCACCTTGTCCTTTGAAATGCACAGCTCCGATCAACTCTTCCCAAACAAATTTTCTCCTCTTTTCTCCCTGGTCTAGATTAAGCCCTTTATAGCATAGGCTGGAGGTAGATGATGGGTTAAAGAAGTGGATGAAATCCAGAGCCATGGATTGTAGACACAGCTCTGTCACTAACCGTGGAAGTGACATGAGGTGAGAATCTAGTTCAGCACCATTTTTCTAAAGAGAGGGAAACTGGGGATCACACACTTCACATAACTTGTCCACTTCAATCTGATAGTTAGTGACAAAGCTCTGCCTAAATCTGTGTTCTTTGGACTGTGGTATATTTTCCTCCCACTGAATCAAAGCAGGAAGTGCTTACTTATGTTTAAATAACCCTCTTTTTGTGATTTAGAGCCTTCCTTCTTTTTCTGGCCTTGGCAAGGACCAGACCAGGAGAATAGCTGGTCACCACTTTTTATATTTGAGCATTATAAATAAAAAGCCTTCCAGACCTGCCCAAAGGGTTGGGATTTCTTCGAGAATCTTAAGCCTCAGGGACTCATTTTAGTCATTCAAACTACAAAATACTTTGGTTCTGAAGATCTTCTTCTGAAAGACCCAAATAAAGATCTCTCCTCGCAGTCCATTCGTCAATTACCCCCCTCCCTCCCCCCTAATGGCTAGAGGGAGATGTGAAAAGTCAGCTGAACTTGGCACTCATTATTCCTAGAGGAAGGTATATTTCAAACTTAATACTTAGATTCAAAACTCTTTTCTCTGTAGGAGTTCTAATGCTTAGGTAAAATAACATTCTTAATTCCAAGTGTAGAGTTCTTAAATAGGAACACGTATCTTCTTTTTCCCTTTTATTTTTGGAAATTTAAAGTTCATTAAGTTATTAACTTTTGAAAACTTCCACCCTCTCACTTCCTTGTCTGTCAGCCTAAGGTCGTCCCTTCTCCTTGACACAGTCTCTCTCCCTAAAAGGATATATTCTGTTCCTCTTGTGCTGTATTTCTCATGCTTCTCAACATCAGTGCCCTTTTTCCACCTATCTTTAAAGGCCTGTGAATGTGCACGTGCACACCCGGCATTTACACACACAATGCAGATAAAAGAACAAAACCTCCCGTCTTCTGAGAAAAATTCTAACTCTCCTCAGGTACCGGAGGTGTCTCATTTCATATTCCTGCTTGAAAATATGAGAGGAATCTCGAATTGTGATCTTGCATTATGCTTCAGAGCAGGCCTTCTTAAAAGTACAATTCCTCCCCCCAAAGGAAATGAGAGAGCTATTTAAAACAAGCAATCAATCCATTTAGAACTCACCACAATCTGAACAACATTTCTTAGGGTGATGAATCGAAGAAAGAGAGGAAAGGAATTTTTTAAAAATGGATTTAAAAGGAGATTTTGGGCCCATCAGCATTCATGGAATCCAAACATAGAAATTCAATTCAATTTATCATGTAGAGAAAAGATTAATCACTTGCAGAAATCTTGAAATCAGTGTGCTGCATTCAAAGTTGTTAAACGAGAATCATTTTTAATTATTGCTATCTGCTTGGTATTAAGCTTTTCTACATGATTTGATTATCTTTTTTTAACAATATATATATTTTTTTCATTTTTATTATTTTTGATACAGGGAGAGACAGAGCATGAATAGGGGAGGGTCAAAGGAAGGAGACACAGAATCTGAAACAGGCTCCAGGCTTTGAGCTGTCAGCACAGAGCCTGACGTGGGCCTCGAACTCACGGACCGCGAGATCATGACCTGAGCCGAAGTCGGCCACTTGACTGACTGAGCCACCCAGGTGCCCCCATGATTTGATTATCTTGCTGCAACATGAGTTGTCTTTAAGTCCTCTCTGTTTCAATCCCCCAATCAAGTCCATTGCTACCTCTGACAATTTTTCAGAGGGTTCAGATTTAGTCCTTGTTCTTTTGAAAAGTTGGCATCTCACAAGAAGTGACTACTTCATATGAATTCATACTATTCTGGTAATCTGTTACCTGACTATTGTTTTCTTCTTTTTTTTTTTTTTTACTTTGTGTGTGTGTGTGTGTGTGTGTGTGTGTGTGTGTGTGAGTGAACCCAAAAGTAAGGATCATTTCTGTAAGTATTATTTAGGGAATAGCATTTCCAGGTGCAATCTACCTACTACAGTTTCTAGTTATTTCTCTAAACTACTTTTTTTAATGTTTATTTTTCAGAGAGACAGAGGGAGAGAGAGAGAGAGAGAGAGAGAGAGAGAGAGAGAGAGAGAGAGACAAAGTGTGAATGGGGGAGGGAGACAAGGAATCCGAAGTAGGCTCCAGGCTCTGAGCTATCAGCACAGAGCCCACCACAGAACTCGAACCCATGAGCCATGAGATCATGACCAGGGCCAAAGTTGGATGCTTAACTGACTGAGCCACCCAGGCACCCTTCTAGTTATTTCTTAAGTCAAATCTAAACTCAGTCTTACCACTCCAGAAATACATTTCTATTGTTGGTTTTGGTAGAATTTTTTTACTGCTCAACATTTGTTTTTCCTGGTAACATCATTTCAATTTTGCCCTATTGCATAGAATCTCCTGGGACTGTCAACCAAGGTGTCCTGCCCCGCTCTGGCCTTGGCAAAAGTCTGTGATCCAAACCTTCTGCCAACAATTTGACATGAAGCAAAGTGACAAAAGCAACAAAAGCAAAACAAAACTTCCTCAAAATGGCAAGAGCTCACTGATTTCCAAGACTGTCTACTTGCCCCTACCTACTCCCTGGACCCTCATTGTTGCTTTGGCCTTAATCCTTGCTGAGTCTGTTCTTTCAGCTTCTTTACCATGCTGTGAGGTGCTCAATATCTTTCTAGTAAATTTTGTTTTTCTGTTTAAATTAGATTTAGGTTTTGTTGATTATATTAGAGTTGGTTTTTGTTGATTACAAACCAGAAACTTCCAACTGAGACATAATGGAATTGGCCTCAAATATCCTCTGGCCCAGTTGGTTTCCCACCTATGGTGAAGGCTTTTAGGGGACTATAAAATTGCTCTCTGGTCTTCCTATTTTTTTCCCTTTTTTTATGTTGCTAAACTTTTTAGCCTTTTCATCCTTCATATTTCTTCAAAGTTTACTTTTTCATGACAATTAACTCCATTTAATGATTCCCATTAACAGCCTTCCAGAATTTGCTTAGTGCTCATTTGGTATTTGCCAGTTCCTGCAGGTGGCTCTCCTTGCAGAGAGAAGACCTCTCAGCTTTTGTGTAAGGATAAGCTGCCAAATGTTGGACAAATAAAAACTGAGTCACAATGTTTCCATTCCTGTGCTTTTCAATAAAGTAAACCAAAGACAACTTACTGGTTAGACCAATCCTGTAACACTGTTATCAAATGTAAATTATCCATAGGAAAACCATCATCAGAGTCTCTTTCCCCCAAAGAGCAGGAGATAAAGTACAACAGAGAGAGGGTCAAATCTAGGAAGATGGTTCATGCACAAAATTTATGTTCGACTCATACTAGCAGCAAATGATCCTAAAATCTCCATGGCTTAATGCAACAAAAGTTTATTTCTTATTCATACTCCATGTCTAACAGGGGTTAACAGAGATTTCTGCATATCATAACTTCTCCAGGACCAAGTAGGTGGAGGCATCCTGTTTATGAACATATTTCTTTTTTTTGGTCATATTTATTGCAAAGCAAAACAAGCAAACAAAAACAAACAAAAAACCCCAACAACCATGGTCTTATTATCTTTAGTTGGTCAGGGAAATAAAATCCCTCCATGTGCCTGGAAAAGGCGTGAGTATCTGTCAAACAATTCTAATGATTAGTCTAGATGCCTTGCTCTGTACCTGTACTTCTCTCTCCCTCACCATACTTGGCATTAGTCAGTTTAGAACTACCCACCTCAGTGAAGGCACATTTTTATAGATTTAGCATTTTGTTTAACTGAGCTATTACTTGATCTCAACTAAGACATTAGTCAACAATGTTGAATTGATAGGGTCTTTACAGTTTACATGCATCTCTATACAAAATATTTCCTTTGACCTTCACAATCACCCAGAGACATAGGTGGGACAGAGAGTATTAATTCCATTTTGCACAGATGACTAAGTTGGAGCTTAAGGAAACAAAGTACTCAACCCATATTCACAGTGGTAGAGCTGGGACTTAGTCATTATATGTTTCCACACCAAGCCTACTATCATGTCTTTTCCACACCACACCTAACACAGTGAGCAAATAAAGCATATGGCCTCTACCAACCTTATTACCATGTAAAAGAGGACCCAAAGAGGATAGAAATTCCTTCCAGAACCAAAGAAGTGAAGCTATAACGATAGTCAGGGCAGCGCCTCTAGCATATTATGACTACTGGAAGGAGGTTTGTCCCCTGCCCTTTTACACTCCACATGGGTGGTTGCCTGCTTCTCTACCTTCTTCTAGAAATAGCTTGAAGTAGGGGAGCAGGCATATGTGAGTGTGTGTCTCCTTGTCAGTTGATTAAGAAGATGGGAGAGGACCATGTAGGTGTGAACTGCTATAAGGAAAGCAAAGAATCCCTCTGCTGTTGCTGGTAAAAATGAGTGGCTAAACTAGGCCCTATGGTTGGAAACAGTTTCTACCTTTATATCAAAAGAATAGCTATGCATACACTTTTAACATCTACTTTTCAGGTTAGGAAATTGGCCTCATGTAGCCCAGTTTAACCATTGGAGTCGCTAGGGATTAGTTTGTTGCAAAAAATTTATGGTCGTTCGTTGTCCTGGAATTTCCTGTTTCAGACAGGTGTCTGTGTATCTCAATTTTTGGATTTGAAATATTCGTTGTTCCCAGCGGAAGAGCAAACCGTGTGGCCCTGGACTTGGTTGTGTCATGCCATTCATTTCTCTTGTCAACCTACCTTGTCAACAGACATGGATCGTGTTATAGGAGCACGATGTGGATAATAAAGAACTTGAAGGTGATAGGAAGGGAATTGAAAACTCCACTGAAGAAACCTAAAAGACAGATGCAAATGTGAAATTGTCTAGCAACTGTTGCCCCTGAATATCAATCACTGCCAATCACCAATCAACTTTTCCAGCACTCAACCCCCCCATCACACGTTGCCCTGAGAGGGGTTGTCACCTCCTGAGCGTGCAGCACACCTGCAGGCAGGCCTCTTCTGGAGTTTGCCTACAGGAAGGTCATTAAAAGGCATAACAAATGAGGGCAGCTCCCCCAGCAGGAGCAATTAACCTTCAGGAACCTGGCAGGCATAGGTATATTTTAGGACTGCAGAAAGCATTAACCTTCTCATTATTTAAAGAAGCGAACAGTAGGAGGAAAATCTGCAATCTCCTTCACCATTTCTCTCTTCACTTCCCTCTCTTCATCACCCCCTTACCCCATCCCCCCTCACCACCACCCTGTTTCATTCACTCTGTCTGTCTTCAAAATGTATGAAGTCCTCTTCATGCGGGGATAGTGACAGTTGTTACTTGGCTCCAGCCTATAAAGTTTCAATGTGGGCAGCTCTCAAGTAGGCACTTACATATGGCTAAGCAAGATCTTTTCTTCTCTGGGTCCGATATGGGTCTCTTCTCTAGGTCCAACCTGAGGACCAGACTGGAGGGGGTATGTGGTGGAGGTCCTGAAACCTCCTGGCCTGGTTCCATGTGGTGACAGGTACCACTGATGCCTGTCACACATACAGGGACCCTGCAGGTGCCTCTTAAATGCCCATCCGTCTCCTTCTCATCCATTTCCCTTTGGCTCTCTGGAAAAGAAGAAAGCCCAAATGCTCTGCAGGGGAGAACAAATAGCAAGTGGGCTCATCCATCATTGCTTCCTGTCAGGTGCAAGCTGTAGATGAATGTTCAGAGACTGACATAGCCCTGGTCAGAAACTGCATAACAGTGCCCCCTTTTCCTATTAGCTAGGGACTTCGGATTGGGAAGAAAAGAATATCTACATAATTGTAGGATGTTAACATTCAAGAAATAGCATCTTATTTTGAATGTCCATGAATCTGACGTCTATTAGCTGGGATAACTTACATTGGGATCCTAATGTACAAAAACAAATCTGTGAGGTTCAATTTCATTTTCAATTAATGATGCTTTTTTTCTAGAAAAGTAATAGTGAAGCTGAAACAAAAACATGAGACAATAGTCTTCTCTTATATCAAACGTCATTGATGTATATCCATTTAAGAGAGAAAAAAATATTTCATTTCATTAAAGAACTAGGTGCTACTATGTCATTTAGAAATCATCCCTAGGTTATTAGGCAGCAATATGAAAATCTAATCTGGCAACATGTTTGTAATTGTTACAAGAAGGCACCTATGAAGAAATTCTGAAGAGACAACTGATTCAGGATTTGATGTGGCTTCTGGCAAAGTGAGGAGATGCCAGGATTGCCCCAGCCTCTGAGGAAGCCTCTTTAATTTAAATGTGCATGCTGAGATGCAGCTGTGCTGATGAATGCATATTTATTGGACCTGGATAGGAGGCAAATGCGTAACTAATTAAACTATTCTAGTGTCAGCTACTCTGGCCAACATCCCCTTGGAAAAAAAAAAAAAAGCATCACTATTTAAAATGTATTTTGGAGCCAAAAAGTTACCACTCAACTGATCGACAAATAATACCTGAGAAGGGACACAAAGGTGATTCTACTAAGATTAGAAAAATAGGGTTGAGGAATATCTTTAATTTAGAGGTGACTTTATGAAAGCTTACTTATTGAAGAATGCTGATTGACTACATTTGCACTCTATCTGAGATGAAGAGGACAAATTGTCTAGAATATGTACAGAATGTCATGTTAGAGCACATCTAGTCCACCTGTCCCCCTCAGAGCTGAAGCAACAGAGCATAAAGTGACTGGAATAGAAACTATGGAAGCTTCTCTGTTTTCTAGTTGAGAGTCCTTCCTTTGCACTACTGTTAGCCAATGAAGGATTTTATAATACAATCTTTAGAAAAAAAAAGTGCAACTGGTTAATAAGGAAAGTTCTTTAAATTTGTTTCTTTAGCAAATCTAGACAAGATAAACAGTATGACCAAGCTGGAAGCAAAAAGATGGGGCTGGATAGCTTCAGAATGCTGGAGTTCTGTTATCTCCAATGCTCTGCAACATGTTACATAATTTAACCCGGGCATTTATTTCATCCATACCATGCATACTTTGGATTTTCGTTATCTAATGACTAAGTGTCTATTGATAGATCTAGGTTGGGAGAATATTCCAATTTGGGGGTTTTCTGAGGCAGCGCGATAAATAATACTTCTCTTCCTTACCGGATTCTGAATTAATCAAGAAATAAATCAGCAGTAAGCTAATGGAGTACTGAAAGATCACCTTTATTACTGATAAAATTTGAACAATATATCTTAAAGCGTGTTCAGATGGGCTGGCTGAGCTGACTCCCAGCATCCAATGGGCTGACCTGCTCCCTAGGAGCAAGGGGGCAGGGTCATATCAAATGTACTAATCTGATAAGTAACTCCATTTGCCTCTTATGCCTTCATCTTTGCTGGTGCAGTGAAAGAGGAGCAAGGAACTCCCCCACAGGAAGAAATAAGGTAGAAGAAGAAGGATTCCCTCCTAAAACTTTGTCATTTTGCCTTTTATGATTCTTTCCTTTCAATGTGTTATGAAAGGCATGAAACCCAACACTGGGGAAACGCCTTCCTTCTTTATCAACTTGGTGGGGGGCACTAAATGTGTGTGTGTGTGTGTGTGTGTGTGTGTGTGTGTGTGTTGAATGGCGTTTTCTCCATGGGCTGAAGGAACTATCTCCTTTTGTGCAAAGGTGGGAAGAGAGGAAGGAGGAAGGGTTTAGACTCATTAGAAAAGTGATAACAAAGTGAAAAAAAAAAGAGCTAATGTTCAGTTTGGGATATTCAAATAAAGATTTCACCAAATACATGTGGAATTAGGTGAGAAGAAGAAAGAGAGAGGGAAAAAAGAATATTTTTCCTTTAGCATAGCAAGAGCCAAGCCTAGAAAAATTCATTTATCCTAGATATTTATTAAGTGCTGACTGCTGACTGCTGACTATGGATTTGAGATGGTTCTAAGCACTGAGAATACAGCAGTGAAAAATTCTATTGATAAAACCCTGCCCTTGCTAAGATTGTATTCTAGTTGGGGCAGAGTTGAGATCTAGTAGGCCTACCATGGTATCTACTCTGGGCGGGGTGGAGGGTAGTAAATCAAAGCAGGGGCTGAATACTGGATGCCTATGGCAATTCAACAATACGAGTCAAGGGGTCACCAACACGCCCCACTCAAGTTAGAATGGGCCATGTATGCATCAAGCACATTAGCTACTGACTTCAGACCTGAGTGCCAGCAGAGGGAGTAGCAACCAAGTCAAAGGGAAGCAGAGACATCATCAGATCAGTGAACTTCTTCAATCCACTTCCACAAAGACTTGGCAAGCCCCTTCCCCTAACATATACCCAGACACCATTTTGAGAAGAGAAGGGAGAAGATGGCAAAATCTGCAAGTGGTTGGATCCTCAAAGGAGAGAGTACTCGAGTGGATCTTGATTAAAAGTGAATTATCAATGGACTGAATGTTTAAAAGGAAGCTTTATACTGGAATGACTGAATTATTTTTATCTGGATTAAATTTACTTCTTTTTCCTTGATATCTGACAGTAGGGAGATCTGCCAGAAGAATATGGGTGATTTTATGACCTTGCCATAATGCTATGGAGATGATGTCACAGAAACAGCAAAGGTACTTGGATGCCTCACTGTTGACTATTTGTCTTAGACTAATTTTGAGACAAAAAAGAACCTTTTTCCTTCCTCTTTGACGCTTGCAGTCTTAACTAAGCTCAATCTACTGGAGGGAGATGATTTTCCAGTGATTTCTACTGTACGTTTTATCCTCAAGGTACTAGAGTGTTCAGAGGGTAGTATAGAAATTGTCCCAGAACTTAGGACTACCCATGGTTTAAGGTGCAGAAAGTTGGGCTCCTACTGGGTAAATAAAGAGGTGCCTCAATTGAGAGAGAAAGAGAACTGCTAGGTCATAGCAGGGCTGGGCCAAGGATCACCCAAGGATTTATGTTTCTTTTATTTAGTTAATGGGACCCTTTAATCTTTTTGTGATGTCTTCCTTCTTCCCCTTCCTGTTCTGAGTTCCACCCCCAATTCCATCACCCAAACTGCTTTCCCAAATGTCAGCAAAGACCTACATGTTAAAAATCCAATGAATTCTTCCAAGCTCTCATCCACTATCTTTCCATTGTATTCTTGTTTCTGGAGTTCACTGCTGAAATTCTCCTTCTTTAACATTCTGAAAGTGCAGTGCTGGTTCCTCCTATCTTGTTGAAAAGTCTTTGTCAATTTTTGTTATGGGCTGGGCTGTGTTTCCCTCAAATTCATAGATTGAAGCCCTAATTCCTAGTGCTTAGAATGTGACTATATATGGAGATAGGATCTTTAAGATGTAAATAACTTAAAATGAGATTATTAGGATTGGCCATAATGCAGTATGTCTGGCATCCTGATAAGAAGAGGAAATTAGGACACAGACATGCACAGAGGGAAGACCATATGAAGACTGAGGGAGCAGATGGCCATCTACAAGCCAAGGAAAAAGATCTCCAAAGAAACTGCCCCTACTGACACCTTGATCTCAGACTTATGCCTTCCAGAACTGTGACAAAATGAATTTCGTCTGTTTTACTTTGTTGCAGCAGCTCTAGCAAACAAATACAGTCTCATTTATTGTCTTTTTCTGCTCATTCTCTAATTTCCCAAATTTCAGTCCCTAGATCAGTCTTCATGCTTAGACTTGCTAATATCATATACCTCCACACATTCAATTATTACACCATGAAAGTGATCCTCTAAGTTACTAGGTTGAACCATATGAGAGGACCATTTTTATATATTAAAAGTGGTTGGCTATTGATGGTTTCATTGGCTCAACCTGATATGCCTCTACTGTGGACTTTCCTGAGGCTCAAAACTTGCGTGTCTCTCTGCCTTTTACACCTGCCCACATAATTATATGCTAGGAACCTCCCAAATAACACATCTAACACAGAACTTAACATCTTCTTAGGAAACCTGTAGGCTTCAAGCATTGGCCTCATCTTTGGGTCATTCCTGTCCTTCAGTGCCCCATACCATGATCATCATATGTGTAGTCATATGTGATACCTGCCTTCTATATGCACTTTCTTAGGTACAGCACTTTGAGGGGAATTTTGAGGAGCCTCCTAACAATTTGCAATTTAAAATATAGTCCCTGAAACTGGAACACCCCCATTGCCTTCAATCTTGTTAGAAATAAAGAATCTTAGTTCCCACCTGGATTTAGTCAATCAGAACCTGGGCAGTTTTTCTTAAGTCCCAGATGATTCTCTTACAAATTAAAGCTTGAGAAGGACGGCCTTGAAGTAGGGTGGTGGCCATAGGAATTCTAACTTTCCATAAAGATAATAAAAATTTATTTTTCCACTGGCAGCAGGAGAGTTTAGAATAAGAGAAAACCCAACTCACCATAGTCTTGCAACATAGAGTATTGCCCTTAATTAAAAAAGAATTGCATTTTTATATTTAATTTTTTTAATGTTTATTTTTGAAAGAGAGAGAGAGAAATAGAGTATGAGCAGGGGAGGGGCAGAGAGAGAGGGAGAACACAGGGTCTGAAGCAGGCTCCAGGCTCTGAGCTGTCAGCACAGAGCCTGACATGGGGCTCGAACCCACAAACCGTGAGATCATGCCCTGAGCCAAAGTCAGATGCTTAACCAACTGAGTCTCCCAGGCACCCCTAAACTTCATTTTTAATAGGTGAAAAATTATATTTTAATAATGTTACTTCTTATTCCTCTTTGATTACTGGTGAGGTTCTTTATTGATATTTGTCCATGAATTTCCCGCACATAGCATTTGATAGTTGTTTTTCTAATCTAATTATTTGCACACTTTTCTAAATTCCATTATTATTATTACTTTGTTATTACAATGTGGATGACTTCTAAGACTTTTTGTTAACCTGCTAAATTTAAACCAAAGCATTCTCAATATTCCTGACAGCTATGCTTTTAAACTATGTAGAATGTGAGGAATACATTTTCTTCCCAAATGATTTTAATCAGCTACACAAGTCACAAGTTTTTGCTTAATTTATGAGTCAGTTTGAGGACATTAATGGTTAACGATGATTTTAAAATAAACACTACATTGCTTGACACACAGTAGGAACTGGGGATGATTCTGAACTGAGTCAAAAGGCAGAAAATAAAATAAAAAGCATGGCCCCATTCGGCAGCCTCTTCTTTAAACCTAATAGCTGCAGCACGCGTGCGCACACACGCGCGCGCGCGCACACACACACACACACACACACGCACGCGCGCGCGCACACACACACACACACACACACACACGAGGAGTCCTTCTGGGGAGCCACTATGGATACAGAGATACGAAGCACTAGGCATCATGCCTTTTCTTATCATTCAGAATGATTAGTCTGCTGGTTGTGACTATCTGGGCAGCCTGGGAGGTGGCTTGACAAGGTTACTCAGGTCAGAGCAGGATAACAAGCAGTAGAAGAAAGAGCTATACACTATTTAAGAAAATAAATAAACAGCCCTGATCATGCTCCTAAAGCCAGCAGCTTCACTTTGCAGTTGAGTAAGCCGTGCTTGTCTTCCTTGTTTCTCTTTGTTTATGAGGATTTCTAAGTTCTTGCCTATTGATGGTGTAATTTGCTCAGCCAGACAAGCAGGTACTGTACACAATAAGTTATTCTAAATAAAAGGGGCGATTAATCAAGGAAAATCAAACTGTGAGCCCTACTACCACTCCTTCCTGGCTGGTCCCAGACTCCCAGCTTGTTTATTTAATGTCACCCATAGTCTGTCATGGCTGACCTAAAACTATCAGGAACAGCCACAATGGCAGCCAAGCATAAACAAAAATCTGAACTGAAGGTACAGTGGGACTGCCATTCCACAGATAAGATCTATTGCTGTAATAGCCCTTGATTATGAAGACCAAAGGAGAAAAAAACACCAAATATACAGACACTTTTCTGTTTATTTATACATGAAGAAGGAGGGGGAAGCAAATCATTTACAAAGAGGAGGGAAAAAAGAGAATAAGGTTTCATTACATGTCAGTGTTTCTCAGTTTATACAACAAGATTCTGTGATAGCAGGGGTTTGCTGCTGGTCTCCTTTGTTTGTGTATTGACATTTTGCAATGCTTAAAAAATCACACACTGGGACCAGAGATAGCTGGGAGAAAGGAATTGAGGCGGGAAAATCTACTGGACTGTTACCTAGGGAAAGAATGTTTTTCTCTTCCATGTAACTGTTCCAAAGTAAGCTATAGATATAGGCAACAAATGAGTAGGTTTTTAGAGGATCTCTCATATAAAAGGATGTGCTGGGAGATTATGCCTTTTCAGATGAATGGGACCCCTTAATTATTGCAAACATGCATTATGCATTTTTCAACATGCAAGAAGCAGTCCTCACTTCTCTCTTTGCCATGATATTCTTCCATGGTGGAACCCTTTCCCTTTTTTCCCCCCATCAGTTTATTTAATTTTATAAAGTTGGGGAATTACTTGGAAAGAAAGTTATCTGGAGATGCTACTTATCAGAATGTGATGAATGTAGGTGTCCGCTTCAGAGCCAATCTGGTCACTGCTTCAAGAAGGAACGTGGAAAGATTACTTTCATCCTTAAAGAGGCCCACAAGTTCTGGGAAGCGGTGGAAATGGATCTCTTCATTGTTGTTTGTAGGTGCTACACTGCTGTTGCTCATGTTCCAGGGGCCAAATTTATCCATTTAATGGAGAAGTGTGCTTGTCCTACTCGCATTCCACTTTATAAAATGTGTAAGAGGAAGGGCAAGACGCTTCCAATAGGGTCGTAGTATTGAGGAATACCGCTTTATTGTTCTCTGTTGGTCAATTACTGGGACAAATGGCTGCAGGAAGTTCTCCCCAATCTATTTTCTTGCAGGCCATGCAGTATTACATTTCACTCCAAAGAGTAAAGTTCTAATGCTTTATCACATTCCAATGCTCAAAAGGGAAATTGCTGCTAAGGTACTTAACACTAAATGCATCCATTTTGGTATACTGACATTGCCTGGGACTACAGATAAATTTCAGCAAATCACACTCATACACTAAGGAATTGGGATCTCATTCTCTGAGGCACTGGAGGAAATAGAAGGCTCTGCCTAGGGAGGGCACAAAATGAGGGTTGGCATTATCAAGACACTGCACTGAAAAGGTGAAATGTTCTATCAGCTACTGTGAAAAACCCCAACTGTGTTCACTTGCATGACTGGCTGAAAATTCATTTTCTTTTCCCTCTTGGGTCTTTTGTGGCAAAGGAAAACATTTGGGAAAGGCTGGTATGAGGACTAACATAGCGTACACAAAGAGTCAGAGAAGGGTCATGTGGTTAGCACTAAACTAACATTCACATTTAGATAGATGCTTTAGTCCATTTCTGCAAACCATTCTAAATTCATATTTGTACTCTTGCAGTCTTTTATGACTCAAGATCCGAAGTTATGAAGGTGCTTGTGAAGTACAACACTAGTTTTTCTTTGCCTGCTTGAAGTTTAACATGCCATTCTCTCCCTGTAGAGCCTCCCCAGTGCTTTCCAGTGTGATTCCCATCTCTCCCCTGGAGGTGTTCTTTGTGCGTGGTGATGATCTGTGAGGGGATGCTTCTGTACACACAGATGATTAACTGCATTGAGGCCATTTTTAGGATGAAATATGATGACCAGAATCAAGTGATTTATTATCACGTGCATTGGTTATGTTCTATCTAATTTTCCTTGTCTGTAAAAAAAAAATGTTTTTCTCATATCATTTTTAAGTTAATTCACATACCATAAAATTCACCCTTTGAGAGTGTATAACTCCGTGGCTTTTCGTATATTCACAAAATTGTGTGACCATCAGCACAATCTAATTTCAGGACGTGTTCATTATCCCAAATAGAAACCCCACACCCATTAGCAGTCACTCCCCATTTTCCCTCTTCCCAACTCCTGGCCACCACTAGCATGATTTTTGTCTGTGTGAATTTACTTATCCTTGGCATTTTGTGTAAATGGAATCATTCTACAGGTGGTCTTTTATGTTTGGCTTCTTTCATTTAGCATGATATATTCAAGGTTCATCCGTGTTGTAACATGTATCAGTATTCCAATCTTTTTAAGACTTTATTTTTTAGAGCAGTTTTAATTTTACAACAGTGAGGAGATACAGATACTTTCCATATACCCTGACTCCACACATACAGAGCCTCCCCTTTTATCAATATCACTCATCCAAATAGTTCATAATTTACCAAGGATGAATTTACACTGACATATCATAATCATCCAGAGTCCTTAGTTTATGTTACGGTTCACCCTTGTTGTACCTTCTATGGGTTTGAACAATTATGTAATGACATATATCCATTATTATACTATCATATAGAGTATTTTCACTGCCCTAAAAATCTGCTATGGTCTGCCAATTCACTCACCCTTCCCACCAGCCCTGGCAACCACTCATCACTTTATTGTGTCCATAGTTTTACCTTTTCCAGAATGTCATATAGTTGGAATGACACAGTATGTAGCCTTCTCAAATTGGTTTCTTTCACTTAGTAATATACATTTAAGCTTCTTTCATGTCTTGATAACTCATCTCTGCTTACTGCTGAATAATATTCCATTGTGGGATGTACTACATTCACCTGGTGAAGGACATTGTAGTAGTTTCCAAGTTTTGACAATAATGAATAAAGCCACTATAAGCATCTGTGTGCAGGTTTTTGGATGGACACAGTTTCCAACTCCTTTGGGTAAATGCCAAGGAGTGTGATTACTGGTTCATATGGTAAGAATATGATTCATTTTATAAGAAACTGCCAAACTGTCTTCCAAAGTAGCTGGACCATTTTACATTCTCATTAGCAATTGATGAGAGTTCCTGTTGCTTCACATCTTTGCCAGCATTTGGTGTTGTCACTGTTCCAGATTTTTATAATATTACTCGGTGTATAGTGGCATGTGACTGCTTTAATTTGCATTTCTCTGATCACATAACGTGGAGCATCTTTTCATCTGTTTGTTCTCCACCTGTATATCTTCTTTGGTGAGGTACTTAGTAAGGTCTTTGGCCCATTTTTAACTGAGCTGTTTGTTTTCTTGTTGTTGAGTTTTAAGGGTTCTTTATATATTTTAGATAACAGTCATTTATCACACGTCTTCCGCAAATATTTTCTCCCAGTTTGTGGCTTGTCTTCTAATTCTTTTGATTCTGTATTTCACAGAAGTTCAACATTTTTAATTTTAATAAAGCCCATCCTATCAATTATTTCTTTCATGGATCGTGTCATTGACATATCTAAAAAGGCATTGCTATTCCCAAGGTCATCTAGGTTTTCTCATATCTTATTTTCTAAAAGTTTTGTAGTTTTGCAGTTTACATTTAGGTTTGTGACTCATTTTTAGTTAATTTTTATGTAAGATTTAAGATTTGTGGTTAGATTTATTTTTGTTCTTGAGAATGTCCAGTTTTTCTGGCACCAGTTGTTGAAGAGACTATCTTTACTTCATTGTGTTGCCTTTGCTTTTTTGCCAAAGATCAATCGACTATATTTATGGGGACCTATTTCTGTTCCGTTATGGGGGTCTCTTTCTGTTCTGTTCTCTCTATTCTGCTCCATTGATCTATTTACCTTTTTTTTTTTTTTTTTGCCAGTACTACAATATCTCAATTACCATAGCTTGTTAGTAAATCTTGAAGTTGGACAGTCTCATTCCTCCAACTTGGTTCATCTCCTTCAATATTGTATTGGCTATTATGGGTCTTTTGCCTCTCTGGGTGCTTGGGTGACTAAGTCAGTTGAGCATCTGACTCTTGGGAATTGCTGGGTGCTTGGGTGACTAAGTCAGTTGAGCGTCTCTTGATCTCGGCCTAGGTCATGGTCTCACGGTTTGTGGGATGGAACCCTATATCAGGCTCTATGCTGGTGGTTGGAGCCTGTTTGGGATTCTGTATCTCCGTTTTTCAGCCCCTCACCTGCGTGTGCCCACATGCATGTGTGCACTCTCTCTTTCAATTTTTTTTTTTTTTTTTTATTTAATGTTTATTTATTTTTGGGACAGAGAGAGACAGAGCATGAACGGGGGAGGGGCAGAGAGAGAGGGAGACACAGAATTGGAAACAGGCTCCAGGCTCTGAGCCATCAGCCCAGAGCCCGACGCGGGGCTCGAACTCACGGACCGCAAGATCGTGACCTGGCTGAAGTCGGACGCTCAACCGACTGCGCCACCCAGGCGCCCCTTGCACTCTCTCTTTCAAAGTAAATAGATAAACTTTAAAAAAATGAAAAATAATTTGGAAATGCTTTGTTGATTGTTTTATTCTTTGCATGGCTGAATAATATTCCACTGTATGGTGATACCCTATTTTGTTTATCCATTTATCAGCTGAAGGATATTTGAATTGTTTACAATTTTTGACTATTATGAGTAATGCTTCTGTGAACGTTCCCTACAAGTTTTTGTTTGAACATCTATTTTCAATTCTTTTGAGAATTTACTTAGAAGTGTAATTGCTGAGTCAATGTGGTAACTCTATATTTGAGTTTTGGAGGGGAATTTCAGACTGTGTTCCAAAGCAGCTAAAATAGAAGTATTTATAATGGTAATTTATAATTCACATTCAACAACGTTTAAAAATCTCTATTGTTTTATCTATGGTTTGTTATAGCTTTAACTCTTCTACACAAAATATTTGATCAGAACTCCATTTTATATAGGGGATGATTAAGTTGAATTGAGTTTTAATTTAAATGCCCATTCCTATTCCTTAAACTTTTTCTGACTCAAAACTTTTACTATGCCATTGCAGTCTGTATTAAAGACAAACCTAAAATACAGTTACTTCAACAACTGATAATCAATATTCTATAGTTGATTGGATATATATTAATAGCTATTAGTAAAAATACATTGACAATATTTATTAATTATGGTTCTTTTTACTTTTTGTGTGTATTTTTGGTTTAAATAATACCCTGTTTCACTGAAAAAGATTACCAAAGTTCATATTACAGGAATGAAATATTCTATTTTATTTAAACATATTTATAAAAATCAAATACATTTTGATTCACAGTGAGGACAGAAACTTTAAAACAATAAAATATCATAAATAAAAGGAAGCAACTATTAACCTTGACATTCAAACAGTAAATTAACCAATTTGCCAATTATTCTCCAGGTATGCAACAAATGAGCTACTTGACTGATTTTTTTTTAAATGTTGGTCTGAATTATGTTGTTGGAGTCAGTAAAATTTGGAGTGTCAATGCCTTTTAAACCATTTGATGATATTCAAGAACTTTCTCAGAAATAAGTACAAATATCGGAAATAAATCCTATTGTTTGTGCTTTTAGTAAATGAGAAATGGCTCTTTATTCTGGTCTTGCTTGTATAATCATGCTATTTTTAACACATTAAGAATGGGTTAGGAAAAAACAAGAATGGGATGGATTGTTTGCTAAACTTAGGAGATTGCCTCTCTTCTAGGTTTATGCTTAGAGTCCATTTTTCCAGCTTCCCAAATTAACGACAAGTTTAGATGTTCTGCTCCTGCATATACGGTTTAGTGCTGAGAGTGGAATTAAAGACCCATGAGAAATTGAATGGGAAAGAAAAAAAAAATCTTCTGAGAATATCAAGCGCATTTTAGAAAATATTAAGTTAAAAAAATCAATAACTCAACATTTCTAAAGGTAAATAACATTAGACAGAAAGCACACAAGCACCATTATGGTCAGTGGTCAGATTAGAGACATTTTCCCCAATAAAGATCTTATGGCACCAGGGAAACCAACACAGACTCTGTTAAGCTGTTGGAATTATTATTCATTTAAGAGAGTGTCTCACATAAAAGATCTACTAGGGTGTTTGAGACCACATACCCCACTCAGGTGGAGAGTTACTTGCAGGTCTAAAAAGCTTGGTTGTTATGTGAAAGGCTGATGTGATTTTGTGGAATAGCAGATCAATTTGAGTATAGCAAATTAGTAGTGTAGACTACATAGCAAGCTTAGGACAAGTAGCAAAGCCTTCTTGGGAAAAGCTTGCAAATTTTGTATGTAAAGATAATTAATAGTTGATTCTACTTTGAAAAGGGCATTCATTTTTCTGCTTGTCTACTATTGAGATTTATAATATTAAAATCATTGTTATTCCTGTTTCAGAGATGAAGTCTCTACACAGAAGTGCATTCGAATATTTCTTGTTTTTGTTATGAGTCACGGTAGCAAGCAACAGAAAGCGATTCTAGTCAGCATAAATGGGCAAGAAGAATTCATTATAATGATACAGGGATGTCTCATGGAGTCCAGTAGTGGGAAGGAATTTGGGCTTTGAAAGGAATTGATACTAGGGACCAAAAAGTTGTCTTTTCCTCTCTGAAGATTGGTTTCTTTTGCATGATGATAAATGAAATTTCTTCCCCGCGTTTCTAAGTCTGTACCTCACTGGTCCAGACACTTCCAAAAGGACAACCTAAATCCAATTTCTGGGGAAAGAGACGCTTTTTGGCTGAGATTGAGACAGATGCACATTCCTGGTCCAATCAACCATGGCTAAGGGGATGGGGTTATAAATAAAATGTCTACGGTTGTGCCTACCATTGTGGATGGAAGGGCAGGGAATGCAGGGTGCCTGAAAGTGTAATGAAGCGTGTTGTCTGTGATATGGGCAGAAATTGATCCAAGTATGCATCAGCCAGAACTAATTTCAAGTAAGTCACCTAGAATAAGAGTGTAAACAAAAAACCATTTGTCCCATTCCCCAATAATAATAGCTATATTGTACAAATGTCCCAGAAAATTCTGCATGTGCTTAGCCTAAAAAAAAACAAATATTGACTTATATGTAGTTTTTTTCAAAGTACAGATCAAAGGATGCATTCTTACGGGAGAGCATAGTAGATACTGTTTACCAATCTTTTGAATACAGTCTCCAACTAGGGGGAAAATCAATTGCTTTTTTCAGTTGTCTCTATTAAAAGTCTTGTGAGGTCTTCAACAAAGAGCTTTCAGTTCAAGAAATTTCAGAGCCAAATAACTATTCATTCAAGGGTAAAGTGTAAAAAGTACAATTGAACATAGCAATTGGGTAGTTGTTAGAGTGACTGCTAAAGTATTTACTGTGTACAATGTTGTCTTTCCTCCACATCCTTGAGGAATAAAACTCACATAGACTGTGTTCTTAATGTAGATGTTTTAGAGGTATCCAATATAATATGAACATTCAAATAAAAAGCTACAATAGCATATTAATTGTTTTCCAGGAGCATTCTGCTTTAGAATTTTTATATTTATTAAAAATAAAAGAGAAGTTCTGGTTTTGCCTTTCTTTGTGTATTTTACCTTTATTTGTATATGCATATGTTCTGTTATATCCCATTAAAATTTTTTCATGTATATTTATCTATTTTGAGAGAGAGAGAGAGAGAGAGAGAGAGAGAGAGAGAATCCCAAGAAGGCTCTGCACTGTCAGCTCAGAGCCTAACCTGGGGCTTAATCTCACAAACAGCAAGATCATGACCTGAGCCAAAATATAAAACCAGATGCTAAACTGACTGAACCACCCAGGAGCCCCTGCTATATCCCATTTGAATCACACAATTCCCTACTTCCAAAAAAAAAAAAAAAAAGACAAAACAAAAACAAAACTGAAAACCAGATACATATTATCTTACAACAAAGGTATATTAAAAGGGGATTGTTGCTAAATCGAAAGGACTATTTTTTTATTATAGTAGGCAGAGGCTTCAAGGGAGGGAGGATGAGATCACCATAATTTGGGGAACAGGAAACGAGAAAATATCTTCGTGAAGGAAGGTGAATTTAAAATTGTAAGGGGAAGAAATGTCATGATCTAAGTTACTGAGTGGAAGGGAGTGGTGGAAACAAATATTTCCTAAGCCAATGTTATGTGGCAGAGATATTGTTGGGAAGGATACAGATATTTTAAATTGGTGATAATAGTATTTGGAATATGGAGCATAGAGAGCAGAGTTGTAGTTTTGCATAGTAGTGTGGGGTCATAAAAATGGCTGTGCAAGCTGAACCCATGCAAAGCAATCTTAATGGTCACTGGGAGAAAGTTACAATTGTTTAGCAACTTAAAAAAAATTTCTGTTAAGGGGTGCCTGTTAATTGGTTAAGCGTCCAACTCTAGATTTCAGCTCAGGTCATGATCTTGCAGTTCGTGGGACGGATCCCCACTTGGGATTCTCCCTGTCCCTCTCTCTCTCTCTGCTCCTCCCCTGCTTGTACTCTCTCTCTGTCAAAATAAGTTAACATTAAAAAAATTTCTGTTGAAAAAGTAAAAACTGTCTTACTGTCAGTTATAAATAAGTAGAGAAATTAAAACAGTGAAGCCAATTTAATATACTGTAAGAAAAAAAAGTGAGAAATATTGAGAATTGAAGAATATTATTGTTTTTGTAAAAAATCTATCAAGAGTAGTTTTAATAGTACTTGTTATCTTCTTGCCTCTAATTTATGACAGGGGGTGAACATTTTTCTATGCATTGGCATATTGTCATACTCCTTTCTAAGTTTTGATTAGCTTCCAACATTTTATCCTCCGTGCTTTCAATATCACAAAATATTTCTGAGAATGCCTTTAATATTGAAGTTGTTTGCCAGCATCTCCCCCTCTGGGACGTCTTCGTCCTTTTTGTCAAAACCTCTTTCCTCATTTATGTTGATAAGTTCACCTTCAGTAAGTTCCTCTGGCTGTAGATCCCAAGTCTCTCAAATGGTAGCCCTGTCAACAATCCTGTGGTCAGCTCTTTCTTCTATAACTCTTCACTGGATGAGAATTTCAGTTTTGACATTTCGCTGTCCATTTCTTTGCTGCATTTTTATCTCCGTGAACATTTTGATCTCTGTTAAGAGGCCAATTCCCTCATTCAATTATCCATTTTTGTAATACGTCATCTGGACTTATCACTGGGAAACAACAAAAGTGTATTCTTCACTGTCTATGCATACACTGAGTAACAGATGTCCAGGGGCTAATCACTGCCAGACCTTGAAAGAAGTGATGCGATTGGTCACTGATTATGATGCATATCAGTTATTTGTTATATGTAATTTGTGGACCAAAAAGCTAGATGTGAAGTTCACACTTTATGCAATTACTCATAAATACTATACTGTGGTAACTGAAATTTGGGCCATTTTGTTGGGAGACTGGTATAATTTAACTTAGCCATAGTAGCTGAAATTCATGCCAGTACTGTGTAAAGTGAGGACTGCCTGTAGAGAATAGGAATATAGTTTCCAGAGAAGATGAAAGTGAGGCCAGAAAAGGGCTATTTTTATATCTTTTAAAAAGTTAAGGTAAAATTCATATAATATACAATTAACCATTTTAAAGTATACAAGTCAGTAGAATTAATGTATTTATAATGTTATATAACTACCAACTTTCTCTACTCTCAGAAAATTTCATCACACCAGAAAAGCACCCTGTACCCATTAAGTAATCACTCCCCATCTTCTCTCCTCAATTCCCTGATAACTACCAATGTATTCTCTGTCTTTATGGATTTGTCTATCTGGATATATTATATAAAAGAAATCATACAATATATGACCCTTGTGTCTGGCTTCTATCACTAGAATAACTTGTTCAAGTTTCACCCACGTTATAGCATGAATCAGTACTTTGTTCCTTCTTGTAGTTGGATAACATATCATATTATTGATATACTTCAATTTGTTCTTCCATTCATCCACAGGCATTTGGGTCATTTCTAACTTTTGGCTATTTCCACCTTTTGGATAATGCTGCTACAAACATTTGCAAACATGTTTGTGGACGTATGTTTCCATTTCTCTTGGAGGGAAATTACTGGGTGTTATGGTAATTCTATGTTTAACCTTTTAAGAAACTACCTGTACATATATTAGGGTGCATGTATGTATGCATTTCTTTTGGGTGGGATTGCTGGGTCTTAGGGTTTGTATATGCTCAGCTTTAGGAGATGAGGATAAACAGTTTCCCAAAGCAATTGTACCCATCTATACTCCCACCTGGAGTGTATGAGAGTTCCAGTTGTTCCATATCCTTGTCAACATTTGGTATCGTCAGATTTTCTAATTTTAGCAATTTTAGGTGGGTATGTTGTGGTATATTATGGTCTTACTTCATATTTCTCTGATGACAAATGAGGATGAACACCCTTCCATATGGTCATTTTCTACCTGAATACCTCTTGTGCAGCACCTATTCAAATATTTTTCTTAGTCTCTGTTGGATTATCTGTCTTTTAAAAATTGATTTGTAGGAGTTGCTTATTCATTCTAGATATGATTCTTTTGTTGCTATATGTATTGTGGGTATTTTCTGCCACTCTGTGACTTGCTTTTTCTCTCTCTTAATGGTATTTCAGATGAGAAGATGTTTCCAATTTTAATGTCTTTCAAGTCATCAATCATTTCCTTTATGGTAATGTTTTTTTGTGTCTTAAGAAATTTTGCTTTACTCCATGAAAATATTTCCTATGTAGTCTCCTAAAAGTTTAATTGATTTCCCTTTCACATTTAGATCTACAGTCCCCTTGGAATTGATTTTAGTGTATGATATGAAGTGTAGAGGTCAAGATTAGTTTTCTTCCATATAGATCTCCACTTGACCCAAAGACCACCTTTTTCCTCGCCACACTGCAGCACCATATTTGTCATAAAGCCTGTATCCATGAAGCTGTATCTGGTTTCTTTTGTTCCATTTGTCTTTTTGGTTATCATTGTGTCAGTATTACCAGATCTAAAATATTGTAGCTTTAGAAGAAATTTACCTATATAGTTGTATAAAGCCTACAGCTTAGTTCTTCATCTTCAGGATTATTGTGGCCATGTTTTACCCCTTGCAGGTCCGTATACATTGTAGAATTTGTATGTCAATTTCTACACACATGAAAACCATGTATTCCCCAACAAAACAAAGCAAAGTCAAACAAGACAAAAAAACAACGTCTTTACTTGGTGGAATTTTGATTCACTCTATAGATCAATTTGAAGAGAATTAGGGTCTTTAGAACATTGGGTCTTCCAATTTCCAATCTACAACCATTATATATTCCTCCATTGTTGAAGTCTTAGTAATGTTTAATAGTTTTCTTTTGAAAGAACTTGTATAACCTTTTGTTGCATAAATTCCTAGCTATTTAATAGTTTAGATGCTATTGTAATTTTTAAGTTAAAAAACTATTTGCGTATATTTTTCCTGATATATAATTAATTTTTATATATCACTCTTGTATGCAATGACCTTGCTAAATCTGTCAATTCTAAGAGTATATATATACAGATTTTTCAACCATAGTCATGTCCTATGTGAACAATGAATTCTCAATTCTTATAAAGTTCTTATTTCTTTGTTTTTGCCTTTCTGCACTAGCCAGAACTTCCAATATAACATTGAAGAGAATTAAGGATTGCATACATAATTGGCTTGTTCCTCATCTCAGTGGGGAGATGTTGGTGATTGATTGTGTCATACACGTCACCCATACACTCAGTCCTCGTCTGCCTTGCTCAAACCTCCACCTTCTTGGAGTTCAATCCTCTTCTTTCCTCCACCTTTAAGGTACACAAACATACAGAATGCTAGTCAGAGTAGGCTGATAATATTTGAACTAACAAGTGTCTTTGTACATAATATGGAAGTGTTGTTTTAAAAAGAAAAGAATACTCTCTGAGTCAGAGGGGAGAAAATAATGGTTTGTATAGTCAGTCCTCAGATGAGTGGAAAGGAGAGAGAGAAGGAAGGCTGAGCATGATTGAAAATGGTCACCACCATTTCTTCACATGCAAACTTCCAAGATCACTAGCCCCACCTGGACTTAGCTCTATTCTTCTGAAAGTGGCTGCCAGTAAGAACTATCTGGTTGAGTGATGTGTAGGAAATGTGTAACATCTCCACTGTCTGTAAGTTAGAGGGCCCTTTCTGGCTTTTCATCATGGATCCATTCCTATGCAGTTTGTTGACCATCACCAACCTTCCTTCCAATAGGAAAACTCCCAGAATGTCTTGACATCCTGGCTGTTTCACACTTGCTGACATTGGAAACTCTAGAGAATTGCTGACTTTATGGGATTTGTTCAGAAGCCTAACTAGAGAGAATAGAGAGTAAAAGCAAGCAGAAAAGAACCATTTTGTAAATGTCTTAAATGCTAAGTTGAGATGTTTTGGGACTTAAGTGGGTACCCTGTGGAGAGCCACTGAAGGCTTTTGCTCAGATGAGTGAAATGATCAACACTGTATTTTAGGAAAAATAATTCCACTGTGGCATGAAAGTTGGTTTGGAAGGGTAATGATCTATTATTAAACGATTTTAAGAATCTAGCTGAGGGGCACCTGGGTGGCTCAGTTGGGTAAGCCTATGTCTTCAGCTCAGGTCATGATCTCGTGATTTATGGGTTCAAGGCCCACATTGGGCTCCACAGTTGAAAAGCCTGCTTAGGATTCTCTCTCTCTCTCTCTCTCTCTCTCTCTGCCCATACCCTGCTTGTACTCTCTCTCCCTCAAAACTAAATGAATAAATAAACTTGAATAAAAGAATCCAGCTGAGAATTAATAAGGTCCTGACCCATTGTTGTGGGCATGGGTAGAATGAAGGGCAGTAAGAGACACGAAATTGAATTCCCCAATCTGGTCCCCTGCCCATAGTGGGTACTCATTAGCTGCTGAGGTATCAGGTAGATCTAGGGCAATAGAACAGTATACAGCTCTGTTTCTAACTGTAAAGGAAGGCTTACTAGATTATCCTATCATGGTTCTTCATCCTACTATGAGGCCATATGTAGCTGGTACATTCTGGGCAAGTTTACAGGACAGGGTTGCTGTCTTGTGTACATCTGTATCCAACATAGACTGCACAGGATCTTTTTATTTTCATTTCCTGGGGTAGGGTTCTTGACATTTTCTCCCCAGCTCCTCCCATTTATTATTCAGAATTTGCCTGAAGCATCAAGACTAGAGGGAGAAATCCTAGGAACAGATAGTGTGAGAGTTCCAAATTATAAACTGAAAGGTGGTTGGTTGTGGCTAAATTTTCTGTTATAGGATGCACTCCACTGCACTTTGGGGAAAAAATGCCATGCTGAGCTGCTCTTTTAGAAACTCAGTGCATACCCGCTGTTCAGTCCTCTCAGCCAAATTCTAATAACTCCGTAAAGAATAAAACAGGTGTGGGGCTCCTGGGTGGCGCAGTCGGTTAAGCGTCCGACTTCGGCCAGGTCACGATCTCGCGGTCCGTGGGTGCGAGCCCCGCGTCAGGCTCTGGGCTGATGGCTCGGAGCCTGGAGCCTGTTTCCGATTCTGTGTCTCCCTCTCTCTCTCTGCCCCTCCCCCGTTCATGCTCTGTCTCGCTCTGTCCCAAAAATAAACGTTGGAAAAAAAAAAAAAGAATAAAACAGGTGCAGCTAAAAGCACCCAGGGATTCAATACTTATACTCCCCTGGAAATCTTGCTGCCAAAGGAAAATACTGTAGAAATGGGTCATAAGACAAGGTAAGGGGAATCTTTGGTCTCACAAGCAGCTCAGTACAAGGAAAGTGAAGGGAAACTGTCTAACGAGAATATGCTCGTGTGGATCTGATGCCAAGCATTTGCAAGACTCACAGGGTCTACAGTGTATGAAGTGACATTATCTGGCTGGGGGGTTTCAGTAATGAAAACGAAATGTTGCTACTGCAGAAACCCCAGAGACTCTACCGAACCAGCAGACGTGTGTCCTTATATGAGCCGGGCCTCTAGACCTCAGCCTGTTACGAGGTGTAGAGATCAGTTAAACTGGAGGAGGATGGGGGGGGGGGAAATGTAATTTGTATTAAGTGCAAAATCTTTAGAGCACTTGGCAATATCACAGCGTTGGGAAGGCATATAGAAATTCAATAATCATCGTTGATTGTTGCAGTACAATATAGGCTGTCAAGCCCCGTCTTAGAGCCACTTCTGTAGATAAAGTCCCTACTGTTACTCTGGGATTTCAAGACTTAGAATGGACTCTTGTATTTTACTCAAAGTATTTTAATCAAAATACTTCTATACATTTAAAAGTACTTTAGAAGTTTGCATAAATGACTAATTGCTTTGTACTTTAATTTCCTCAACTTTATGAGTTGTTTTTCAGTTGTTTATTTCCAGTGTCTTGAGATCTTTCTGTCCAGACACCAGCTTTGAATTTCTTGAGTTCTGTGGGCAATAGGATATAGATAAGGAAAAGTCTTCAAGATAAACTGTTAGAATTTAGACATGACACCTTAGTTGCAGGTTTTCTTGGTGAGGTTTCCACTTGACTTCATTTTGGATTATAATCATGAGCTTACCGCATATAACAAACATTTGTGCTAAAGATTGCTCGTGTGGGACCTCAATTTGCCCATGAAGAAAGTAAGGATCAGTGAAGTTTAGAACTTACCTGAAGTCATTTGGCCACTGAATGATGGAGCTCTGGTCCTCTACTCCAAATCCTTGATCTTTTAATTTTGCTGCCACATTATGAGAATTAACTAATTAGTCTTTTTTCATTCTTAATTTTATTTCTTTGGAACATTTCAAATCTCTTTGCTCTCAGTAGTGTCTAGCTTTTCTCCCAATATGATTTTGTATTTCTTCAGAACAAGAGGAATGTTACATACTTTTTAAAGTTTGTCTTTCAAAGCAAATGGTATCTTGCCTCTAAGACTTTAACAGAGGTCTTTAATGGGCTCTAATGTTTCTTCCAGGTCCTTCATGGCCTTTTCTCTACTTCTCTTTTCTTGGTCAGTCAAGTCCGTACTTAGATGTTTGGTGATTGTCTCATTATTGTTGTCATGAGTCTATTGACTTGTGGTATGTAAGACTATTATCTTGAAAGTGGTCCAAGGACACAAAGGATTGTTTTCAGAGACACATGTAAATTATGCATGCTTTTAATGTAAATGTCTATGTAGTTTTGCCAGCCAGCTCATACATGTGGACATGGTCCTTCAACATAGTGTAGTAGAAAACAGTGACAAAGGGGAGGAACACACATGAACTTGTTACTGACGGACTTTTAAAAAATATCTGAGATTACTAGAATCATATTTTGTTCATGTTGGCATTTTTTCTTGAGTCCAGATGCTTATCTTTCAGGCAGCCCGATGGATTTTGCTACATTGTGAATGTGAATCCCATGGTTTTCTGACCCCTAATGTGCTGAGCAGTCAAACACAAAGCATTTGGAGTCTCTCTTATCTACTTTGACTAGCTCTATGGCCATTTCTTTCCTTCAGTGTCTCATTTGTAAAATAGGAATAGTACTCTCAGTTTACAGGACGGCTTCATAGGCTGCTAAAAAAATGGAGTAGCAAACATTAGCAAAGTGAGGTGGCACACGTTAATGAAATTATGGGAAATAGAGAAATAGCACTCAATAGTTCATATACCTGCAGACAGTAGGCTACAGCTTCTGATGTTCATTTCCTGCTAGTTTTTATTCCTCCATTCTATTTATACATGGTAAGAATTTATATGCTTACATTTTCATGTGTAGTTTGGTAAAACTAGAGAGAAAAAAGATTTATTGAATGTATTATTATCATGGGGGGGCTTGCACTTTTCATCATACTCTCCATATTTAGGGTTTACAACTAGCCTATAAAATATTTGCCCCAGACTGAAGCTCGGCAGATGAGTTCTCAGTCCGTCCTAAACTGTGAATTTAGTGCCAAATTTCAAAACCTGTAGAGTGCCGTGTTTACAATGAATGGGATCTAAATTATAGCAAAGTCTAGTTCAAAATAGCCTGCTTTAACACTAACAGGTTATGGCAATAGCTTTACAAATAAATTCTAATGGGTAGATGGCATCACTTCTATTAGGAGGGCCTGAGGGGTTACCAACCATGCCGGCTTTTATTTAATTATACAGATGTATCACCAGTTTCAGCCTTATCATATGCCTAAATGGTTTAACCACAAGTAAATGTATATTTACCTGGAGTCAGGGAACCATATTCTTTTATTTTTTTGGAGAACATACATTTTTAGAATTGGTGTCTCCATCCTTGGAGGGATGTAAGGATGCTAACTGTATATTCTGGATTATTCTATTTACTAATTTTACCATATGAAAATCAAGTCAAGTTAGTATTGATAAAGTTTATTTTTTATTTTCTTTGGCTTCAGGTTAAAATAGTACTTTGCTCTAAGCTGGCCAGATACCTTTTTGAGGCTCTCCGGATGTTTCAAAGCATCAGGGTCATCAAAGGGAGTCATTTTTGGTCCATTTTACAGATAAGACAGGAGGTAGGACCTAAAGACTTAGAAAGTCACCTGATGGAGAGGAATTATTTAAATGCCAGTGTTCATCATCAGGTATGAAAACACATCACCTTCTGTGTGTGCTTACAACTTAATGTTTTCTCTTTACAAGTCATCTTGTCCATTCTAAAAATGTCCAAGATGCCAAGAGGATTAGAAACATTTCCTCTCTCCTTTGTGGAAGGAGTTGCATATTGAGGATTTGGTCCCTTCTACTTCAAAGAAGGTAAATACATTGCACGTTGCTGCATGGTGGGGTGCTTGCTACAAGCCTCTTTCTGATGGGATATTTAGTCCTATGGGGATAAAAGGAGCAGGATGAAGGACAAAATATAAAGGAAGCACAAATAAAGAGGAGAAGCTCAAGAAAAGATGAGGAGAATGGGGGCAGGAGCAACTGGGCATTTGTTCTCCCGTCCCTGAAAGTTATCCACTGTGCGGCCTGTGCCCAAAGGGGGCTATGGCTGATTGCTTAGCAGAACTTTTGTGGGACTCAATGCTCAAGTACCCAGTAGCTTCATAGGCTGGTGAATCAGAACTTGACTCAAAAGAGAGGCCAGGGGCGCCTGGGTGGCTCAGTCAGTTAAGCATCTGACAGTGGCTCAGGTCATAATATTAAGGTTCTTGAGTTCAAGCCCAGCATTGGGCTCACTGCTGTCAGCGGAGAGCACACTTCAGATCCTCTGTCCCCCTCTCTCTTTGCCCCGCCCCTCCTCTCTGTCTCTCTTAAAAAAAAATAGAGGCCAAAGAAGGATTCATCCTACCAGCATGTTGTCAAGTCATTACTTGAAGGGAGTCAGTATTATCATTTGGGGGCTGAATATATGCTTGCCTGATCTTCAGACCCTTGAGAAAAAAGCTTATTTGTGCCCCAGGAGACCGAAGATACCTAGCAGGACATTGGATCCAGCAGAATGGAAGGAGAGAAGCTCCTTTCCTTGTACTTTATGGCTGGAATCGGGCCCTTCAAAGCATCCCCAGCTGGGGTGAGCAGGAAGTGGATATCCTGGCCCAGACTTCTTAATTTATAAAATAGGAGTGTTATAAAGGAAATTTCCAGTTTATTCTTTTGGTCTTAAATTAATGCATGCTTTTCCTTTGTCCACGTTTTATTTGGTCATGTACTAAAGTTATTATTGAAATGTAGTTATGTTCACAACAATCATATTACTTTTGGTATTCTGTCCCCTTCTTTGTTACATTAAAATTCTAATTGGAAACATTAATCATTCAGTTCTCATAATCATTTTTGTCAAGCAGAATATTGACAAAGGTTCTCTTTTTTTTCCTTAGAAGTTATCAACCAATGGTTATTTTGTTTTTTCTGCAAGGATGTGAGGTGGAATTTATCCAAAGTAATGTCTTTGTTGTTATTTACCTACTCTTGGTTGCATTCTTAATCTTTGCCATGCATTCTAAATCTGTGTTCACCAGATGTGAACAAGTTTAGAGCCCCAAACACTCTTGTTTCATAAATAATATCAATAGAAGGATGAAGAGGAATATAATGGCTGCCTTTGTCATAAAGATAAAGCATCACTGAGAAGCGATTTTTAAATTCTTAATTATTTGGCATCTACTGGAATATCAATCTTCGAGTCAACGAGGACACCTGAAAAGCAGCATTTCATCTTGGAACCAGGAGGCACTCGAGGTCCTTTCCATTCTCCTGCTGTGTTCCTTTTTCCAGTTTTCATTATTGTTTAACCACTGCTCCTTCTGCAGTCACTATCATTCTTGGACTCCTGTATGGGCTTCCCTCTCTAGCTGTTCTACCCTGGACCATATTCTCAGGTCTCCCTCAGTAACAGTGACTAACACATTCCCACCTCTGGGCCTCCTCTCTGTCCCACATGCCCCTGTTGTCACAGATAGCATGGTGGGATTGTGATGTGAGAATGAAAAAGTAAAATCCCACAGCATCCCTTCAATTCAATGCAGCAGGAAGTCTTACTAATCCATGAGTTCTTCCATATATTATATTGAGGGCTTGGAAAATATTATATATGTTATTTAGGGCTTATATTTAAAATTATATTTAGGGCTTGGAAATTTAGGGCTTGACAAAATTGTTTTTTTTTTTTTTTTTTTTTTACTTCTTTGGAAAAATGCTATAAAGAATGAAGAGCTACATGTTCATCATCTTTCATGAACTGTTATTTGCATCTTACGATGTTGTCTGATCAAGCCAGGATATCTGCTAAAAAGATGTTTATTTCTGTTAATAGATTGGCCTTGCCTTAAATTGCCCCTCTGAGGAGAAAAACCAGACCTGAAACAAACCCAAATGTGTTGTCAAAAAATTAGGTCTGATCAGGATGATTGAATGCATCCAATTTGAATTCATCGTCCTACCTCTAGGTCTCACTTCCTTGGCTTCTCCCTTCCTGCCATGTCAGGGGGAAAAATTATAGGAATGGCTCTTAATTTCTTACTTTCCTTTCTTTCCAAAGTCAATCCATCAGCAATTTGAAATTATATCGCAAATTCATCTACTTCTCCTCCATCTCTAATACTGCCATTCTAGCACAAGACAAAACCATCTCTCTCTTGGGTTTCTGAATTGGCTCCTAATTTATCGTCTTGCTTCTACTCTTATTCTTCTTCATTCTACTCTCCACACAGCATAGCCAACATGATTGCTAACCCCTGCTTAGAATTTCCCAAAAGCTTCCCATTACATTTGGAATAAAAATCCCAACTCTCACTGTGGATGAAAGGCTGATGCATGATTTGACTTCTGCACACTACTCCAATCCTTTCAGCTTGAGTATCTGCTATGTGCTAGGTACTGACACACCGAGTGGACAGAGTATCTAAGATAGATAAGATTAATCCTCAAATAGCGTATGTTCCAGGAGATGAATATATGCCATAAACAGAAACTTCAAAAGAATAAATATGATGTGTCAGGGCACTATCTTAGACTGAGCCCTAAGGGAAGGCCTCATTTAGAAGGTGGCATTTAGGGGCACCTGCATGGCTCAGTGGGTGAAGCCTCCAACTCTTGTTTTCGGCTCAGGTCATGATCTTGCGGTTTATGAGACAAATCCCCATGTCAGGCTTCCCTCTGGCAGCACGGAGCCTGCTTGGGATTATCTCTCTCCTCTCTCTCTGCCCTTACTCCATTTGAGCTCGCCACCTGTCTCTCTCTCTCTTTCTCTCTCTCTCTCTGTCTCCCCAAAATAAATAAATGAACATTAAAAGAAAACTAGAAGGTGGCATTTAAATGAAAATCTGAAAGACAAGGTGGAACACATGATATGGTTATCAGAATGAAGTGCAAATGGATGCTATTGGAGGATTTTATGCAGCTTAGTTATGTGAACTGTTTTATATTTTTAAGATTGCTCTGGCCACTGTGAGGAGAATGGAATCAAAGGAGGCCAAGTGGAAGCAGGCAGCCCAGTTAGGAAGCTATGGCAGTGGTCCAGGCAAGAGATGATTATAAACTAGACTAAGATGATGAATAGAAAGGAGTGGATAGATTCAGGAAGATGTGTCCAAGCCAACAGGACTTGTTGATTGACTGGTTGTGGGGTGATTTTCAAGGCTCAGGTCCTTTGCATATATACTTCCTTTTGCATACAATACCCTTCCCATGTTTGGGCATGATAAATCCTCATCCTTCAGGTCCCAGCTGAAGTGTCATCTATTTAGAGACATCTTCTGACCTCTTGCCTGAATTCCATTATTCTCTATTTAGTTTAATTTTTAATTATTTTATTTGAAGATTTAAATAATTGTTTTATCTTCCCACTACTGTAAAAGCTTCTTGAGGGCAGAGATCCCTTCACCTTTCTCCCTACTGAATTCATCCCCCCTAGTAGAGATGGTACACAGTAGGCATTCAATAAATACTTCTTGAATGATTGGATTATGTAGGTCACTGTGCCAGTTTATTAGTTCTGTCTACGTGTCCACAAATTGTCCGATTTAAATTGAATAGATTTAAAATAAATCAAATTAAAAAATTTTTTTAATTTATTTACTTACTTTGGGAGAGAGAAAGAGAGTGCAAGCAGGGGAGGGGCATAGAGGGAGAGAGAGGGAGGATCCCAAGCAGGCTCCATGCCATCAGCACAGAGCCCAACACAGAGCTCAAACCCATGAACCGTGACATCATGGCCTGAGCCGAAATCAAGAATCAGACGCCTTACCAGCTGAGCCACCTAGGCGTCCCTGAAACAAATCAGATTTTATGTGTTCTCTTTGGTTTATACACTGACAGAAAGTTTCAATGAAAGATTATTGGTTTCTTTAGGAAATAGACTACTCTTCATCTGTGAATGCCCAGTGTCTAGCTCAGGCTGACATGGGCAAGGCACTTTATTTTTCTCTCTAAGCCTTTAGATTCATAATCTCTAAGACAGATATAAACATCAGCCCTGTTTTAAGAGTTGCTGTTGAGAATTAAATAGGATAATCCATATAAAGCACATAGCATAGTTCAGAATATATTATAAGCACTTAATCATTGTGACTATTTTTATTGTTATTATTATTGATATGCATTGCTGAAAAAACAGGAAGTTTGTGACATCTGAGGACTTTATTGACCAGTAAGCATGCTGCTATTTATTCTTATTGTCTGTAGATAGAAGTCATTATGTTTATATTGAAAATCTGCTTTCCAAACAATATATTACAGGTGTATACTCTTCCAAGGTAATTCTTAGAACTGGTGTAAGTGATTAACTTCATGATTCTTTCTATGATTTGAACAGATTTAATTAACGGCCAGCCTTCTTAAGCTTCATACTTAAAAAGGTTTTTGTGGAATTAGAGTTTTAGAAATTCTAAAATGTAGAAAGAGAAAAAACATTTGACTCCTCAGACATGTGCAAACAGCAGCAAGCAATTATATCTACTGAGTAGATTAAAAGTACCATCGAGCATTGGCTAAACATCTTTTTATTTTCAATATGAAATGCATATCAGAATTCTGAATAGCAGGTTACTATTGAGAATCATTTATTTTTCCTCAGCAAACATCTATACTTTTGATGATATGGTGTCATCACGAGGTAAAATATCAATATGCTTAAGGACCCAGCATTGTGAAACACAGTTTTTTAATATTTAAAAGGTCTGTGCAATTGTAAATAAGACAGTGCACCCAATATCAGAGCATGCTTCATGAGAAAAAGATGCTAAATTTCCTTGACCTACTTTCATCGTCATGTTTAGGAAACAGTGTCTAAGAAGTAAACAAAGTAGTTGTGCCTCACGTAGGAGATGATTATTGTTTGAATTTATGATTCATGCCTTGAGCAAAATTTTGTTTGTGGCCTCATTTGCAACCATAATTTACAACTTTACCAGGGATATGCTGTGTATTTGGGAGGTAATATATCAGACTTGCTTTGTACTGGAACAGTTCTGTAGCTCGGGGTATAGTATTTTCTGTGTTTCTGTTAGCTATAAAATTTCTAGGCATAACATTTATTGTGGCAAATATGGAAATTTTTTAAAAATTGTATTCCCCTTAGGAATGTCTCATTGTATTTATATTCTTATTATAGCTAAATCCAACTAGTGTTTAAAGGAGTTGTTAATCCAACAAATATCTGGTTGCACAGTAGGAAGAATTAACCTTTTCAGATTCTTTGAAAATAAAGATCTCCTCATTTTTGCATTTTGTGTACCTCTCATCTAAGAAACCAATAAACAACGTGTGACTCTGATACACTACTTGTGCGTGCCCTTAATATCCAGACTTTTTTTTTCTATTGCAAATAATAAGTAGGCTGTAATACTGAAAAATGAGTTTTACTTTATTCTCTTTGATCTATGAGTTAGTGAAGAATTTCCCACAATACTCACTGGACGTTTTGTTGTCTGTTCTAGTTTCAACTGTCTTAAACAATACATCTGGAAATACTTGAGATTTAAAAAATAAACAAACAAATAAATAAGTAATACTACTCCAAGTTGCCATGATCCCCAACTGAATGTGAGGTTCTTTTTATTTTAAAAAAAAAAATTTAAAGTTTATTTATTTTTGAGACAGAGAGAGACAGAGCATGAACAGGGGAGGAGCAGAGAGAGAGGGAGACACAGAAACAGAAGCAGGCTCCAGGCTCTGAGCTGTCAGCACAGAGCCCGACGCGGGGCTCAAACTCATGGACCGTGAGATCATGACCTGAGCCGAAGTCGGACGCTTAACCAACCAAGCCACCCAGGCACCCCTGTGAGGTTCTTTTTAATATTGACTTGTATCTTTTCATGTTCCTGTTTTGGCATTTTTATTAGCATGGTCTTGTATGAAGATGACTCTTGATTACTCCAAGTAAATATTTAAAAGTCAACTTTGAACTTCCATTGGAAAATTGGAGGTAGCTTGGTTTGCAAAGAGTCATTTTCATAAGTACAAATAACAAACATGATCCCAAGTTATAGTTTGAATTACTAAAATTATAATTTTCTATCTGATTATATACGTTTAAAGCACAGCTCAAACAAGAAAGTACTGCCATCTTTCCTGTTTGCTGATACAATCAGTGAAGAAGGAAGCTATAAGCCTGAAGGAAGCTTACAATTTTAGGAAAAAAAGCTTAATGATGCACATTAGTCTAATATGTTTCATGTTGCATGTGCTTGCGTCATCAAATATAGAGCAACCTACAATACGACTCCTCCAGAAGTTCTCTTCCGTCCTCAAGTTCTTAGCAGAGTTTTTCCTGACATAAAGGCAAGTAGATGAGATAGTTTGCTGAGAAGGGAAATGGTCATTTTTATGGCTGGGCACGGTAGGGAAAGAGAAGTAGGATTATGCCTTTCGTCTCCATGTTTGGACTTCAAAACCAGAATTAAAACTGTTTAGTAGTACGGAGGCTTGAGTCATTTCAGTGCTATTACATATTTCTTTTCCTCCCCTGGTAATTATTCATTCAGCTATTATAACTAACCACAGTAATTTTCTTAGAACAAAGGAGAGCATGGCAACAATAGCTTTAAAAATGACCAAGTTTAAATGCCCAAGGTCAGAGTGTAACGTTTTGATTTCCGTAAGTATTTCAAATGCTACAGGCTTTATGTAATAATTTTAATGTGAAAAATATGCAGGCCACGCTTCACTGCTCTTTGCATATACTGCAAAGAGGGAAAAAAAACCCTAAAAATTGCTTAGCTTTAATTGAGCAAAAGGATTCACATGTGATCTGAACTTGTGGCTCATAATTCCTCTAGACAGCTTTGGTTGCCGTGTGATGATCCTAATTAAATTATGTAACGGCACTGAACTAGCTAAGCCAAAGGGCCTGTTCTTTCGTATCACCTGGCCATTTAACTCTTTGCAGGATTCTGGGTTTTGGGCTCTGGTCTTCTACCGCGATTTTGTATGTTTTTCATTGTTAAGGGTAGGAAAACACAATATTAGTAGTATACGCCTTGAAAGTTTCGGCCTGTAGGTGGCAGCATTGTAAGGTTTTGGAAGTCTTGAGCTCTGAGGTCTTTGCCTGTTCTAGCTGCCTTTCCCCCACGCCTCAACCTCCACCGCCAGCGACCCCCCTCCCCTCACGCCCTCCCCCACCTCATCAGGCTCAGCTAACATCATTACACACTCATGTCAGGTAAAACTAAAATGGAGAGAAATGTCATAGCCAAAAAATTAGGCTTTGTTCACTTAGGTCTGTGTTTCATTATATCTCTGATAATATGGTACATTTGTAATTCTGACCTGAGATTCAGCTAAAGGAGGCTTCTCAGTAGTCCAACGTTAACCCATTGCAAACCATACACCTTTCAGATAGGCATTTTACCAAGTACAGGGGGGGAAATTATAGTTTGGGTGAATAATTAATTTCACTTAAGCTTACCTATTTTAATCACTTGGGAACAAGTCAGGAGGCTCAAAACTACCTTATGAGATCCCACAACAACCTTAGCATCCTGATAAAGGTTCTTTCTTTCTTTCTTTCTTTCTTTCTTTCTTTCTTTCTTTCTTTCTTTCCTCCATGCGTGGCCACCTGTTTTAGTCTAGTTAAGTTAGATGATTACTGCTCTGATTTGGGCAGAGTAGAAAAGAAACAAAGATTTACCAAATTTGATATATCTGATTTAAAAGTCATGATTCCTGGGGCTTTAATAATGAATCACTTTGTGCAATACTAATATTGTTTAATATTATACAAATCAAAGCATGAAAAATAATAAATACATATATACAGATACTGGCATAGATTTCATTGACTGTGGTGTTTTTCATAAGATCCACAGAGATCTTACAGTTCCATCTTGTGTACTTCTCATCTATGAAAGTTATACTTGAAAAATTTTCCCTGGGTGATAATGGAAACAGTATAGTGTAAGGACATTGGTATCAGGTCTTGTATGAAGTCTTTCGTTAACTGGATCCTTGGGGAAATGGTTTCCGAGGTCAAGATTGACAAAATTATTTAAGTATTATTGAAAATATAAAACAAAATTGTTTCCTCAATAAATATAATTAGCTGTATATACTGCAGTTTCAAGAACAAGCACTGATATTGGGACCAGCTCTTTAAATAAAATAGGACCTCTGTGGTCTCTGGAGGGAACATGCATAAAGCAAAGTAAATGATTTTCTGTCAACACTAAGTAGACAGGTGCTTACATTGAACAGCATTCTAATATGTCTCTGAATATTTATGTCTTCTTTTTCAAATGCATTGCCCATGAATGTCACAGCTGTCAAACGTCTGTACACAAGAAGATAAAAAATGAAATTAATAAAAGGCAGATCAACATTTCGTTTGTTTGGAACACTTTTCTTCCCCGCTTCTTTTTCCTTCCTCCCTTCCTTCCTTCTTTCCTTCCTTTTTTTTTTTTTTTCTAAAAACTCAGCTGTTTTTTAGGATTTGGGCACATCTGCATTTTCTAAAAGGCCAAGGGAAATGTGAGTTGACTCGTATTTTAGGCTGGCACCAGGGTCTGTCTCAGTATTTAAACACCAAAATAATCAATGGAATTAATGACCAAGAGAACCAGGGCCTGAGGATTTTTCTAGCCATTTCCGCTGTCCATGTGCTTGGTTGGCTTGGGTGCCACAAACGAGATTCTGACAGGTTGTCACTGCCCCAACCCAAAACTCAAGTTTGTGAGGTGAGAGGCTCTTAAATCTTTCTGCTTCTGTAGCCCGGAGTTTTAGTTCTAAGAGTTAGTGCCAAAACAAGCCGTCGTGTGCCCTCAGAGTTATAGAGGAATTTGGTTTTCAGAGCAGAGATGACTAAATAGAATTGGTGGTAGATCAAAGCAATGGAAAAAGGGCCATTTAGTCGACAGATCCCTGCCTCTCTGCTTCTCGTGGTTACTGAAAGGACCATGTGTACAAAGAGCGCATGTTGGGATGAACTCAGCAGTCCCTTGACAAGAATTTATTTATTAAGAAGCAGCCGATTTTGAGGTGTCTGGTTACC
Source organism: Lynx canadensis (assembly GCF_007474595.2). Classification (NCBI taxonomy): domain Eukaryota; kingdom Metazoa; phylum Chordata; class Mammalia; order Carnivora; family Felidae; genus Lynx; species Lynx canadensis. The sequence continues at coordinate 66,854,943 of NC_044308.2, read as the reverse complement.
ATTACTACTAACTAGTCCTCAGGCAGTATATCCCCCCAGCTACTTCTTTTTTTATTAAAATTTTTTAATGTTTATTTATTTTTGAGAGAGAGAGAGAGAGAGAGAGAGAGAGAGAGAGAGAGAGGCAGAGCACAAGCCAGGGAGGGGCAGAAAGAGAGTGAGGGAGACAGAATCCGAAGCAGGCTCCAAGCTCTGAGCTGTCAACAGAGAGCCCAATATGGGGCTTGAATTCACAGACCACGAGAGATCATGACCTGAGCCGAAGTTGGACACCTAGCCCACTGAGGCACTGGGGCGCCACCCCTCTCCCCAGCTATTTCTGTATCCACCCTGAATTGTCTGAACAAACCATTGGGCCAAAGGAAAAAGTGTAATTTAAATGTTGTACCAGGGTTTAAGCTTAGGGACTCTGCCCTTGCTTGGTCCTTGATGAGAATTGTTCTAAACAAAAATTCTCCAAATAGTCCAATAGTTGTTATAAAAGCAGTTTATTAAGACTTAAAATTCATTGTCCAGATTTTGGTGACCTAATTGGTATTTCATTGATAACCACAGATATGAACCAGATGTAATAAATATTGGTTTAGCTCAGATTTGATTTAGAGAACATGCTGATTGCCCTGAGTTTGTTATATTTATAAAAGCTTAAAAAAATCAACTATAATGTAAACTATGGACTTGGGGTGATTATGATGTGTCAGTGTAGATTCAACAATTGTAACAAATGTACCATGCTGGTGAAGGATGTGGAAAATGAGGGCAGCTATGCATATATGAGGGCAGAGGATAGATGGGAAATCTCTGTTCCTTCCCCTTAATTTTGCTATGAACCTAAAACTTCTCTAAAAAAGTAAAGTCAACTAAAAAAAAACCAAAACACCCACATAGATTCAGTTCTAATTTGATGTTCGCCGGACACTTTTTTTTAAAAGAAAATTTCAGTTGAGTTGGCAGTCTTATTAAGCAAATATTTGAGTATATTTGAGTATATTTATATTACATGGCTTAGTTGGTTGGTAGTGTGCTATTGTAATGGATCGCTTCAATATAATATCAACTTATTTCAAATCAGTAATTTAACCTCTTATCAGTAAAATTGTAGGTGATATGATTGCACGACTGGTAAGCATTTTCTGAAAGTTGCTGTTGATCCTTGGCTCCAGCCTAGAATTTCTCTCCATCTCTGCCCCTGGAAGCCCTACTCCTTTATCAAGATCCAGCACAAACACCAACATTTCCATCAAGCCATCCCTGATTCTCCTTAGACAGAAATATCTTTTTTTTCTTTTCTTTGTGCATATACTTTGTATATAGTTTAAAGTATCATATTCTGCTTTGGGTTACAAATAGTGGTTTATGTGTTTACTTTTTCTAACATGTCATGAGCTCTTTGAGGGCAATAGGTTTGTCTATTTTAAAATTTGTGCTGTCATAGTTCTAGTGCTTTTGTTTGCAGATTACTTATAGATGGTGTGGCTTTTGATGTTGGTTGAATCTTTGTTGTTGCCTGTTTTGTTTGTCAGTTTGTATTGGTGGGAATGGGTCCCTCGGAAGGAAAAATGCTTGTAGCTATAAAATGTCATCTAAATGCTTACCATCGAAAACCTTCTAGGACATTTCACAACATAGACATAGAATATCTAAAAAAAAAAAATATATATATATATATATATATATATATATATATATATATATGCAACCATTATGGGCAGTTCACTCAAAAGTTCACATTTCAAATAGGTTGCATCTGTTTCTAATCAGGTAACTGAATGATTAGCAGGAGAAAACATATGATTAGAAAGCATGCAAGCCTTGCTGATATGTATTATTTTTAAAGCTCTCCAAACTAAGGTCAATAAAGAAATAGTCCATGCAGCAAGAAGAGCTAGATTAGAGGAAGAGTTTCAGCTGTAAACCCTTTTGTGAGCTGTTGTAAAAACAGAACTAATTTAACTGATGAGTTGAGGCATTTGGGACTGACATGCCAACTAAGGAATGTGCAAATAGACGAGAAGTATGGTGACTAGAAAAATTATGAGAGTTGTAGTTGAAGAAAACAACAAAAAAAGTTTACTGCGTAGAAAGTTAATAAACAGATGATTTCATTCCTTTTTATAGACGTGTACTTGAACTCAAAGAAAGCTAGTGAGAATAATAGGGAAAAGCCCAAGAATAAAGAGGGGCAATTCCAAACAAGAAACGTTGGAAAGCCCTTTGTTTACTTTCATTATTAATGGGGGAAAAATGACTTTCTTGAGGTATTATACCATTTTAAGTATATCATACTTACCTCTTAGTTTAATCTATCACACTGAACTACCTCTTTTGAACAGTTTTTTACACCACCGAGCTTGAAGTTCACAGAAAAAATGAACAAAAAGCTGTTCTCTATTCCTGATTTGAACCAGACACAACCTACTTCCACACTGCATGCTGTCCTTCAGTTAATGACCCTCCTGAATTCTATCAGATGTCCCCTGTCTGCAAGCTACAGACAGTCTGCAAGGGTAGAAAAGTATGGTGACGTTTGCTCACAATAACTTGCTTTTTGAATTGACTTGGTAATATTCTTCCACAGTTTATTACAGAAACTGGCTACATTTTTGTGCACAACATCCTTACTTGGGGCAGTTGAGACTCTCATGGGCTTAACAGAACATAATTTCTGAGAACACTAGAGTATCTACACAGCTATTCTGAGAGGATACATTCAGTTTAATGTGAGAGTCCACGCATACAATGCCTTATAACACTGGGTTTATTATTATTTTTAATTGAATTTTGAGACTCAAGCGAGACTTAGAGTTCCAAGCTCAAAGGAACTTGAAGCTATGGCACCCTTAGCCTTGGGATATTCTCAGAAATCTTAGAGGGCATGGACCTTCCAAGGGACAGGCAATAAGGACCTTGAGCCAATTTTAGCTAAACGTAGACGACAGAATGACTTCACCTGACACTGGGTTTACTTTTCATCATTAGTTTTTCATTTCTGGGTATTTACAAGCTTATAACTTAATTACATGCTATAGTTAATTAACATGATTTGAGCAATTGTTTTCCAGAAGGCTACCCTACTGATCAAATCCAAACGCTTAATAACCAAACTTTATAGGAATTTTTAATATAATATTTGAAATATGAGTCTATTTTCTATATGAAATGCCACTATGTCATTTATAGAATCCTAGTACCTAATTTTTTTAAAAAAGCAAAACAACACTTTAAGAAAGGACATTTATTGATTCTTATTATTTCCATCCCAAATTATTTCTATTACAGCTTTTGCCAGTTAAACTCTGTGTTCATGTTCAAATAGAATAGATGGTGTCTGTTTCCTATATGGTTTTCATAGGCTTAAGGATCATTTATATTAGTTTTTAACCTTCCTTGCTCCAGCCCAAATAATTCCATGTTCCTTGATCTCTTCCCAGGGATATTTTCCATAAATAATCACAAAGCCTCTAGACCCATAAAATCTTATAATCCAGTATCTGTTATATTTCTTTTCTTTATTTCTCCTTTCTTTCCTTTTCTCTTCTTGCTGATGGGAATAAAGAGGCTAAGAAACAATTCTTCAAAAGTTGTGGTAAGACAGAGCATGTAATATTTTAATTTTACCATTAAAGTTGTAGATTTTCCTCATAGTTTATCTTTCGCTCAAGACATTCAATAAAACCTCTTTTCTCAAATCCAGACTACACATTTATGTCAATCAATTTACACCCTGCAAAACAGACCAGCTTACCACTCAGATCAATCTCTAAGCACATAGGAATCTAGGCAAGCACTTGTCTTTATAGAACAACTTAGTTTAAGCAATTAACAATCAAGCCCCATACACATAAACACACTGTAATTAACTGTTTAATAGTGGAAGCTTGCTTTTCACATTTTTCCCTTTGAGTGTAGTCAAGGTGAATTACTTGGTTTTTCCATCACTAAATGCTACAGCAGCTCAGTCTTTTGCAAGTCTCCAGTCTCCACATATTTTCCTATGCCCACTATATTTGACAGTAAAACTGCCAAGCTCCATTATTTCCAACTGGCAGCAATTTAATACATAGTTGAGTCAGTTATTTAGCTAAATAAATTGCTTAAAGTTAACTCTATTTGTAAGACCACAAGGTGTTTCTAAAATGTGCTGCCCTTTTATATCATAAACCTGGATTAGGTTTACAACCCCATTTCCCCTCAGCAGTTTATAAATCAAACAAAGAACGTAGAACAATGCATAAAAATCCCCGTGAAACCACCCTCAGAGTTTTTGTTAATGACAAAAGCATACTGGGAGCTGGATTTACTCTGTATGGTAGAGAATAAAAGTTTGGTTTAAAGTAACCAGCGTTTGTAAGGGTTATCCAAGCACCTTTAAGAGGGATCAACTTTGAAACTAGAATTTTGTGAAGCCACAAGCCATCTGTTCCATGTTGTATCTAGAAAAATGTCAGGTTGTGCTAAAAAGCTTTGAGCATGCTCCTCCATGTCCTTTGCTCCTACCCATTAACAAACATGCCAAGTGTTCTTAAAAGTATGTGGGAGAATATGTACTGACTTACTTATGATGTCTTGCCACAGGCGCTCATTAAATATAAATGAATGAATACACATACACACAAACACACAAACACACACAATGCCCACAATGAGCACCATGTAATCTGGCCCGGATGTGATGTTTTCCTTTTCCAGTTAATCGCGATAGGTTTCTGAGCTGAATTAAATGTAGCCACTGCTTTCACCGAAGGTATATTTAAAAGAGTAGAAGGAAGCTAAAGATTGGGGTATCTTCTCCAAGAACCCCAGTGACTAACTCTCTTCTAAGAGTGAACATACTTTGTAGCGCCTGGGTGGCTCAGTCAGTTCAGCATCGAACTTCAGCTCAGGTCATGATATCTTGGTTCATGAGTTCAAGCCCCATGTCAGGCTCTGTGCTGACAGCTCGGAGCCTGGAGCCTGCTTCAAATTCTGTGTCTCCCTCTCTCTCTGCCCCTTCCTTCCTCCCCGCTCACAACCTCTCTCTCTCTCTAAAATAAATAAACGTTAAAAAAATAATAAAAGTGAACATACTTCATTCTTTTGACCTATTTCAAGATCTATCTAAACACGATAGAAAAAAAACCCGTAATGGTTCAATCTGCAGGGTACAAACCCAGAGAGTAGAAACCCTGGTCATTTGTAAATGTGTATATTTTGTTTAAATTTAGAAATCTAGCCATGGTAATGTTTTTAGGGAATGATTTTATTTGCCAAGTGACATCCTGAGTGCTCTGTAGAGCAGAGCATGGAATTTCTTGGCTAGTCATGCTCTGAAAGGACAAGGACTGCAGAATAGGTAACCTTGCCTAGCAAGTTATTGTCAAGTCTTCCATATCTATACTAATAGGAAGGAGATAATCCCCAAAGTGTTTGCTTTTGTCTCTGGGTGGACATTTTTACATTCATTTACATTTGAACATGAACACATCACACACTTGAGAGAGATGAAGGTGTTTTCATTGTCTCTCCTCACCAGTACCTAGAAAGTCTACCACTTTCTCAACTTCCCTGCTCCCACCTCAGTGGGGGAGACCGATGTCTGGTAGGCTGAACTCCAGTTGAAAAGATTTGTGTGACTTAGTTCTTAAGTTCAAATTTGGGAGCAGAGACTTTGAGAAATGAAGATTGATTAAGTAAATCTTTAAGCAATCAATTATTGAGGTAGGATAAGTTCCTCAGCAAAAAAGAAGGCTGAAAGACCAGCCTCGGGTTTTTTTCCTAGGCTGTTCTAAACCCCACCGTTCTGTTGCGGGCCACCACTGGCTGTAATTTAGGCTCTTCAGTAAGTCAAAAGAGATAATGAAAAATTCACTAGTGAAGTTAAGGCCTCACTAAGTTGTTTGACTTTCAGCTTTTACTGGTGAGAACTGAAACATGTGCAGAAGACAGCAAAGCAGAGAAACACCCACAGCTAATCAGGGATATACAGAGCAGGAACAAAAGCAATTATTTACTAAGCCAACTTTTACTTATAGGAAGGAAAGAAAAGAAATACAATATTAATGAAAATACACAAAATACAAGAACCTGAGTTAATTTATCTTAATTTTTCAGTATGCCTACCAAACTGTCAATAAGCAAGCCAAAGGGAACATTCTGTGATTTATCCTCTTTTTTGCCTACCTTGACTCTTCACGGAGAGTTAGAGAAAAGTAAAATTTCCAGAAATGAAGCAAAAAGGAAGAAGAAAATGATCTGAAGAATCCTTGAATTTGCTCTACTCAAGAAGCTTGAAAGCAATGAGTAAGATAAAAGTGGCAACAAAGGAAGACTACCCCCAAAAAACACTGCATAAAAACTTTGATATGAGTCATCTTTAAGAATTCTTTCATTGCCTAGAGAGAAGGAAGTTTGCAAGGGAGGGGGAAATACCACCCAAAGTACACATTAAAGAGACAGATTTGGCTGAAATAACAACGTGTTATATGAAGGAGTACTGATATACTTCAGATCTCAGAATAGTTGCATCACAGTTCTTTTTAAATTTATTAAACCTGTATGGTATAATATTTATATACAGTAGACCAATCCCCTAAGAAAATATATATGGGAATCTTAACTAGGAGCTATAACTAGAGGTGACTACGTCTTGCTTCTGATCTGAGTTCTGCTCCTCGTTGGTCTCTTCTCTCTAGATCACTGCCTGATTCTCACTTGTTCGGCCACTCTCCACTCTTGCTTATGTTGTTCCATGTCAAACCTGTGATTTTAAAAACATTTTCAGTGATGTACCAATTACAGACAATTCTCCATCTTCGTAATTGTTCAAAGTTCATAGTTTACGCCGTGATGGTTTCAGTGTTTGCATTTATTTCTGTAGGCTAGTTCTTTCACTTCTAATTTGTTATTACATAAATTCTTGCACATAATAGAACTTCAAGAAGTGTCAAAATCCTTTCATTTCTTCAGATATACCTACCCCATTGCCCTTAAATGCTTTCCCCTCCCTCTGTGCTGCTCTAGTGGGAAGGGATTTTATATATAGTGTTGCCTCTTGAACAAAATAGAAACTCTCTGGAAAGGACTCCACAGTTAAAAGTCCTTTACGTCATGTTTACCACAATGTTAGGTTTCTTCTTTCTTTCCTGTGCCATTAATTTGGTTAAAATACCTTGTCATTTAACTATTTTATGGATTCCTGAGCCTGTCACAATAATTTTTATTAATTTTTTTTTGAGAACCAACTACACTAGTGATTAGGGCAAGCCATCAACCCGGGTTTCTGACCCTGAAGTCCTCCACCAGACCACAAGTCTTGCTTGCCATGGATTTACACTATACAGTATAGGATATGCACACCATTGGAAATAGAAGTTAATCCTTTATGGAAGCAGTTTCCCATATTGTTTTAACAGATTCTGGGCATTTTAATTTTATAGCCAAGATCCATCAATTTGCTGGAGCATGTGCTCCAAGGAACTCATTGCTGAGACAGGGATGTTTGTTTTAAAAGGTGATGTTAGTTTTGAGAATGGGTTGATATTTGTTTTAGTGTTTGTTTGTCTTGCTGATTACTTGCATGGCATGTTTTGATTTAATTGTGTTAAGAATTTTTTTTTTTAATCTGCCTAAGGGCAGTAGGGATGGGTTCATTGAGAGATACAAATTGGGGAAAAATAATAAATTCAGAGCCTATTTGTTTGTTACTGCCCTTTGGAAAATAGATGAAAGAATGTCCTACTTTTCTAATATCATTTACACACTAGAAATGACATCGATCTGTAGAAACAGATACTTCATACACTGGAGTTGTAATTGATAGAAGAGAGAACTACCAATAGACACAAATGTTCTACTATACTGAAAATACCGAATTCCTAAGATATCAAATGATTTTGCAAAAAAAAAAATAAATAAGATTTATCACTCAGTTACATACACATGATCCTGAGGTTTGATGCCAACCAAAGGTCACATGACCTCTGCCTTATCTGGCAGAGCTTGACTTAGATTGATTCTTTCTAAAAATTTACAAATCCTTGCTGTAATAAATCTATATTTCTTGCATGTTTGCATTCAAGACCTTTTATGGCACTGATTCAGAGTTTGAGTTCTTACCTGGAAATTTTGGTAAATTTTCTGTTATCATTAGGTTGAAAAAAGACGTTTTGGGAGAGGGGAGGTATATACTGTTAATTAGTTTTTACTATGTGTCTGTCACTGTGTTAGGCAGCTTACATTTATCATCCCATGCAGTCTTCATCATAGCCTTTTCCTTTTTCAATGAATTCACTATTATGTGGAATATTTGTGGATATTTTTGATCTTAAGAAAATATGTCCTTAGACTTAAAAACTTTGGAAAGTCATAATCTTATTCATGCTCATTTATTATATGAACTTACAAAATTGCTGGACAATTGGAGGTATAATATATTTGTGAAAGAGTCTTGCCCCTAAGTGAGATTAATTACGTTTTTAACTTCTAACCGTGTTTTTAGTAGTGCTGGGATGTAGTTTGCTAAGCCAATGAATTCAAGCTATTTCAAAATTTATAACCCATAAGTAATGAGAAAATAATTCTACCTATGACAATTAAAATTTTTTTAATGTTTATTTATTTTTGAGAGACAGAGCACAAGCAGGGGAGGGGCAGAGAGAGAGGGAGACACAGAATCCGAAGCAGACTCCAGGCTCTGAGCTGTCAGCACAGAGCCTGACGCGGGGCTTGAACCCACGAACCGTGAGATCATGACATGAGCAGAGGTGGACCACTTAACTGACTGAGCCACCAGGCTCCCCTACCTATGACAATTTATGTGCAGTGGTTCCCAAAGTGTGGTTCAGAGACCCCTATGGGTCTATGAGATCCTTTCAGGATATTTTCAAGGACAAAGCTGTTTTCATAATAATATTAAATGATATTCGCCTTTTCACTGTCATTCTCTCATGAGTGCACACTAAAGCTTTCCAGATGCCACATGACTTCTCCTACTGTTATTGATTTAACAACTAATAGATTTGGGGTGGTGGTGAATTCTTATGTTTAATAGAATTTTCCAAGGTAGTGGTTTGAATGTATAAATATATGTGAGCTTTTAGAAATTAACTCAATTTGTTCTCAATTATTTCCATCTTATTTTAACCAGTTATTTTTGGTTATGCCTTCTGTAGTCTCTATAGCTCATTATTACTCACTAAATTGTTAATTTCAAATGCTAAAATTTTCTTTGCAACTACAATGAGCTTAATACCTTTCCAGTACTTCTGAAAACTTTTTCATAAGCTTGGTGGTGATGTAATTAAATGATGATATTTTGATATTGTACAATAAAATGTGTCAACATTTGGAAGATCTGCATGATTTGGTGAAATGATATTTTCCTTGTTTTAAGGTAAAAAATTTTTAAGTGTATTTATTTATTTTTTGTGGGGGCAGAAAGAGAAAGAAAGAGAATCCCAAGCAGGCTCCATGATGTCAGAGAAGAATCTGACATGGGGCTCAAACTCATAAACTGTGAGATCATGACCTGAGCTGAAATCAAGAGTCAGATGCTTAACTGACTAAGCCACCCAGGCGCCCCAGAGAAACGATACTTTCTAAATGACCAGTTTATGATGTTACACAATTCTATATGAATAAAGATCCATGGAAATGAAGGATAGGCCAGTGAATTTTAATGTAAGAGATATGAAAAAAGCTTATTCATAAATTTCAGATTCCATATGGCCACTAACCTTTAAGTAATTACAAACTTTCAGGTTTTGATATATTATCAAATAAGAATAACCATAATTATCTGAAATGACTATTCTATTACTCTTTCCTTTTCCATGTACATCTCCATGTAAGGTTGGATTTTCTTTATGTACTATACCAAACAGAGTGAATGCAGAAGCAAATATGAGAATCTAGTCATCTTTTCTTAAGCCAGATATCAAAAACTAAGTAAAAAATGTCCCCCTTCTTACCAAACTATTTGAGAATTGGTGCTATAATAGAAGCAAACTAATAATTATTGTTGCTAGAGATATAGAATATATTCTCCTAATCAAATGACTCAGAGACTATTTAGGAAATAGATGACACTTAAATGGAATGACAGAAGAGAGTTTAACAGAAGGACCATTTCAACAAATATGGGAAGAATTAAGGGAAACCAACAAGAGATAGTGAAGCATATTGGGTCTAGCAGAGGCCCGGTGCCATTACTATTAAGTTTGAAGGAGCAAGAAGATAGCGTATTTCCCAGAACCTGGAGGGAGAATGGTAGCCGCAACTGTAGACTGATCAACAAGAACCATGAACTTTGTTGGGGAAATGTAGTCTTTGCCAATCTGCAGTCTATCATAAAGAGATCTTGGGCAGTAAGTACTCTGATCTCTCGCTTTCCACCTCTGATCAATTGCTGATGCCTCCCACTGTCTGAGCTCCACTGGGAGCCAAGCTGGTCCAGTCTATTGAGGTCAGGATATAGAGAAGGTAGAGAAGGATGGAAGGTGGATCTGGAGGGAGGACAAAGAATATCCAAAATAATCATTGTTGGTAGAAATAGTAGCAGGCAATATTGAATGTGTAACATGGAATTATGAGATGTATAGCAGATTCTTTGCCTTCAAAGAGCTTGCATACTTTTTGTATTTTGTTTGTATTAGGTCCTTTCTTTTTTTTATTAAAACTAAACTCTATACCTTATTCAGATTTCACTAGTATTTCCACTAATGTTCAAGTATTACTTTTAATAATATTTTGGATACATAAGTGAATGGGGGATGAGAGAGTATATGAAAACAACACTGAACAGTGAGAGTGGCATTCATCAATTAGTATGGAAAGTGAGGATTAGAAAGACTCTCTCTCTCTTTCAAAATGGATATATATATTAATCACAGATAGTGCTGAACCCTATATATGTTTTTTCCTAAATATACATACCTATGATAAAGCTTAATTTATATATTCGGCACATAACAGATTAACAACTATATATATATATATATATATATATATATACAACATATATACATATATATATGTACAACATATATACATATGTATATGTACATATGTACATATATATGCAACATATATACATATATATACTATATATATTATATATATAATAACTATATATATGACATATATGACATATATATATGACATGTATATTACATTTGAGAGAGAAAGAGAGGGCATAAGTGGAGGAGAGAGAGCAAGAATCTCAAGCAGACTCCACACTCAGTGTGGAGCCCAATGCAAGGCTCAATCCCATGACCCTGGGATCATGACCTGAGCCTAAATCAAGAGTCAGATATTCAACTAACTGAGCCATCCAGGTGCTCCTTAATATTTTTATTTTATGTTTTTATTTTATTAAGTACTTTTATTTTTTTTTTAATTTTTTTTTTCAACGTTTATTTATTTTTGGGACAGAGAGAGACAGAGCATGAACGGGGGAGGGCAGAGAGAGAGGGAGACACAGAATCCGAAACAGGCTCCAGGCTCTAAGCCATCAGCCCAGAGCCTGACGCGGGGCTCGAACTCCCGGACCGCGAGATCGTGACCTGGCTGAAGTCGGACGCTTAACCGACTGCGCCACCCAGGCGCCCCTTATTTTTATTTTATACTTCCTATAATTCATGTCTTTAGTCCTTACAAATTTTTCATATACAAAAGCTGTAGATAATTTATGTATACAACTTAATAGGTTTAGAAAGGTGTATTAGTTTCTAATTTGTATTAATTTGTTAAGAACTATAAATGCTTGGAAGCCAGTTAGGGATGAGGAGAGGGACACCTGGGTGGCTTAGTCAGTTAAGCATCTGATTCTTGATTCTGGCTCAGATCATGATCTCACAGTTCGTGAGTTTACGTCCCGTGTTGGGCTCTGTGCTGACAGCATGGAACCTGCTTGGATTCTCTCTCTCCCTCTCTCTGCCCCTCCTCCCTTGTGCTCTTTCTGTCTCTTTCAAAAAATAAATAAATAAGCTTTAAAAAAAGGATGAGGAGAGATGAGAAATTGGGGTGAGTTTGTGTTGTTAGGAAATATTTCATGGTAAGTATGGACATGAGTAAGATTGGAACACAAAGAGAAGAGAGATCTTTCAAGGTGACAGGGGCCAATCTATGAGGTAGGAATTATGTGAATAATAAATAGACATAGGGCTGACTGTACTATGAGGGTTCAGAGGGATAGAGAGAGAAGAAACAGATATCTGTACATTAAGGTCAGCCCAAATGCTTTGAATGACAGAAGATTGTACATGATTTATCTGGCAAGAAACAGAGCCATTGGCCATGGCCAGCTTACCACGGGCTTACCAACATTGTGTATAACAATCAGATAGGTGTACACAATAGTCCCCCCTTATCCATGCCAGATACATTCCAAGACCGCCAGTGGATGCTTGAAATCTCAGACAGTGCTGAACCCCATATATATATTTTTCTAAATATGCATACCTATGATAAAGCTTAATTTATATATTAGGCACATAACAGATTAACAACAATAGCTAAGAATGAAATAAAACAAATACAGCACTATACTGTAATAAAAGTCATATGAATGTGGTTTCTCTCTCTCTCAAAATATCTTACTGTACTATATTCACCCTTATGATGATGTGAGATGATAAAAGTTCTATGTGAGACATGAAATGAGGTGAGGTGGGCTACTCTTGACCTTCTCTGACACATCGGAAGGAAGATCATCTGCCTCCAGACCACTGTTAACTGCAGTAAGTGAAACTGTAGGAAAGAGAAACCATGGGTAGGGTGGCAATTACTGTAATTACAGCAAGATGTCCTTACATGGTAGAAGGGTGGACTGTGACCACTTTTGAGTAAGGACATAGCCACTCATAGAAAGGGCAGTGAGTCCCCGGTCCTGGGTTCCTTTCTCCTGGAATATGTTTCACTGTGTGTTGTCTAAGTGGATCACTGAACTTTAGGGGGTCTCCGCGAGGAGCCTGAGAAGCATCAGTGAGCTGTGTGTATTCGTGCATCTCCTTTTTTTTTTATATACCTTTCACAGTACTTACTGGTCGGCTCGGTGGCCAATCAGAGTAAAAGCCAAGTTCATTTTAGTCTGTATTGTCCTTTCTGCTGGTGTTGAAGCTCAGAACTGACTTTGGATCTGCCCTAGGTCAGTTAATCACCCAGATGCTAAGTAGGACTTAGAAGTGTTTTCAATCCTGGTTTCAGGGAAAGGAAATTCTTGAAAGTGAAATGCATTGACAATCTCTTATAAGTTAAAACATAAAATCTTTTCATAGATTTGGCAAAACTAATCTTGTTATGCAGGAGCAGTTTGCTTATTCATTTTTGACAAACAATGGAAACACGGCATTATTTACATGGGTTTCAAATAAAAATCTATTGTAAGTGATGTTGAATTTTACATGACAAAAGAAGTGAAAAGCATGTAAGAATAGAAGGAATACAGGCTATGACTTTATTCTCAGTAGTGAAAACTTTTTTTTTTTTTTTAACATAAAAACCCTGCAACAAAGCATGGTCCTTTGTAGACTTTAAAAGAAATGGATAACTCATTGTAAAGGGTTATCGATACTATAATTTCATGGAAGTTATGCTTTTAACCTGATAACAAAAAATGTTTACTGATAAAGAACCTGCCTCCCCTTGGCCCGTGAAAAGAAAATGACCAATATTTGCCAAATACCTTTATTACTTAATGCATTGCAAATAAACAGATATTGCATTTTCAAATCACTTCTTTTTTTTCACCTCAGAGAAGCAAGACATTAAGATGAAAACAGTGCCATCATTTTTGTGTTTGTAACATTGTGGATTTTAATGCTAGGAGTTAATGATCTTCTAAAATCTCTGCCCTTATTTTCCCCACTGAGATAAAATATTCTTTTAAAGAGATTTTTTTTTTTTTTGCTTTTGTGTTGGAGACCACATGCTCTGTGTTCTCAGAATCTGCACCTAAGGAAAAAGCTGGCATTAACTGGGAGAAGTGCATCTCCTTTGTAGGGTCCTCTTCTATTCTGGGCAATACAGCAGGTCTGTAGGGAGAAGCTTGGGAATGTCACTTTATGGTGATGAATACAACTAATGGAAATTAATCACACAACCTAAAAAAGGAAATGTAAGAGGAAGAAGCAGAAGTCAATTAGTAGCCTATGAGAATTAATGTAATGTAGATGTCTTCCTATGTATGAAACCAGTCCGTTGAAGTAGCATGCCAGTTAAAGGCACAGACCTTAACTCAAGTGGCTACCCAGGTTGTAAGGAAAACTTTGAGGCTGATAAATAACTATCTCGTGCGAGGATTCGTAAGAGACCTGACCTGTGCGAGGATGAAAGATAAGACAGGTAACATTTGTCTCTTGCTACCAAAGAAACTGCATTTGATGATACTTTACAAACCATCTGAGTATCATAAGAAATTCTTACTGGTGTTTGAACGACACTCAGTGGGAGCTTTCTCAACAGGAATGCAGATGGTATTCTATGTTATGCAGATTTCATAAGTCTCACAGAAGTTAGACTTTACCCAAGTGTCTAGTTTGTTAGCTCCAAACATTGCGTCTCAGACCTCGTAAAGATGCTTCAAATCTTTTTTTATGGTTACAAAGACTTTTTAAAACTCGATAAACTAACAGAACTTGTTTTGAGAGCCCTCACAGGTAATTTAAAATTTCTATTTCCATGATGCATTTCTGAAGGTGGAAGCAATTGAAGAAGTGACTAGGGCAACATTCTAGATTGTAAATATTTCTCTTTCATTTGTGGCTTACTTTTCCCCAATTAGGAGAGCGAAAGGTGTTTCTGCCGCTAACTGTTAATTATGTAAGACAAAGAGTAGGTTATAAGCATATCATTTTTCTCCTTCCCAAACTTAAGAATCATGCATTTGATGTGCTAATAAGCTGTAAGAAACAGTATCAATTAGTTAAGTAAAACATGGTGGGGAAAAAAGTGTCAATGTGGAATTAGTCTGCTGATAAGTTGATGCTACTGGATATTCACTAGTTGGAAAACTGGTCTTAGCAAAAGGTGTACACTTTTAAGACTATTTTAAGTAGACATGTTTTACAGAACTTTAGATCCATTAAATTCCAAAAAGCGGGGGGCGGGTACTAATTAAGGTCATGACACTATTTTTTGGTGCCTGAAAAATATCTTCGACTAAAAAAAGTAGGAGCTGTTATGATAACAGCAAACATTCATTGAGTCATCCTTCAGTGGCAGGCACTGACCAGACTTAACTCCTTTAATCCTCAACCTTTGGGATAAGGATTATTATTATAATTCTCACAGAAGAGAAATCCTCAGCATAGGGTGTGAAGTTGCTCGACCAAAGGTAAATAGCAAGCAAGTAGCAGAGCAGAGATTTGAACTCAGGCAGGTTGGCCCTGAAGCCCACTTTCTTAGCCATGATGCTGAGATGATTAGAAGACGTGTATAATGGAGGAAAAGATATTAACATAGCCCCGTTGTACGGATTTGTGGAAACCCAAACTAAAAAAGGACTGGAAGAGATAAGTTCTAGACTCTTTAGATGTGTGTTAGAGTGTCATTATTAGTTGTAGACATTCTTATGGCTGGAAAGGATCGAGATGAAGAAGACGAAAGAAAAGCAAGTAAATGATGAAGGAAGGATGCCACAGCTAAGAAGATATTGCTAAGTATGGAAACACTGCTCTTCAACTCAGCTTTTCTTTCTTTTTCTTCCTTGAGGTTTATTTATTTATTTTGAGAGAGACAGAGACAGCACTGGGGGGCAGGGGGCAGAGAGAGTGGAAGGGAGCGAGAGAGAATCCTAAGCAGGGTCTGAGCTGTGAGCACAGAGCGCAACGCAGGGCTTCATCCCACAGCCATGAGATCATGACCTGAGCTGAAACCAAGAATCAGACGCTTAACCACCTGAGCCACTAAGGTGCCCCTCAACGCAGTTTTTCAATTTAATTACTTCTGAGATGTTTTTCTTTTCTTTTTTTGTAGAAAAGTCTTGGAAAACAATGGAAAACGTAAGTTAGATTAAGTTTGCTTGAGTGATATTGACTCAATAGCCCTCTTCTCTTCCATAAGAAATAAACTTATGGATTGATTCTACAAACTTAAGGATTGATTCGACATACATTCATGTACTTAATTGAATAATAAGAATATATTATAACTGGACAGATCATCTTGGATATTCAGTGTTTAAGAATAAAAGTAGACAGGTTGCTGCTTGTCTAAATATGCTTTGTTATCAAAGGTAACTCTGAAGGTTAACTTCAGATAATCTTGATTGACAGTGATACAACCCTTTAGTTTCTCACAGGGGCTATAAGTAATTATAATAATTGCATAAGTTGTTATTAATTGTAACAATAATAGCTACTACTTACGGAGTATCTGCCAGTCTTAGGCTCTATGCCAGGTGATTTACATAAGTGGTCATGTACAACTTACAATCACCCCATGTGTTAGGTGTATTCAAATCATTTTAGAGATGAGGAAACTGAGACTCAATGAAAGAAACTAGCATCCATAGCTGCATGCATCCAGCATGCATCATTTGCTTTCCATCTACTTGAGCAATGCAGTTGAATTTATTGTGCTTAGATATTTCAGAGGCCTATAATGAAGTCGTTATAGTGATACATAGTTTTTAAATTTCAAAGCAGGATTTGCTGAGATAAAGTAGAGTAAAATGAATTATAATTATTCAAAAAGAATTACTTAGGATAAGCAGTGACGATCTGGTAAAATTACATTTTCCACCAAAGAGCTATATTAGATTAACTTTACCTTCATAATGGTCTAATTACTGGTACGTACATATTATTCTCTGTTTTTCTTTTTTCTTTTTTACCTCTAGTTTTAGCTATAGATGGGAAAAGAGGGACTCTATCTATTGGTTGAGGTACTTGAGCTCAAAAATAAATTTCTGGACAAGTATAGCAGTCCCTTAGAGGGAAAATGGGCAATGATAGGATTTTCAAAAAATTAATGTCCTTTATTAATAAAAACTCTTCCCTAAGTGAGTGTACTCTTCAATTGCTAGACACAAAGGAAACTGCTTTTAATATGGCAGCACTGAAGCACAGATACACATACTATTTTTCTTACTTTTTTGATTCTGTCAGCAGGTGATGTGACACACTGTAAAGGGCTGATGTTTTTCTTGTGGGTGGAGACCCAGCCAGCTGTGATCGGAGTGGTGGGTGGGGAGCCTCATGCTTGGCCTTCTGTGAATGTGGATAACTTAACACTGACAAATGATCACATTATCATTAATCGGGGGGTTTGATATGAGGACCTGCATATTCATCATGTAGACACTAGTTTTAAACTCAAAACATTCCTAAATAATCATATATATCAGGTTTAGAGGAGGGGCAGAAATGACATGGATGTATGAACAGTAAATTTAAATTACCCTTCTAACTTGAAAATCATTTCATTGATTTGGAAAGAAGACCAAAAACTCCATCCAGTTATTCATGCGCTGAAGTTAAATAATGAGAATGGGAATATAGAGGTACCTCCACCCCTGATGCCCACGTCTGGCTCTGTAGTGTCTGTCATTCACATTCATAGTTTTTAAAAAGAAAATTATCACTTTTTCAATTCCCTTTACTACTTATTGGACATAAAAGAGATATAAGCTTGTATTATATATGTGGTGATGGGCTTTATGGAGGCACTAAATTACCTAATTAAATCAGCACTTTTAGTGTTGCCCAAATAATAGTTGCTGGCTTCAGTGTATTCTCATAACATAAACAATTGGTGCAGGGTAATGTTAAAAGCATGAAATAGACTCCTTGTGTTTGTGTCCTGAAACTACCATTTGCTGAGCAGGTCTCCTCATCTTTCAATAACAGCAGCTACCTCATAGGGATTCATGAGGTTTAAACAAGTTAATGCACGTAAACACCCCTGCCTGACACGTTATAAGGGTTTAGTAAAGATAGCTTGTTTTATTTCTACATACATCTTTCATAATGGCAATTATTCTTTGGGAATTCCTTTGGAGTGCGTAAGTAGGATGATGTCTTGTTCATGTTTGCTTCCCTAATACTTCATACCCAACCAAATAAGGTCCGCAGTTGCGTACATATCCGTATCTACTTTTGCATCTCTCTCTCTCTCTCTCTGTCATCATCATCATCATCATCATCATCATCATCCTGAGTCTTCTATTTGCTGAAATGCCAAATAGAGTCCTGTATATTCTGTTTGTAAGGTTCTTACTAAAGGTATTTTAATAGCATGAAAAGTCCCCAAACTTTTTGTTAGTTATGAGGAGCTATACTGCTTCTCATTTGAAGCCTGGTGGATGGTTGGTATTTGGGGTGGCAAGGTGTGTTATGAATTTATTCAGTCAGGACACATTCATTGAGCCCTGACTATGTGCTAGGCACAGTTCTAGGGTTTTAGGGATGTGCAGGTGAACAAGACACATGATGTCTCTCTTCTTGTAGAGACTGAGGGTGGGAAAGGGCAGTCAATACCTTTTAAAAATGAACAAATAAGAAAATGCCACATAGTGCTAATTCTCTGCTATTGAGAATGAAAGAATGTCTTAAGATACATGGTGATTGAGCGGCCATTTATGTCAGATGGTCGGAGAGAGGCTTTCTGAGCCTTTTTGAGTGACACTTGAGCTGAGCTTTAAATTAAAGGAAAGACCCAGGAAAGTGAAAATAGAGGGCAAGGCATTTCCAGAAAAGGAAGTGGCTTGTGCAAAGACTGAACAGGAAGGCATTTAGACTCTTTAACCAGTCAGAGAGGACTGGGAGCAAAGGGGAGACTGGATAAGGGAGGAGTAAAAGATGAATGCAGAGACTTTTTAAACCATCATAAGGAGTTTTGATTTTATTCTAAACACGGTGGAAACCACTGGGGAATTCTAATAAAGCAGAGACGTTTTAAGCACATCACCCTATGCGGAAAGTAGACCATGGAGACCAAGAGTGTTAGACTTCTTTGGTTAAACAGTAAGCAGTTTTGGCAAAAGGGGTCTGCCGATGAATGGAGACCTAAGAAGGGTTGAAGATCCAACCCACGGGAAGGCCAGAGATGCCGCTGGCACAACTGATAATTGCATGCTATCGGGAACTCGCTCCCTCTATCTTTTTATCTTATATCTCTTGTATAAAAACCTTATATTTTTCTTAATCCAGATGGAACTTTTTTTTTCTTTTGTGAGGCCACATGGCTACAGACAACTCCTAACTTTTATATCTTCATGGCTTCTACTACCAGAATGGATGAAATCTATCTCCCAGTAGTAGATTAAAATATCTTAGGGGAGAACTCAAACTGGCTACTCTTGAGCTAAATTGTAGTCAGGGAATGAGCTCATGAGTCTCACCATGTAGATGTGAGGGACAAACGGTGGGGGTGGGGCACCAGTGCAGATCCAAGGGGAAGTAGAAGGGAGGGACTAGACAGGCAGTCCCATATTGTCACTACCCAAAAGAGAAAGTATCTTTAGGAGAGGAGGAGAGGGAAAGGTGAATACTAAATATTATTAGAGTACTGACTTCTAGGTGCTGGGGATACAGAAGCAAACAAAACAGATTAAAATCCCCGTGCCCATGAAGGTTCCATTCTAGATCCAGTGTTTAAAGAATGCTATTTAGGCAGGTGGGGTGGAAGGTGGCGCCTGGGTGGCTCAGTCGGTTGAGTATCCGACTTTGGCTCAGGTCATGATCTCTTGGTCTGTGAGTTCGAGCCCCGCGTCGGACTCTGTGCTGACAGCTCAGAGCCTGGAGCCTGCTTCGGATTCTGTGTCTCCCTCTCTCTCTCTCTCTGCCCCTCCCCCGCTCATGCTCTGTCTCTGTCTGTCAAAAAGAAACGTTAAAAAAATTAAAAAAAAAAAAAAAGAATGCTATTTATGGTACCACTAAACAATGCTCAGTGCCACTGTAGCAGCTGGAAACACACCAAGGAAGCAAAACAGAGACAACCTTTCTGCCTTGATTGAGCTTAGCATCCACTGTGAAATATAAAAGGACAGAGAAGTCCAGGGTGTTCCTGCTATATAGTGTTCAGGGATGAAAATGAAGAGGGAGGAAATTGTAGAAGTTGATTTCTCGCTCTGCCATTTATTCCCAGGCCCTCATCACCAACGTAAATAATGAGGAGGAGGAAGCTTCCCTGGGCAGAAGCTGCCAGGGTTATGGCCCCTTCCCTGTGCCTTGCTGCCAGCCTCTCTTTTGTAGGTCTTATATTCCAAATGCCATGAGGGAGGAAGCCACTGTGCCATAGTCAGCCTGTTGCGAATCTCCTCTCTTAGTCTAAGCATTGCATTTGTAAAACCACACATTCTCGGTTTAATGCACTGGGTTGTTCACTGCCACATCTGTCAATCACTTTCAGTCACTTGCCAATCAGGTAACGGAGCCAGAAGCCAAGAATCTGCCCAGGGCAGAAAAAGACCTAATGGGTTTGTCTGTCAAATGCATCTTAATCCTCTGTTCTAGTGAAATGTTTTGAGTCAACTAATAACCACAGAATGAATGACTCAACTTTTTTTTTTTTTTCTTTTGGAAAAGAAGGAAAGAAACTGTTAGAGATAGAAACACAGTCTGATAGAATAAATGACAGGTAGGTAATTCGATTGACAGAGCTTTATATTCTAGCTATATTTATTAAACTAATTGAAATATTAGACAGTTGGGCCTAAGGCTGTATTTATTGTGGTCAAGAAAATGGGGTGTTAGTGCTCTAGCCTTATGCTGACTATACTTGAATGGAAACCAGAATGATAGACTAAGATTTTAAATGTCATTTTTTTTTGTCTGGGCAAAAATAGAGAAATAAATGTTAATGAGGTCAAATTTGGATTTGAGCTCTGTTTTGGCCAATGCCTTCACCCCATTCCAATGCTATTGATCTTGGTAGCATTTATCAATGTATTGCCCCCAGCTCCAAGTCTACCCATTATTGACTGATTTGTAAAAATAGAGATGGGCCCTTCAAATAAATTCTCCTTTTTTCCTGATTGTACCATGTTAAACTACATCCATAAAGGGCACTGAAAAGACACTGCAGGAGGAAGGGGTTTTCCTTCCTGGTTCCCTTGTACTTCTCTTATCAGGCTTCTAAAGCACAGGGGTCTTATCTAGTGCCCAGTTTCTATACCCAGAGCCACTTTTATGGGCATGTAACCTGTGCGGTCATCTAAGGTCCTTGCTTCGTTCATTAGTGGTCTGCTGCCACCATCTTGAAATTCTTGATAATGGGCATGAAGCCCCACGTGATCATGTTGAACCAGGCCCTACAAATGATGGAGTCAGTCCTGCCTGCATCTCAGGGTTACTTCCCCAGTGCCAGGATCCTGCAGCATGGGCAGTTCTCCAGCACCCAGGTATGATGGGGCCCTGTGGTCAGCAGCACCCACTGTCCAGCAACTTCTTCCAGTACCTGCAGAGGCAGTTTGATAGCAGACTCCTCCCTGTGGATGGCTTTCCCCAGCACTCCAGAGTTGAAGCATCTCCTGGCCCCATTCTTTCATGACCTTAGTCTGGCCTGAGCGTATTAAGTCCTCTGTCAGCCTTGGGCTTGACAAACCAGGAGGCAGAACTGTTCCTGGGCAGCACTCCTCCCGCTTTGAAGCAAGGGGCCCCGAGGGCTGCCATGGACATGGGGCAGTTCTGGAAAGGGGGGCAGCACAGTAAATGGGAGAACAAGGGAAGGCAGAAGAGAGAATGCTCTAGGGATTGGGAGTGGTCAGGAATTGGTAGTAGGAAAGGCTGGGGAAGCCATCCAGGCTGCAGGAAAGCATGCTGGACAGCACTTGTGATGATGTCAGCTGCTGCTAGGGCTTTGATATCCTAACTGTAAAGGACAGAACAGACCCATGTGTCTGTCTTAGGGACACATTCACACACAGACCCCGGAATAGACTCTTCTTTGTTCTGTCCTTCTCTCTTTCTTTTCTTCCTTTATGCCAGGGGCAACCCCTTTCTGCTTTGTTCCCCCTTCAGGGATAAATAACAGCATCAGATAAGACCTCCAGACACTCAAATGAACTGAAATAAAATGCTGATTACTGGGGAACCAATCACTTCCTATGATTTTTGTAATCAGCTAAGTTTGATGGCCCTAGGTTTTCACGTTTATTCATTTTTGAGAGACAGAGAGAGACAGAGCATGAGCAGGGAAGGGGCAGAGAGAGGAAGACACAGAATCTGAAGCAGGCTCCCAGCTCCGAGCTGTCAGCACAGAGCCTGACGTGGGGCTTGAACTCATGAACTGCGAGATCATGACCTGAGCCGAAGTCGGACGCTCAACCAACTGAGCCACCCAGGCGCCCCCCTCCTTTTTTTTTTTAATTTTTAAAAAATGTTTATTCATTTTTGAGAGACAGAGAGAGACAGAGTATGAGCGGGGAAGGGGCAGAGAGAAGGAGACCTAGGTTTTCAAAATAGAGACAAATCTCAATCCTTTTGGCTAGTTCCTTCTATAAGAACATGGTGAGAGATAGTTTCACACGCACGGGAAACTTCTCAGAAGCTTTAGTGTCTCAGGCAACCTAATTATGCCTCAGAACAGATAACCAGTTTCCTATCCTATCATTTTCTGTGAAAACTTGCTTTTCCTTGTATTTTGTTGTCTTCAATGGCAGTGTATATTACAGAGTTTCTGGAATTTAATGTTTGCAACATGAACAAAGCTTTATGCTAAATACATTTAAAATTGCATAAATGTTGGAAGTAAGTATCTATATTTAAATTGATTTTTATGTTTTCTTCGAAAAGTGGCAGAAGTAAAGACAATTTAACAAAGAAATTAAATGGTGAGAAAAAATTTTTAAAAATAGGAACAAAATTGAACACATAAAATATATTAAATCATGGGATAGAAGTATTATGTAAACAATTTCACATTTATTGTTTGGGATTCTACTTTTGGAATGCTTTTGAAACTCTTCAAAAATAATGTTAAATTTGATAAATTCTGTATTTGAGACCATTTTCCCAACTCTGTGATTGATACTTGTAATTGTACTATACCTGTCTGTCTTCAATCCTGGAATAATCCCAAGCACCATCTGGCGGGCACAGGTAAAGATCTACTTATCTTGTGGTCACTCAAGACAAACCTCATGAGTAAGTTCCCTTGCTTATTAAACATGTGACCTATCAATCTGGAGTAGTGGTCTGCCTCCTTCAGACCACTGGAGGCTGGTTTTAGAATCCTCCCAGAAGGTCTCAAGATTGCAAGCTAACATCCAATCACCCAAGGAGCATTTTAATCAACACATACTATGAATTAAGTAGAACACTACTTCTTGTGGGTTAAGTGGAAACCTCCCTCGAATGCTCTCTTAGGCCAATGGAAGAATAGGAATAGACAAACTCCCTTGTCCCTGATTTTGCTGCAAGTTTGACCTATGATGTTTCTATTTAATTGTGAAATTTTAGAAATTATTGTGCACTAGTCCGGTTCAATAAATAAGCACACTGTTTTGTCAATTTATGAGACGTCCTCACCAGGTCTGTGATGTCATTACTGAAGAATATTGAAGAACATGAAAGGGTAATGCCACATGTCATGTACATGTCAAAGGATTGCGTAGATTTGGTTAGCACAACTGCAAGAGTTTAGCTTTTTCTCATCTGTTCTTCCAAAATCAGCACAGCTTTTGATATACTTATGAGAATAACTGAAACTTTGAAACTCTAGCTTTTATTTAAAGAAATCAGATCTAACCAGGATTAGTAAGCGGTGCCCAGATTAGCTTTATTAGTAATAAATGGTGAGTCAGAAAGGCGAAGCACCATCAGGAGAACCAGCAGCTGTGCCCAACATGTGCCGGTTTTCCCCATTTTTATATTTTACTTGTATTGTTTTTGTAAAATAAAGAGGCGAGCAAGAAGGAAAAGACAGATGAAGTAGAGCAAAAACATTGAGGAAGGAGAATGGTGGCAGAAAGAGGAACTATTCCATAAAACAAAGAGCAGAGAGGTTTATTTAGGATAAGAAAGAAAATGAGACAGGAGGTCAGGAAGGAAATAAAATCAGAACAGGGACAAATGAACTGTCCTTTCCTTCACATGCACAGAATATTCTATATACAACATCCCCTTTAACTTGCTAGTCACCGTCATATATATTCAAGAGAAAGCACACCACAAAGACATCCTACTTTTCAATACAAGCAGGAGGATAGCTCCTAAATAAACTCATCTCTCATTCTCCCTGTTCCCGCAAGTCTTAAATGGATTCATTCTCCTAGGAATAGAAATTATGGAATCTAAGTGTAAGACAATAATCTGGAAAAAGAGAAAGGAGAGAAAGGGCAAAATTTTCTTTTGTTTGCAAATCTAGTGTATTAATTGCATTCCTGGGAGACTTTCTGGACAGAGCCTCTGGTAAACAAATTAGATATAAACCGAAGGCGAGGGCATCAAGGTCACTGTGGTGAGGGAACATCAAGTGACAGGCACTGGGACCCCCGATGCATGGCTTGCAGAGCAGATGTTCGCAAGGATGCAGTGATTATTGAACTGGTAATAAAAAAGCATCAGCTTACAGGCAGCCACGATGGATGCTGGTAATTATAAAGCATCCCCTGGGAGGAAAGTGACACAAGTCAGCCACAACTCTGCAATCACCGGGGCATAATTAAAGCTCCAGTAACAGTTGTTAGTAGGGTGCAAATAAAACAGGGGGAAAATTTGAACACAACCTTTCTTTTTCTTTCTTTCTTTCTTTCTTTCTTTCTTTCTTTCTTTCTTTCTTTCAGAGACGGCAAAGGGCAATGTAATTACAGGGATAGCAGATTTTATAATTTTGCTCTACATCATAAAGCGAAGGGTTGGGGCTATTAGGTGGTCATAGATATTTAAAGTATGGAAACCCAGATACACCTACATATACATACATACATATATATATTATATATATATTTACACACACCAAAGGGAAAAATTGTGTTTGCTCTTTGAATATGTAGTATGTGGGGGAGAACAGATTTTTAAACAGAATGTTTATATTCTAATTTTCAAAATGGTAGAAATACAAATATGTAAAGAAAACGGAATACATGTAAATATTTGGCCATTTCATCCTTTCCGGAAGATCTGTAGTGGTATAATGTGCCAAGCTATATGATACTGTTGGTTAAAATGGTTTAGATATTGTTAAATAAAGTCAGCAAATCACTTATAGTGTTGAAAGTGTCACTTTTTCACAGAATGCTGCCAGCCACTCCCTAACCTAAAACATTAAGCAAAACAGGGCTCATTTTCCATGGGCTAAATCACTGAAGCTATTTGCCAGTACAGCTCCTAAGAAAAATCATCTACACCCATTGCAACCCAGTTGCTTGGGTGATTGGGCAACTAACTATGCAGCAGGGTATGCATTACCAATTAAGCCTATGTGTACATCTATTTTAAGAGGCACATGGGTAGTGTGATGAGAAGGCAAGGAATGCTCTTGAGCTCCTATATAGCCAGTTTTCCATTCATGGATATTTAAAAGATTGAGTTTAAAGGGCTAATAAACGTAGAAAACAAAGTCTATGTCCTTGCACTAAGCTTTGCGTGTGAAGTACGTGGATACCTGTATGTGCTATGTTTCAATAAATCGTAGGAAATAAAGGGAAGAGAATGGCAATTTTCAGTAGACTTTCTAGGTTTTAATATGATTACAATTAACTATCAGAAAGCTTTCTCTTGCTTCCTTTTGGTATTTGGAGAGCTGGCCAATTAAAACATAACTACACACTGATGTATTTGGTATGGAATGCATGAAGAATAAATTATATTTCCAATATGAACATAGATTCCTAGGGCTGGAAAGGACCCTAGAGTCTATAACCAGAATTACTCTTGAATATCTACTGTTTGCAAGGCACTGGTAAACATGAAATGTACTAAGACAGTGCCTGCCCCAATAAAAGCCTCGACATAGACACGGGAAAAGTTAACAAATGATAAAATGGAGAAGTCTTTGGCTTCTTTTGGGCCCTCAGTTTGTAGAAAAATAATAAAAGCTTCCCGAGAAATGTCCCTTATTCCAAAAAAGATTCAGAGACACAAGATATACTACCCCAGGACTAAGATAGAAACAAATGTGGATATTTTGACTTTGGTGAGGAATAGGGCTTCTTTTAATTGAGAATTATGCCCTAAAGGAGTATAAAAGGTAAACCTATTGAGCCCCTCCCGAAAGGAGTAGAACAAAGAGGAGTAGGGAAGAGAGAAAAAGGATATCCTATCTTCACCTAAGGGAGAGAACAGGAAAGAGTGTTCTGCAGGCGGCTCAGGATTCTATAAGGAAAAGAGGGGTTATAATTGAATAAGTGGGGAATGCTGTTTATTGCATTTCCCTCTTGGAGATTCACAATCACATTAGCCTATTAAATGCTCTGATAAAATCCAGCAGGGGGCTATATATCAAACTGGTTAAATGTGCAGCTTGGCTTTGGAGCTAAATGATCTTAGTTTGAACTTCAGCCCTGCCAAAAGCCAGGCAAGTTACTTACCCTATCAAAGTAATAATGAAGACAGCCCTACCCTTGGTTTCTTCAATTACCAAATAGGAAAGATTATAGTATCTAACCTCTGGGTTGTTGTGAAGATTAACACATTCCATATAAAGTATTTAACAAGTTTCCAAGTGTGTAGGGAATGCTTGAAGTATCTTAGATGTTATTAGAATTAATTTTATATTGCATAATAAATAAGTCAACCTGTTTAACTTTACTTGGTATTGTCTAGCCTTTGACTACGGAACTATTTTTTAAAGAACACATATAAAAAGCTGACGATATGCTACTAGTTTTTGTTTTTGTTTTGTGTTTTGTTTTGTTTTGTTTTGTTTTTGATAAACAGATTTTAAGCATTGGTGCTGTGAGGGAATCACATGGTCCAAAGGAGATACTTATGATTGACTTCTTCCTCTACCCTGAAGTTATTCAGGGTTGCTATAGGGAATGGGGCTCAGGGTAGGAAGAACAGTAGCTTTGGGGCATCAGAAGGATGAGTAGAAGGCAAGTGAAGGAAGGCTTTAATAAGGAAGGAGAAGACCTTTTAATCTATTTCTGCTTTTGTAATTGCTGGGCAGTAGTCGAACAACAATTATCTTACGTTCTTTTGTAAAGTTACCACTGTCTGTCTATGTCTATCCCTTAAAACTTAATCATGACATTGTCTTGATTGTCTATTACTTACCTTTTGTATTCTTTTTTTTTTTTTTTTTAATTTTTTTTTTCAACGTTTATTTATTTTTGGGACAGCGAGAGACAGAGCATGAATGGGGGAGGGGCAGAGAGAGAGGGAGACACAGAATCGGAAACAGGCTCCAGGCTCTGAGCCATCAGCCCAGAGCCCGACGCGGGGCTCGAACTCACGGACCGCGAGATCGTGACCTGGCTGAAGTCGGACGCTTAACCGACTGCGCCACCCAGGCGCCCCATTACCTTTTGTATTCTTAATAACTTCCCCAAGGCTTCAGATAAGGCCTTCAAACCCATTCCTTAGATGGAGAAGCAAAAGATTATTCTCCCGGTTTCCTTCTATCTGGTCTTGTGCTTCAGGAGTCTCCAATTCTACTCTTATTTCATTGTTTTCTTTTTCATTTCTCTTTTCTCTTTTGCCCAAAGTATGGAATTGCAGAAGGATGAAAAATGTGAACAGAGTTAATTGGGGTGAAGGAACAGGGTAGGTGAGGAGGTTTGTCAAGATACGTGCAATACCATCAAGGTCTTTCATTTTCCCTGATCCCAAAACAAATTAAAATACAAAGGGTCTAATATAACTTCTTCTAAAACTTCCTAAGAGGATCATAGAATCTAGGAACAAATCAGCATGAATGTCTTAACATGTAAAAGAAAATTTCCTTGGAAGAATATTGTCATTTTTAGTATATCAGATATAAATCCAGGGATTTTTGTCCCTTTTAAATTACTTATTTATTTATTTTAAAGTTTATTTATTTATTTTGGGTGAGGAGAGGCAGAGAGAGAAGGAGAGAGAGAATCCTTAGCAGGCTCTTTGCTGTTAGCACAGAGCCTGATGTTGGGCTCAATCTCACAACCTGTGAGGTCATGCCATGACCTGAGCTGAAATCAAAAGTTGGACACTTAACCGTCAGAGCCACCCAAGCGCTCCTGTCCTTTTTTTAAAAAGTAAGTTTTCCAAGGACATTATGAAATGTTTGTTAACAGTAGTTTTCAACTATTATACAAATTGTACTTAACAGTATCTGTTTTGGATTTAAAATAGTCCTAGGATAAAATATATTAATTTTAGAGAAGGCTTTGGATAAATTATAATATTTATAGCTTATCCCAAATAATGGACAATTCTATAAATTTCTTTTGTTTCCACAGTAGCTCAACACAGAGTAGACTATTTTGACATCAGAGAGACAAGACCTAGACACGTCAGAAGAGAAAATACAAACCAGATCATTTTCAATTTTTTAAAGTGGTTCAAAAAGTGGTCTTAAGGGCTTTATTTTTTTTTCTCTTATTGCCTACAATTTCAACCCCTCAACATGCTTAGGATACTTGCCAAGAACTTTAGCCAAATTTGTTTTAGATTTCTGATAGGACATCTTTAAAACAGATTTATTTTTAATTCTTCCTCTAGGGGATTTGTACTCTATTAAAAAAAATTGTAAGTACCCCCTGGGATATTACTAATCTTTAGGTTAATAATATGAGAAAAAAAAAGCTTGTCCTTGAACAAAGCTAAAAGAAAACTAATAACCATTCTGTTCAATGAAACTTTAAATAGAATATTTTAACTAATGGGTAATAAATGTTCATTCATTAATTTTGGTCAACAAAATTAATGGTTATGTTTTATATTTTAGTGACTACAGAAAATATGGAGGATGCAATGATGATTAAGACAGTTGCAACCTCAAGAAGCTTCTAGTCTACTGGCATGTTAAGAAAACCCAATACTGGGGCATCTGGGTGGCTCAGTCGGGAGAATGTCTTTCGGCTCAGGTCATGATCTTGCAGTTCTCAAGTTGGAGCCCCATACTGGGCTTGCTGCTGTCAGCGCAGAGCCCACTTTGGATCCTCTGCCCCCTCTCTCTGCTTCTGCCCCCTGCTTGCACTCTATCTCTCTCAAAAATAAATAAACATTAAAAAAGAAAAAGAAAACCCAATATGGTGCCTTTTGTGCTATTGCTATGTGTGCTGTGAAGCAGGCAGAGTAGGGAGGGTTTGATAGAAAAGCTTACTATTTAAATTGAATCTTAAAGAATGAAGTGGAAATAGGAATGGGTTATGTATGGAAGTGATATAGGTTGATTACTCCCCAGCTCCTTCCTTGGCTCTTTTCCTTTTTCTAGAAACTCTCACTTTCTAAGACATCTCTTCAAATTACATCATGGTGAATTCCATGTATGTTCATGTGATTACAACATTTATTTCTTTAGCTCTGACCTTTCTGCTAAATTCTACATTCATATCTAACTGCTTATCTAATATTGAACCTGGATATTTAATATCACATTTTACATGTTTAAAATAGAACTGCTTTAAACCACCTGCTCAGCAATTTGTTCTTCCTCTGGTGTTCCCTGTCACATGAAATGACACCATTTTTCACCTCACTCCTAGATATCTCTTGCACCATATCACATCCGACCTCTCAGCAAATTCCATTGGATTTACCTTCAAATTATATCCTGAATCTGACCACTGGCTGCTACTGCTCTGCCCAGGTAATTTCTCCGCTGGATCACTGCACTAGACTCCAAATAGTTTCCCTACTTCTCTTCTGAGCCTCCTGCAGTGCAAAGATTGCTTCTTTTGAATCATAAGCCATATCCTCTGGCTAAAGACCTCCAGTGTCTTCCTATTAAAGAATAAAACCCAAAGTCCTCGTGTGGCTCCTATACTGCCCATGATCTAGTGGAATACCACTCTCTCTCCTCACTTATCTGTTTTTGACTACACTGGTCTTTCTGCCATTTGTTGGACATGGATGCCACACCCTAAGATTTCTACACTTGTTCCCTGTCAGAAATGTCTTTCCTCCTAGAGCCCACGTGGCTTGTTTCCTCTACTCAAGTCTCAACTCGAAAGTCAAACTTTGGAGAGCTCTTCTCTGATAAGCAAAATTAGCAAACCCCTCTTTCTCCAACAGTCTCAATTCTCTTTTTCTAATTCATTCTTTGTCACATTTATCACCACGTGAATGTTATCAGAGATCTACGTGAACTCCATGGTGGCTGCAGCTCCCTTTATTTCATTTTCTGCTGTATCCTCAATACACAAAAGAGGATCTAGCATATAGTAAGTGCCCAACAAATTTTTTTAAATGTTTATTTTATTTTTGAGAGAGAGCACGAGTGGAGGAAGGGCAGAGAGAGACGGGGACAGAGGGTCCGAAGCAGGCTTCAAGCTGACAGCAAGGAGCCCCTTGCAGGGCTTGAACTCACAAACTGTTAGATCACTACCTGAGCCAAAGTCGGACGTTCAACTGACTGAGCCACCCAGGCATCCCCAATACATTTTTATTGAGTTTTGAGTTTCATATTCTCTTGGCAGGAATGTCCAGTTGTATGCATGGGTATGAAATTAGATAGATCTGTTTTAGAATGAGATATATCCCACATAGAGCAAGTTACCTAGTTTAGACAAAAGGTGAATGCAGGCTATGTGGGTAAGTTCTTAAAAGATGAGACGGGAAGAAGCCCATAGAAATCCACCTTCTTCATCTAATAGGTGGTCTGTGTAGAAGCAAAGGTTACATTAGCAAAGTTGTAAAATTCCTTCCTGCCTCTGTGACTGGTGAGGTTGCTCCTTCCCTCCTTCCCTGCCTCCTCCTGATACTCGTCTCTGAAGCATATTTTATTTATTTATTTATTTATTTATTTATTTAGAGAGCAGTGGAGGGGCAGAGAGAGAGGGAGAGAGAGAATCCCAAGCAGTCTCCAAGCTCAGCTCAGGGCCCTATGTGGGGCTTGATTCCATGAGCCATCAGGTCATATCCTGAGCCAAAATCAAGAGTCATACACTCAATCGACTATGCCACCCAGGCACCACCCTCTGAAGCATATTTTAGAAACTGCTTCATTTTTTTGTGTCTTGTTCATCTAGCATAGCAAGGATACTCTACTTCAGCAGCTTATTCAAGAATGGAAGATACGCATATGACATATATGTATAGGTACACATATGTAAACATATAATATTAATATGTTAGAAAGTACTACATGACTTCATAGAAATGATCAAATACCATGAGAATTTGGAAGATGAATCTAAGGTGGAGATTCAAGGAAAGGAGAAAGCATTCAAGTTGGGTCCTAAGTTGGTAGGCAGGATTCATTGAGGCAGAGAAAAGGACAGCTTAGACACATGCAGGGAGGCAGGAGAGTGCAGGATACATTTGAGGAAACATATTGCCAGATGGCCAGATCATAATCTAAGAGTTCTTATTTTAACAATTGAAGTTATATGACATTCTTAGCTCTTATTTGCTTTTTGCTCACATATCAAAGAAAATAAAACAGGAGTTATTTTCACTGTAACTTATGGCATCATTATGTGGCAAAAGGCTATGGTTTTGTTTAGCCCATATGTTTTTGAATGTCAGTATTACACTCTGTGTTGAAGGAGTTAAATCAGCAGTTTATCAATAATGATTCCAATCTCACCCAGACTCAAGGCCACACCCAAGACAGTGACTCCTAGTATGATTTGAAAGTGTCCTTTCAAGGCAGAGAGAAAGGGAGAGAGAATTCCAAGCAGCTCAGTGCTGTTAAAGCAGAGCCCAATGCACACCCCTGCCCCCACCTTAGTCTTTTTGCAGTCCCAGCCCAGTCTTTTGAGTTCTATCAAGGCTTTCTTTAACAGTGATTCCCTACATCACTGCCATAACAATCACCCAGGAAACGGTTTCATATGCAGCCCTTCTGATTCAATAATGAGCCGAGACATGTAAATGTTTAGCATGGCGTGAGATCCAGGAATCAGATTTTGAGAAACGCTGTCTTGAGGATGAACAACTTAAGAGGCTAGTGATTCATACCTTAGTGTGATTTCACTTAGTTAAATTGTTTGCTTTTTGATAGCAATTTAGAATCAACTAGCATTTACTAAATAAAAATAAGAAAGAGAAATAGACTTTTGTCCTAAGTAGGTGTTGATTGAATGAGAGGCTTGGGCACCTGCAGACAAAATTATGTGTGGGCTATTTTTGTTGGTAAGTGGGAGAGGGATGCCCAAAACTGGCGATGCTCTGGTTACTTCATGGCTCTATCTTCTGCTAATTTCTGCCAATATTTCTGTTTGAAGTGTTTCATAGAACTCCCATCGTCTTTCCAGTGGGCATTTCTTACATATAGTTTAAACCATTTGGGAATGCACCGAAGAAACGTTTGTTTGAAAATTGAATGACAGTATTTTGGTAGGAGAAAACTATAATGTGTAAATATTTCTGTTCAGTATACTAAGAGCCAAGTGGATTTGGAAAAGAAAACGGTTTCTGCACAATATTTTTTCTGGTCAGTTCTCTATAATTGTTGAAAATGTCTTAAAAAACCCACCATATTCTATTTTTTTTAAATTTTTTGTGGTATTTCTATTTCTCTCTGCTTGGAGCCTATCAACTACATGAACACATGCATGCCTCTTAAGACCCAGTTGCTACTCTTTGGCAGCCCTTCTTGTCAAAAAGACTTATTCACTAGTCTCCATCAGTTTAAGCATTAAGAATAATGTCTTTGGCTTGACCAGCAAGCTATTTTATTGTCTAACTAAATGTTTAATCTTGGCAGAAGCTCTTCATAACTCCTACTTCATAGCAGCGCTGGTGACACTTCTTATTTTAACAGTGTCAAATTATGCCCAATTTATTTTGTTTGATTTCCTTGTTGTGAACGGTTATGTGTTCTCCAAACCTTCTTTCTGGAAGTTAACCCACAGCAGGGAGACACTTGTCACAAGGTGACTTTACTGGCAGTACTTTCTCCTCAGTGATAGAACTGGCTCACCTGCCAGCTTCAAATGGCTTCCCCCAAACACATAATGGCTGCCTCCCACTGAGATCTGAGGCAACCTCCTACATCTTGGAATCTGGCCAAAGTGACACTGCTGAGATACACAACTAGGAACTTTGTTATGTTTTCTGGTGTGCAAATGGGACAGTGGAACAGTGAACAAATCTCCCTAATTTGAGACTTTCCTTCTTGGTGGATATATGTTGTAACCTTAAATTTTAAATAGGAAAAAATTCTACATGTAACTTGAGGTTTAAAACTAGGGATATAATCTTGCATAAGGAGATTGGAACAAACGAGCAGTCAATTTATAGAGATCTGAATAAAAGTCCTTAAAACATATAACACATAGTGTTACCACCTAGCAGCTTATAGCTATTTTTGTACCATTGGAATTTTTGTTCAGTTGTATTATGAGATGTTTAGCTATTTCTGTCCTACACTTGAAAAAGGTAATTTATTATCTTCAGGAAGATACTATGCCCTAAAATATATCTGTATCATATTTTGACTTATTGTAGTTTATGGTGTTGGAATCACTATAGATTAATTCTCTATGACTGGAATTTCTTGTGACAAGAGATCCTAGAATCTGAGTTTCAAGGAGTCAATTGTTCTCTTTGTGTGATTGCTTTGGTTCTCATCTCAATAGTGATGATTTTCAGTTTGTTTGAGGCCAAATTATAGAGATACGCATGCATAGTTCCCATTAATGTCAATAGGAATTACGCACAGTGACGGAAGAATAGACCCCATATGTTTATGAGAAATGAATGATTTGAAGCATCTGTGAAACATTCTTAAAGCCATCTCTATCACTGCATGCAATCACAGCAAGGTTTTTTTTTAAAAAAAGCAAAAAATATTTCCCTCATTATGTAGGCTTTAAGGAGCTTATCACTATGACTAAACTGCATTAAAAAAAACTATAGCTTTAAACACTACACTACCTAGGACACTTCTATAGGTGTCAAAGTAATTTAAAATATGGGCAGCCTATTAAAAAATGTTTCTTTTGCGCAACTTCATGTGTGTTTTAGTATCATTTTAGCATTTTTATTATAAAACTTTACTCAGAGATTATAGAGTCATGCGTGGCAGATAGTTTTTAAAACTCTTTAGTTTTAGATTTATAGAAAAGTTGCAAAGATAATATGGAGAATTCCTCGTATGCTCCATTCATTATCCCCTAATGCTAACTTTTCATATAATCATGGTGCATTTGTCAAAATTAAGAAAGTTACATAGGTTTGATATAATTAGTAGATTTTATTCAGAATTTGCCACTCCTTTTTCTATTCTAGCAACAAATCCACGGCATCATGGTACATTTAATCCTCATGTCTCTTTATTTGAGCCTCGTGGCAGTTTCTCAAGTCTTATTTTTCACGACATTGACAGATCGGGGGAGTGAGTCAGGTATTTTGTAAAATATGCCTCAATTTGAATTTGTCTGTTTTCTCATGATTAGAGTGGGATTATGGTTCTTTTGGAAGAATATCACAGAGATGAAGTGCCCTTCTCATCACGTCAGGGAGTACATGGTATCAACATGACTTACCAATGGTGATATTCACCTTGATCACCTGGTTAAGGTAATGTCCGATAGGTTTCTTGAGTGTAACAGTTGATCCTTGAACAACATGAATTTGAACTGTATGGGTCGACTTATACATGGATCTTTTTCAATAAATATGATACAGTACTGTAAATGATTTTTCTTTTTCCTTATGATCTTCTTAATAATTTTCTTTTCTGTAGCTTATTTCATTATAAGAATACAGGATATAGTACATATAAAATTTAAAATATGTATTAACTGGAGGCACTTGGGTGGCTCAGTCAGGTAAGTGTCCAACTCTTGATTTCGGCTCAGGTCATGATCTCATGGTTTGTGAGTTCAAGTCCCACGTCAGGCTCTGCACTGGAACCTGCTTGGGATTCTCTCTCTCTCTCTCTCTCTCTCTCTCTCTCTGCACTTATCCCCCACCAAAATAAATAAATAAACTTTGAAAATAATATGTGTCAACTGTTTATGTTATGAGTAAGACGTCTGGTCAATAGGAGGCTATTAGTAGTTAAGTTTTGGGAGAGTCAAAAGTTACACGCAGATTTTTGACTTAGAGGGAGGAGTCAGGACCACTAACTCCTGTGTTGTTTAAGGGTGAACTGTCCTATTTTTCTTTTTCTATACTCAAATCATTGCAGTGTGTTGTTTAAGGGTGAACTGTACTATTTTTCCTTTTCTATACTCAAATCATTGGCAGTGATGAGAGCAACTTATTCTCAAGAGGAGGGAAACTAAGCTCTACTCCCTAGAGGGAGGACTATCTACATTCATATTATTTAAATTTCTTCCACAAAGATTTGTCACTTTTAGTTTATTTATCTATATATCTATTTATTCATTCAATTATGTATTTATATAAGTTTCGATTTAAGGGTATATGTTTATTTTTTGGTCATAACACAATACTATGGTTATGAATTTTGATGCTCAAGCAATACTTTAACCAATAGAAACTCTTTTAGGTTGGCTCCTACATCCTTTTGACATGCTCCCATTCTTTTTTATTTTTACATTTTTGAGCACTTCTTTATTTGGTATTACAAGATGTTACAGGTTCATCTTGTATTTTCTCTGTCCCAGTTCTAGAATCAGCCTTTCTCCAAGGAGGAATGGATCCTCTGATTGGAGAGTGGTGTTTAGAAAACAAGATGTAACTGCTGGGTGTGCTCATTGCTATTGGGGTATGACTGCATCTATACCCCCTCAGTAGGCAGTGTTAGAAAATTTTTCATGTGTATTTACATACATTCACATGTCTGTATCTATCTATCTATCCATCAGTATATTAAAATAAACATGACTTTATGCTGATATCTATAGCTCTAATCCAGCATAATAGGGTTCATTCAAATTTGCCCCTTCCACTTTATTTGCAATCTCTTTCTCTTACAAGAAATATGTCTCCCATTAACATCAATTTATTTGCTTATTTGTTCAAACCTGACATATGTATAGTTTCAGAATTGCTAAATCATCACCCTGTGGCGGGGGGAAAATGTACCATTTAAAGTACAGTGTTTATGTACCATTCTATTTGTCTTTCCAATGTCAAGTATTTTATAAGGTTACTTAGGTCAGCTCATTTTTGCCCCATCACTCCCTTAAGTGAGTTTATGTCATAGACCTTGTAATACAGTTAGATTCACTTGTTACTATCTACTTTCCATCCTGAGTCTGTCAACATCCTAGTTGATTTTTTAAAACATTTAAATAAAGTGGTATGCAATTCTATGTCCCCACTTCTGTTTTCTATAGGTTTAATTTGCTTCTCTGTTGCTAGTTTCTCAAGTTGGAAGATTGGTTATTCATTTAAATCTTATTTATTTTCTAATATGAGCATTTAATGCTATAAACTTCCCTCAAAGCACTATGTTAGCTGCATCCCACAGACTTAGACAATGTCTTTTCATTTTCCTTTAGTTAACAATATTTTAATATTCCTTGAGTCTGCTTTATCTGAAATTTATATAGTTATTCCAGCTTTTCGTCTGGTTAGTGTTTGCATGCTATACCTTTACCCTATCTGTGTATTTATATTCAAAGTGGGTTGCTTTGAGATAGCTTGTACTTGAGTCTTACCTTTTTATCCAGTCTAACAATTTTATTTAATGGGTATATTTAATCATTCAAATATAAAGTGATCATTGATGTGGTTGGATTAAAATCTACTATTTTGTTAGCCTTTTACTATTTTGTTTTATAGTTCTTTGTTCCTTTTCTCCTTGTTTTCTGTGTTCTAGGGTTTATGTGAACATTTTTTTATAATTCCATTTTATTTCCTCTATTTACTATTTAGACATCTTTTAAAAATTTTAATGGTTTCAGTATGATTTGCAATGTGAATTCTAATTTATGTAAGTCTGTCTTTAATAATTTTATACTGCCTCATGTTATTTCTACATCCTCATAGTTTTTTCCCAATTCCTCCTTCCTATTCTTTGTGTCATATTTTGTTACTCATTTTATTTTTACATATAGTATAAACACATAACACATTGTCAACAGTAAAGATTTTAACAGTTATTTAACTTTTGTAGAAATTAAAAATAAGAACTAGGAAAACATATATTTTACCTTCACTTATTTCTGCATTCTACATTTACTTGTGTAGATTTAACTTTCTGTCCTATATCATATTCCTTCTGCCTGAACAACTTATTTAAACATTTCCTTTGGAAAAGTTCTGATGAAAATGCATTCTCTGTGTTTTGGTTTATTTTCTGAGAAAATTTTTAGTTGTCATTAATTTTTTAAGGATATTTTCACTGAGCATAGAATTCTAGGTTGAGAGTTCTTTTTACTTAAGTACTTCAAATGTAAAACTCCACTGTCTTCTTTGTGTGTGTGTGTGTGTGTGTGTGTGTGTGTGTATTTTCTAATGAGAAGTTTGATATAATTCTTATCCTAGTTACTTTAGAGATAATGTTGTTTCTCTCTCTCACTGCCTTTATGATTTTTATTTTGGTTTTCAGCAATTTAAATACAGCATGCCTAGGTGTGTTTTTATTGCAAATTTTTTATTCTCTTTGTTGTTCTCTGAGCTTCTTAGATCTGTGATTTGATGTCATTATGAATTTGGGAAAATTCTTGGCCATTATATCTTCATATTTTTCCTTTATCCCATTTACTGTCTTGCTTCATCCTTCTGGGATTTTAATTACACATATTTTAGATCATTTGAAAGTATCCCATAGATGTTAGATTCTCAGCTCTGTATTTTTTCCTCCACCTTTTGTTTTTAATTTGTATTTCTGTTTGGCTAATTTCTATTGACATATCTTTAAGTTCACCAACTTTTTTCCTTGCCTATATCAAATTTAGTTTTAAAGTCGTCAAAGAAATTATTTCTTTCACTGTGTATTTGATTATTAGCATTTTTATTGATTATTTCTTATAGTTTTTACCTCTTTGCTGAGATTATCTTTTCAATGTTGCATGTTGTTTACTTTTTCCTTTAGGGTCTTTCAAATATTAATCATAGATGTTTTATACTTCTTGTCAAACATCTAGTCATATCTGAGTCTGATTCTGATGATTTTATTGTCTCTTTTGTTTTCCATAGCCTTTTTTTATGCTTCATAATTTCTTGTTGAAAGGCAAACATATTATATAGGATCATTGATACTGAGGTGCATTTTTTTTATGCTTTTAGAGATGGGCATGACCTTCCTTTTGTTAGGCCTTTAGTGTAACTGTGTTAAATCAGTTAGGGTTTGGGCTGGGTTTGGAGTTTGTTATTGCTATGTTTACCCTCATTGCACCAATTTTTCTGTATAATTCCTGTACTCATTTCTGCCTTAGGCTTTGAGTCTCCCTTTGTCCCACTTCCAGAGGACACTTTGTCTCTGGCTGCTCCCACAGCTGTATTCCAGTTATTTTCCCTACGTACTTAGCATGATGATGGTGGGTGAGGAAAGGAGATATTCTCACGTTTTGATTAAATCTTA
The DNA here is from genome assembly GCF_007474595.2 of Lynx canadensis. Taxonomy (NCBI): domain Eukaryota; kingdom Metazoa; phylum Chordata; class Mammalia; order Carnivora; family Felidae; genus Lynx; species Lynx canadensis. The sequence goes on along the minus strand of NC_044308.2, from coordinate 66,816,492 downwards.
ATATTAGAAAGGCCCAGATGTCATGCTATGTACTCCCAGCAAATATTCATACACATTCTCCAAGAAAAAAGCTTCTCTTTACCTTTGTCCTACCTCAGTTGCAGTGGGTTTCTCCCAGTGTCTTCAGGTTATGGTTTTGATGTCTTTCCATTGCATACTGAAGCTTTGTTTTTCCTTAAGGGAGATGCCTTTGGGAAGAATCTCACAATGGCTTCCATTCATTCCCCTAGCCAGCTCCATGAGACAAGATTACTTAGGATTCATTTTTTACTTTCTTTGCGGCTTCCTGGAGTGAAAACCTGCAAGAAGGTGCAAACCCTCTATGTGTATGGCCCTGTAGGATTTTATACTTTCACACTTTCCCATATGAAGCTTTCAGCATTTGTTAGACATTTTTTCTTTCTTCTTTCTTTCTTTCTTTCTTTCTTTCTTTCTTTCTTTCTTTCTTTCTTTCTTTCTTCTTCTTCTTCTTCTTCTTCTTCTTCTTCTTCTTCTTCTTCTTCAGATTTTGTTGTTAAGTAATCTCTACATCCAATGTGGGGCTTGAACTCACATTGTGTTCCACTGACTGAGCCAGTCAACCAGTTAGAAATTTTCTAGATTAATCTTCTTAATGGGTTATTTGGTGTTTGAGAGTGTCTTTCAAAGGTAATCAAAAACTCTGTTCCTATTTCCTCCTGCAAGTACTTGTCTTCTAGGTTTGATGTTAGTTGTTTGTCCTGCTAACTCAGTGCTCTGATAGGTTCAGGAAAAGTCCTTTATACAGTTTGTTCATCTTTTTTCTTACTGTAAAGTGAGGGGAGCCCTGGGCAGTTCACTGGGTTAAGCATCTGACTCTTGACGTTGACTCAGGTCATGATCTCACAGTCGGGAGGTATCAAGCCCCTTGTCGGGCTCCATGTGAAGCATAGAGCCTGCTTGAGATTCTCTTTCGCTCTCTCTCTGCCCCTCCCCCATTGCGCTCCTGAACTCTCTCACATGCTCAAGATAAAGATACAAACATTAACAAAATAAAGGTGAAAACAACTCTTTTTAGCTTTCTGCTTTCCTGATTTGAGACCGGAAGCCTTATTGGTTTTAAAGCTCTATTCACATGTGATTTTGAATGATCAAAACAATCCAAGTCAAGCCGTTTATTTGATGGATTAGACTGTTTCTTTGACTGATTTGATAGTTCATGTCCAATTAGTCAAACAATATTGTGCATGTAGTTAAGACTGGAATGTAGGACAAAGATATAGTACATGTATAAAACCTTTTGCTCCTAGAGGCAATGAGTTTGGTGCTGTGCTCTTTTTACCTGTCTGCTTCTTTTAACTTTACTTCCATGTTTTAAAGGGAGTGAGATCAAACTCTTTTTCCTTCTCCTTCAGTTTCTTCTTCATTTTATTATACACAATGCCAAGAATAGAAAATATAGAGAAAAATGTCATGAGGGTTTGAGCAGAATCAGGCTGGCCTACTGCAGATTCCAAGAAAAAGTGGCCTGATGCAGGCTGGTGAAATGGACAAGGACCGTGTGGTATCCCAGTCTTAATCTTTTCTGCATTAGATTTTGCTAAGGAAATATGATATCTAATGTTGATATATTTATTAGGTATGTGGACACAGGACTAAAAGCATTAAACATCTTTCTTTATATACTCCTTTCTTTTCGTTTCATTTCATTTCCTTTCCTTTCCTGCCTCCTTCCCTCCGTCTCTTTCTTTCTTTCTTTTCCCTTCCTTCCTCTCTCCCTCCTTTTTTCTTTCTTTCTTTCTTTCTTTCTTTCTTTCTTTCTTTCTTTCCCTTTCCCTTCTCTTAACTAGTTACGTAGACAGCCACTAGGGCCTTGGGCTATATTATAGAATTTGGGCCTCAATGCATCGTAGAGACAGTTCTATTAGTTCACTGGTGGTTCCATTAAACGTGCTGGTGGTGACTGTCCTCAATTGTGCTGCTGAATCTGGATGCTCTTCTTATTATTTATGGTAGGATACCTCTTACTGATTTATTTGGTCATGGAAAATATACTTGTTCCTTCTATTTGCATCCCCAGTTGACCATCCTCCAGGGACTATTTTGTACTATTTGCCATAAGTTTTGCAGAGTACCACGTTGAACTTGAATGTCTTTCTTGATAGAAGATCATCTTCTGTGGCAGAGACTGCTGGCTGATTGCTAAAATCTATGCTTTTTCTTCTTTCCAATAACCCAACTATGGTACATCTTCCATCCTTCTTTGCAGTTAGGTGAAGCCATTTGATTGGGTTCAAGTGAGTAAAAAGTGAAAGTGTTCTGTGCCATTTCTGTGCCAAGGCTTTTAAGAAGCAGATATATATCCTCCATGACCTCCAGCCCTTTCTGCTTTTGGATGCCAGTGACAGACAGGACTTAGAGGACTGTGGAGCCACAAAGTAGAGGGAGCCTTGGCCCTGGATCATCACACGGCAAGAAGACACCTGCCTTAAACTCATGTGATTAAGAAATAAACACTTATTTTATATGAGTCATTTGCCTTTTATTTATTTGTTTTTTTCCCTTCTATTTTAGGCTACCCTAACATATATCCTTAAGTTTCTTGATACCTGGTTGGTCATACTCTTGTGTTCCTCCAAGTCAAAATCCTTAGAAATGCCACTCTGAGATTACTCTTCACCATTCCAAGCACTGGGAAAAAAGACAGACTAAACTAGTTCAATTTTTAGTTGGTGATATGGATTATGGAGGTTTGGATTTCTCTGTCTCTGGCACTAAGACATTAACGAATTGCTTCCACTTTTATGAATGATGTGTCCATAGTCATGTTTAAATTGTGTTTTTGCTGTCATCCATTGCCCTATTTCCCTTCAGCACCATCCCAGATGAGTTCAAAGTTTTCTATGGCAAAAAAAAATGTGGAGTATTTAAACACTTTCCATATTTTTCTTAGTTTCACCTAGCCTGAAGGAGCACAGCAAAATTTAAAAAATCAGAAGTGGTCTCATTTCCTTACCGAGTTCCATGAGATTGATGAAAACAACCTGACCGCTGATACTGCAGTTTTATACTTCAGAGACTTCTGTGGCAATCCTTCCCATGCCCCGATCCCTGCCCTGGGCCCCAGCAAATCCTCAGACTACTTGTCTTTGCTCCACAAAAGCAACCAAATAAGTTTTGTAAATATTGAATATTATCCCCCCCCCTTTGGAATATCATCAGGTGTTTAGCGTATTCTAGACTCTAAGAGAGACATCCTGCAGCTAAAATCTGCTTAGCTTTATTTAGTACATTCCCATATTCATGTGAACAAAACTTAAGCATGTTACAACTATTAAAGTTATTGAATTCTAGCACCTCTCTTAATAATATTGCCGTTACTATATGTTTTCATTTTTTGGTTTGCATTTGCTTTATAACACTTTTCAATTTTTCTTTTTCAGTTTAAATATATTACATGAGTAATATAACTATATAGAACTTGATTTTCTTTTGTAGACCTAATTTGACAGTGTTTATCTTTAATGGGAGATTTAGTCTAGTTAGTGTGATGACCAATTTATTGATTTAATGCCTCTCATCTTACTTTATGTATTTATTCAATCTGTTTTTCCTCTCTCTTTCCCTTTCCTTGTTTTCATTGCTTTGATTAAGTTGCTATTTATTCTATTATTTTCCCAATGGTTCATTTGAAAATTCTTCTCTGATTTTCCATTTAATTCATGGCTACATCCTCTTCCCAGCTTTCATATTTTTCTGCTATTATTTAGAAAGAAGATATCATGTTATTAAGCAGGATAATTTATTTCCTTTGGTTTCTTACTTCTCCATAAAAATGAAATTGTTGGGATAATTTTACATCTCCCACTCCTCCCTTATCCCACCCCACTCAAGTTTTAGAACATTATTTCTTCCTCTTTTTATCCCTACCCAGGTCTAAGTTTCCATTAGATGGTTAGTAATATTTATTCTGGACTATAATGAGAATTTTCTTTACTATACGTTTCTTTAGTTTCAAAAGGCATTTAAAAACTCATGTAACATATTCCTGCTATCCTGCAGCATCTATCTATCCATATATCTCTATTAATCTATCTCTGTTTATCTATCCATCTTTTCAAATTCATTGTTCAACTTAGTTCCTTCTCTTCATCTTTCCTCATTATGAAGTCTGATTTTTGGCTCATTTGTTATTTGGTTATAGTGTGTATGTATGTATGTATATATGTATTATTGATATGGATTGAGTAATTACCCTCTGATTTATTGTATGTCTAAAATTATCTTCCATATTGATATGTGACTAGTTTTTCTCCATCAGTAATCTCTAGTTGACATTCCACCATTTTGTAGCCTCAGATGTTGCAACTGAATAGTCTGATGACTATTTGATTAATTTTTATATATTGATAACTTCTTTTCTGTCTTGATGTGTGATTTCTGCATTTATACTTAGATTTCAGTATGTTTTCCCAGAATGTGCCATATTCCATTTTAAAAATGGTAAGATACCTTGCATTAAACAAAACAATAAATGTGTAAGATCTATATAAAGAAAACAACATGCTACTAATATAAACATAAAAATGCTATATATGGAAAGTAAGTTTTCAGTATTACATAGACACACAATCTGTTATAGGTATCAATTACTTCTAAAATAATTTAGACATTTCACGGCATCCAAAAATTTTCTTGGCAACTAGAGAAACTGATTTAAAAGATGTTTTGGAATAATAAATATGCACGAATAGGTTAATTCATAAATAGTAAAGTCATGAGGAGATTTATATCCTATTAGATGTCAGAACATATTATGATGCTGCAGTAATTAAAACTATTAGCATTTAAATGAGTATGCACATAGATCAATGGAACAGAACAAATATTCAGAAGTGGCTCAAAATATAGTGGATATATAATAAGTGTGACATTGTATATCAATGAGGAAAAAGTTACTTATTACATGAGAAGTGTTGGGACCATGAGACAAACATAAAAAAAAAAAATGTTCACTCCTTACTTTTTTCAACAAAATACATTTCATATAGGTCAAAGATTTGAATGAAAAGTTGAACTCATTATGTTATTAGAAGAAAATAGATTAAAAACAAAATCTCGGGGAAGAAATAAAGCCTTTTTAAACCTGACACCAAATTTAGAAACTTAAATAAGTTTGTAAGTTTGCATGGGAAAACACAATTGAAAGACAGATAGTAAATTGTGAAAATATAATTTGTAAACATATAGAGCAAAGGCTAATGTTCTTAATATGTACAGACTTATCAAATTAGTAGTAAAATTACCAACAACTGAATGAAACACTGGGAAAGGAACATGGACAGTTTACTGAAAAGATAATCCAAACAGCTCTTAAAAAAGATTTTTAAAAGCTTAACTTCATTCATAATAACAGAAATACTATTAACCTATAATGGGAAACCACGTATAAAGTTTTATACATCCTAATGCTGGTTAGACTGTGGGAAAATACACACTTTCATACACTGTTTTAGCGTGAGTCTAAATTGGTATAATTTCTGCTGTGGGCATTTGACAATTGTTTTAAATATAAAATACACATATCTCTTGGCCCTGAAATTCCACTTCCAGAAATGTATTCTACAGATATACTCACACAAATGAAACTATATGTCCAACATTTATTGTAATGCTTATTATAATAACAAAGTATTGGAGTCAACCTGAATATCCATTAACAGAGAAGTGGCTAAATAAGTTATAGTATATTCCAACAAAAGAATATTATGTAGCCATCAAATAGCACATTTTGATATGAAGTGATCTTCACGATACATTAGTACATGAAAAAAAAAAGATCCAGAGTAGAGTGTATAGCATTATCCATGGATGCATGTATCATATATTTGCCTGATGTAGAGCATAAAATCTATTTTGGACACTAGATAAGAGTCTCTTAAAGTTGTCACCTCCAGAGAGAGGAGCTAGGCGGCTGAGGAGGAGAGTGGCAAGGGTGGATTAATTTGCTAGGGCCACCATAACAAAGTACCACAGGCTGGGTGGCTTGAACAACATACATCATTTTCTCACAGTTCTGGAGGCTTAACGTCCAACATCAAAGTGATGGCAGGTTTGATTTCTTCTGAGACGTCTCTCATTGGCTTATAGATGGCCACTTTCTTGTCACACTGTCTTCCTTTTGTGAGTATACATCCCTTACATGTCCAAATGTCCTCTTCTTAGAAGGCCACTAGTCAGATTACATTCAGGCCTTTCTGAATGGTCTGATTTTAACTTAACACCTCTTTAAAGACCCTGTCTCTCATTCAGAGGTACTGCAGGTTAGAACTCAACATATGAATTTTTAAAAAATGTTCATTCATTTGTGAGAGAGAGAGAGAGAGAGAGAGAGTAGGGGAGGGGCAGGGAGAGAGGGACACAAAGAATCCAAAGCAGACTCCAGGCTCTGAGATGTCAGCACAAAGCCTGACATGAGGCTTGAACCCACCAATCGCGAGATCACAACCTGAGCTGAAGTCGGAGGCCCAACCAAGTGAGCCACCCAGGCGCCCCTCAACATATGAATTTTGTGGAGGGGACCATAACTCAGCCCATAACAAAGGGTGACTTACTTTTCACCACAGTCCCATTTATGCTTTTTGAATATTGTGTCAGATGATGTTATACCTTATGAAAAATAAATAACTTCATAACAATTGCCATGGGCCAAATGTTTGTGTCCTCCACAGTTCATATGTTGAAACCCTAATCTCCAATATGATGGTGTACAGAGATGGGACCTGTAGGAGGTAATTAGGTGATGAGAATGGGGCCCACACAACGGGGGCCCCTTTATAGTGCCCTGCTATAAAGAAACATGAGAGAGCTAGCTAGCTTCCCTGTAAGGACATAACAAGAAGACAATTATCCACCAGTCAGGAAGCAGGCTCTTACGAGACACATTGGATCTGCTGGTGCCTTGATCATAGACTTCCCAGCCTCCAGAACTGTGAGAAATAAATATTTGTTGTTTAAGCCATCCAGCCTATGGTATTTTTGTTATAGGAGCCTGAATGGATGAACAGACTGAGATAATGACCCTATAGTAAAAGATATAAAACTGAAAATTTGACTTCCTATTGGCCCAGTGGAAGAGGGTTGAATACAATTTGGTTAATATTTTAACTTGAATATTAAAATATGAAAATAAAGTTGAATATAGGTGAGTGTAGCCTTAGAAAAAATACACTTGAATTCATGAAAAAGATTGTTTACTTTATAAAGTATTTACCTTATGATTCCTTTAGATAGAAAGGTTTCAGTGTGATTCATTTTGCAGACGTTTTCAGAAGTACTTCATTGCGTAAAGAGAATTACACCTGAACATTTTTATTAATTTAACAGTTTAATACTGCCAAAGTAATATAACAAGATTTTCATGTAGAACAATTTTCACTCTTTGACATTCTATTCTCCTTTGAGTTACGTAGGTTATGTATCTATTTAACAGTGAATTCACACTTATATTCGAATAGAATTTAAAATGGAATGAACAGAAATACTCTTAATGCAGTAGCCATAAAAAGGCAGTTGTATGTATTACTCACAGATATTGCATAGTTACCATGATAATCTAACGACTATATGCTTCCTCTGAGGTTTTAAAGAACAGCATGAACAGTCATCTTTCTGGTTTAAGTAGAGTCATGTCTACAGGCAAGGGGATATTTGGGTGGTTCATAAGATCCCATTCTGCCATGTGATTACTGTGGCAACAGTTGTAAAAAGAGCACAAAAGCTACACCTTCTCTCAAACTTGATTTTTAATTTGGAATTTTCACAAATATGATACCAAATATGTTTCATCTATTAAAATGATTTGTTTTACAAGGTAAATATAGGAATACGCTAAATGTTAATGGAAAAAACATGCCCATCAGATCAATTAATTGCTGATTTTTCATGATAGTTCTTTAAAATCTACACTATACACTACTATCCCCAAGAAATTACAGACATGTTTATCTTTTTTACAGCTGTATTACATCAAGCTATGAACTAACTAGCATTTTTCACCAAGAATGCAGTTTATGGAAAAACTAGTTTGCAAATGGACTTCTCAGTTGTGTGATGTTTAAGGTAGCTACCTGCAGAAACATTCAGTTGTAACTAAATCAAAGAGCCATTTCTCCTAGGGATGGGATAACTCATCCTCAAGGAAACAATAGTTTTTGAGTGATGACAGTCTCATAGAGATTTTTTACAAACGCATAAATACATGGCCCATTTCTCCCCCAACTCCATGACTCCCAACTCACACTTGACAAGTACATTTGTTTATACCATAGTAGAAAGCTGGATTAAGTGTTTTGACAGTAGACATAAATTTGCACTTAACTCTGCAAGCTAGAAAAGGCTGCAGGAATTCTAGACTTAAGAAGAAAATATTAAGTCCAAGTAAGATTACAAATTATTGATATTTTTAGTATATGTTTACTCTAATTTGGACTGTCTAGTGATAGATGTCTTCTTCTTAGGAGAATTAGAGTTCCTTTCTCAAAGAACTGAAATCATGCTAAATGTCTAGAGCTGAGCTAGAAAGACAAAGTTAAGTTACATTAAGTGACATCACCATCAGCACATTATGATAGTATAGGCATTTTTTTTTAATTTTTTCTTTTTTTTTCAACGTTTATTTATTTTTGGGACAGAGAGAGACAGAGCATGAACGGGGGAGGGGCAGAGAGAGAGGGAGACACAGAATCGGAAACAGGCTCCAGGCTATCAGCCCAGAGCCTGACGCGGGGCTCGAACTCACGGACCGCGAGATCATGACCTGGCTGAAGTCGGACGTTTAACCGACTGCGCCACCCAGGCGCCCCTAGTGTAGGCATTTTACTATGTCACTGCCACACTTTAACTTTGCGTTAACCATGTTGATTTTGGGACACTGTCTACCATGTTAGAATAGATCTCATTTCTGGTGTTCTGCAAATGAAAATAATTCAAAATGATGTGCCTGATCATTGGTGCAACATACATGAGACCCAAACTAACATGGTCAAGTACAACAAATATTCTTGTTACTGTACTGGGACTTCTGATGTGGCCCCTCAGTTACAAAAAATAAAGGCACAACATTTTTGACACAGTATGCGCCATAAAGTAGGTGGTGACCCTTGTTCCTATGAAAGTAATATTTTTCCATCTGCTGGCCAACAGCTTATGAACACAAACGACAGGTTTCCCAAATGCCTGTTTAAAAGTTTTAGTACGGTGTTTGTCATGTCGTTTTACTTCACCTATAGAGATTGCTATCTGAAGCTGCCTGTTGTAGCAAAAAGGGGCAAAGCTGGAATTATGCACCCTATCAGCTTGTGTGTGTGTGTGTGTGTGTGTGTGTGAGAGAGAGAGAGAGAGAGAGAAAGAGAGAGAGAGAGAGAGAGAGAGAGAGAGAGAGATTTTTCTTCTTTTTAGTGTCCCTTTATTTTTCCTTCGGATCCATTTCTTGATTCCCTAGAAGCCACGACAGTGTCCTTCTCTTACCTTCCTGCTTTCTGGTCCAGCTTAGGTATCTAGTTTCTAGCCATGTACATGTCCTCTGCTGGCTATTAGTCTCTTATCAAGGTTTGTGAGACATTCTCTTATCTTCACCCTTGTAAGATGCATGTTTGACCTCATGGTTACTAAAAACTAAAAACTGAGACTCATAGAAGTTTATACGACATTTCTGAAATCATGGTTATTAAACTCCAATCTGGGTCTGAATGTGTACTCACAAAGCCTTGCTATTACGTTAAGCCCGGTTCTGAGGATGGAGGATGAAAGCAAAAACAAAACACACAATGGTAACAACAAATCTTATTGAAAAATGCTGAAAAGTACCTAGGATTTGAACAACTTTAGCAGAATTAGGAAAATTTACTTTTTCAGACTCTCCCAACAGTATACCTGTCCATAGGATTATTTGATATTGCACTCACTCCACTGTCTGAAAAAGCACATTTGTAAGTTTTCCTTCAAATTTATAGTTTTAAATAAACTTTTAAGATAACAGGCCATTCTTCAAACAATTCTTTCTTGCATCAAGCTTTTGGCAAGGAGCTACATCTGGTCAAAGGACGAGCAGTTTCAGCAGAGTTTCTGAACGTCCTGACTATTTTGTTACATGTAGCCTCACTCTTACCCGGTGAGGGTAATCTGGTAAAATCTTACAACAGCACTGTTCCATTAGAAGCTCTCTGAGCTCAGCATGCAAAGAAACACTTTGGGGTTCAACTGTCTGATTTTGGTCCACATGAGACTTGATAAAGTTGATATTCATACTCATAACAAGATTGTGTTTTCAGAAAAAAAAATGCTTTGAGGTGGGCTATCTGATACTTTTATATTTAAGATGTTTTTATTAAAGAAGATAGTAAAGCTTAGCCTTTCCCTCTCCTGTCTGTACCATCAATGGTATTTGAAGGAGATTTTCATGTTGTTTTTGCCAGGGGTCCCCCTTCAGACAGCACCTTTCATCACCAGGCTGGAACCCTCGTTCAGCATTTTTAGAGCAGTCAGGGGTGAGGCCTCCCCACTCCCAGAGCCCCATTAATAAATGGAGAGCAGACTCTGGAGCCACTGGCCACAGCTCCCAGTGTAGCCTACCATCACAGCCCGGTTGTAAATCAGCCCTGCGTGTTTTCCTAATTTTAGGTTTGGTCTGACTTAATCCATCTAATAGGAAAAACATCTGGTCCAGTTTTACTTTTAATCTGTTCTTTACATCAGGAACCTTATCGCCCTGGGACCAGGTAGTAACAAGAGGTCGGTTCTTGTACCTGGGCATGGCTATGCATGGTCCATGCCTAATAAGGGCCTGCTTTCCATTTGTGCTTTCCAGTCCTTTAAAGGCCTTCATTAACAATAACGCATTGACATCCCAATCAGTTTGGGATTGTAAATCCCCCGGTTAGTGGAAAGCCTGGGTTGTGACACAGTTTGGGGCAAGGGGAGCTGAGTATATAATCTGAGATGGGGGAGGTGGTTAAAGTAAATTTTAAGTGATAAATTTGTAAAGATCTGAGTATTTAACAGCCTTTCTATTGAGGATAAAGATTCTAAAATATTGCATCTGAGTTGAGTTTTATTTTTATATGGTTGTATTAAGGCATACAAAATATTATTTTAAAAAATGTATGGGAATATCTTAGAGGAAGCAATAAAATAATGTCATATGGAGTCAGTTTAGTTTCTGTTTATATTAGGCATACGAGATAGCACAGCCTATTTAGCTCTTTTGAAAGAACCATAAAATGACTCCGTTTTAACATTTTTGACTACAGTTAGAAGTGGTTCTGGGTTTTAGAAATCATTTAAATGAAAAGGGACCAGGGGTCATTTGGTTTTCCAAGTAGCATTTTCCACTTTGTTTACATCAGAAATGGGATTCATTTCTGATTCTTTTACTAGTTTCAGATCTCATTCTTCCTGACACTCTCCCTTCCAGAGTTCTTTCTCTCCCTCTTTTGTCTTTGAGTGAACTTTTGGTATACAGTCAAGATGGGTTTTCTGATGGATCTGAGATCAATTGTTGCAAAGATGCCTAGTTCTCCACTTGGCTTTCTGCCCCTCTGAATTGGTTTTAGAAAATCACGGACAACATGAGGTAACAGCAGACTCTCTAGGAATTAACTTCAAATAGCCCCGGGCCTAAAAGCTCTTCCCAAATCTACAGTATGTTAGGGGACTTTCACTCCCCAAAGTAATGTAGCTGTTTATGCACTCCTGCCTCTGAGTTCCTTTTAACTGGGGCCCGAGGAGGAGCGCATAAGCAACATTACTTCAGCAAGCAGGAATTAATTATTGAAATCAATTATTGCGTCTTTCCGATGGCTGCAGTCAAGTCCTCAGTGAGTTGACATAAAAAATACTTGTCTCAATGGCTGTCTCTGTGAAAAGAGATTGAAATAAATCAAAAAGAAAAGGGAATGACTTTCGACTTGGTTCCGTTCCCTCTCTTAGGATTTCTCAAAAACTTTACTAGTTGGGAGTTCAAAACAAAAAAGATTTTAACTCTTTTTTCCCCCCCATGAATGGAGAATTCTGTTCTCTACAGAGTAAAAAGGATTCCTCTCTGGATGTGGAGAGTTGGTTTGCATTTATGACATGGGTAACTATTGAAACTGATTTGAAAGTGGCACCAGCCTAGCCAGTGTTGGATGTTGTCTGAGGGCTAAGCCAGTATCTCTTGAACTTGTTGCCCATGTTATTTGCCTCCTAAACTTTGCCAGGCATCTATAGTCCTATTTCCATTTGTTTATTTTGGAAACATTGAGGATTTACTTGGCAGGTACTCTCTGATGTGCAAGATAGTTTACCATCAACAGACTCTTTAACATATAGGAGTAATATGTGTGAACATTTAAATGGAGTATTTCACAGGGCTCCCTGGAAACAGAGAGCCACTTATAAGTAAGAAAAGTTAAATATGAGCACACTTCCATAAATTTCAAATTGGGCTGTCAACTGTTTCTTTTTTTTTTTTTTTTAATCATGAAACTAACTTGTCATCTATAAGAAAGTGATTGACTACCAATAGCTTTTCTAATTGGAGATAGCATGATCCTTAGAAAATAAATGAAGATAGAGACTAGGAGTGGAATATACCCATATTCCTTAGTGCAAATTTACCACTAAATAGCAGGCAAAACTTGGGTCTCCAAAACTGAGGCCTACTGACATCTGAAACTACAAGAAAAAGAGAATGCTTTTGAAGCAAACATTAAGAGAATGAGAGTGCTTTCACCTTAGAATAGAAAGGATTCCCCTGGCCAGGAGGAGGAGGAGAGATACAGAATAGTAATGAGAATAGAGAGGTCAGTAAACTCCTGTGAAAGGGGTCCAACAGACTGAATAATTGGTATGACCTCAAGGTGGGGATGGCCTAAATATGCACCTAAGTGGCCTCACAGATATGCTCAGGTAAGGCCCTGTAGGGAGACCCACTGGTCCAGTGAGCCTGATGAATGGGAATCAGGGACAGAGCAATCACAAACTGTGTGACTGCCAGCCATCACTCCCTTCCCTACATCCCTACTCACATGTCTTTTCAATCTCCGGCCCTATGTAAATCTCCTGGGACTTAACCAACCTTGTAAAAGAGGAATGGGTGCCCCCCAACCTGCCAAATAGTGAGATTAAATTTTCTGCCAACTCATCAGAATCAAGGGATAGAACTTGAAAGAGAAAGGAGGTTAGCTTATAGAAAAAGGAGATAACATATATTTCTGGTACCCTAAATTTCTGAACTATGATTTCCACATGTTTTAAATTCTATCCTTCATTCATATCCATTCAAACTGTCCCCAAATCTCTACAGCTCTAGACTGCCCTGTGACTTGTCTTCTTTCTGCTGTCCTTCTTTTGGAGCTCAGTATTAGCAGAGACTGTGGCACCTGAGAATTATTGCTATGTAATCTGGATTCTTAATAGAAATTCCAGGAAGCTCAGTTCTGGGCAGCATATGTGAATTGAAGGGAAATAAATATTCTCCTTTTGGGGTCAAGAAGAGTCATGAGTAATTTAATGTTGGCATCTTCCCTTGTCTCTAGTACTCTTTGGAGCCAGTGGCAATGATTAGGAATGGGTCTCCGTCTCTTGCCTTAGAACCTATATGAGAATATGTGATTTCCAAGTCTTTTTTGTCTAGCTGTACAGTTACCCTAGCTCTAGTTAAATGGACAGCTCTTTTCCTGCTTTCTCTCATAGACCTCAATTACTGATTCATAGAGCCAAACGAGTAGATTTAACGAATATTTAATAATTCCCACTGTGTATATAGTACTGCTCAAAGCCTTGTCCTAGAGCTGATGGATAAAATAACATAAAATATTGAATAGGGTGGCAGAGAGGCTGGGTAAGGAGGGAAGATAAGTGATCTGTATGTGCTGAGTTCAGAAGGAACCCTCGGCAAAGCTAACACCAGAACATTAGGGGATGTCAAAAGACTAGGTATTGAAGTAGGAACCCATACTAAGTTAAAATTTCCAAAGCTGAAAATTGGAATTCTGTGTATGAAATTATTCAGCCACTTGCCACGGTTTCACTTTATTACACTGACCTTTCCCCCAGAACTGCCTATTAAAAACAGAACAAAACAAAATAAAACTGTTGCTAAGATTTTCTTTATTAAGGAAAGGCTTCAGAAGTATTTTTTTTTCTTGTATTTGGGAATCTAGCACTTAGTTGGTATCTTGTTTGGGTTCTCTGGAAGCAGAGCCTGAGACAGGAATTTAGGTGCATATTGTTGATTGAGAGTATGCTCTTCTGTGAAAGGAAGAGAGGAAGGAGAATGTGATGGGGAAAGGATCTGAGCAAGGATGTGGTTCTAAGCTTGATCCCACAGGGAGTTCTTAAGTATGTATGTATGTATGCTAGATTTGGTCTCTGTGAGTATGTGAGTGTGTGTGTGTGTGTGTGTGTGTGTGTGTGTAATTTCCCAGGTGGAGTGGTTCTCTTTAAGTCAAAGGCTATTTTACAATACTCATAGCAACTCACACCAACCCCATGAAGGGGATTTGGGCAGGCTCTGAACAGCACTCACTGTATTTGGGATTCTCCATTTTAATATCTTTAATATTTTTTAAAAAATGTTCTAAATTTAAAATGTTTAATTTAACATTAAACAAATATTATTTTATCATATTTAATCATTTTAACACCTTTCCTATTTAATATAGGAGATATGTATTTCATATTCTGATGCTTTGTTAGAGTTAAGTCATTTAGCTCTTCGATGGATTCTGGTGATAAGTGATTGAATGTTATACTGTTCTGAAGCAATATAAATATTAGTTATCCTTATGTCTACATTTTAGGGATTCCTTCCACATTCAATTCACACAGAAAATATTAATAGCATATGTGTTTTCAGTGAAAGAATTTGTTTCTGTTTTACCTAAACTTTTCCACAGAATGAAGTAATAATCTTAGCAAACAAAATAATAGGGAGAATAATGGGGAGAAAAAGGAGGACTGGTATTTAGAAAATAAAAGAGCACTAGCAGTATTATAAGGATGTTATTTGGAACTGCCTTTTTCCATTGGAGATTGTGACTAAGATTTATAAATGGCTTGGAAGCTTCAAATTCCTTACAAAGGTTATCACTGAGCATTAGCCAATAGGTTCAGAGAATATGAATCTTGGTGAAATCAATAGTTATTTTTTTTATTTCTTATAAGACCACACCAGAAAGGGATTTCAGTCTGTTAACATTAAGAAGGGAAAGGAAAAAAGTCTTGATTACAAGAGGTCATAAATCACCATGAACTTCTGACTTGGTTCCTCTCTACTCTTACCTTCATGGGCCATTTGAATTCATGCAAGAAAGCACAAAGCGCTTCAAGTTGAAATGTATTATTTTCCCTTCCAAGAGTGACCAAGTATAAGGCTTTGTATATCAGATACTATTTCTAAGGATGTGAACTATTAGCAGATTTGAAGAAAGATTCCTTCCACATAGTGAGGGTTAATGCTTCCTCACTGGCTGGCTAGGAACCATTTGAAGAGTTTGAAACTTGTTATTTTCACATTGGTACTGTACATATGTCTCCAGAGTGTGGGAGCTTCATAAATAACACATTTTGATCTGAGCAGATGTACTGCATCTCTGGAGGTTAGGAAGTTCATTATTACAGACAGCCCACCTAACATCCATTCGGTTAGACTCCATTAGGTATATTAAAATACAATGTGAAATGTCTGAATGAAAAGTTTATTTGGTGATCAGCAGGGTATTCACAGCTCTTCCGGACTAGGAAAAGTTTAGTCTCAATAGCAGCGGCCACATTCAAGTGATATATATTTGTAATATTGACTACTGTGCGGGTACTACTGACAGCTTTTACTGTTCCTAAAATAAATGTCTCCTAGCAGCACTTAATAGACATGATCTTAGCCACTTTTATATTCCAGGGAGGGACTAATGTTATTGTCCTTATAGGGTAGAAAGGAAATATGGAAACAGACGAGGGGATACATGATATTCTTATATGCTTTTGATTCATGTTTCACATACGTGGTCACTCTGCTCTAGCAGAAATGATTCTGTTCTTCCAGGAAAAAAAAAAAATCTACTTTAGGATTAGCCAGACAGCAAATGGCATCCCTTAAAGCAAAGGGCTTAAGGAGGAAATTATGAAATATATTAAATTTCTCTCAAATGAAATATGACTCCTAGGATGGCGATCAATTTTTAGTTGAGAGGTAGTGAATGGAGGTTAAATCATGAATTCACACTTTCCCTTGTGATCATCAAATCAGCACTCTTAAATTATCTACTTTAAAGGCTCGAAGTCACTTGTTGTTTTATGCTTCTCCCATGTCCCTGGTGCTAGCATATTAATGGTCTTTGCCATTTGTAGAGTAGCAAGCTGCCAGATCAATAAGCGTGCTTAGCTGCTTGCCATTAAAATTGATCTGTACTATCCTTCCGATTGACGTCATATCCAGCTGTAAATATCATCAAGTAAGCTGTCAACTCATTTTCATTATGAATGTTTTTCATTTCAAAAGATGGACTTCAGTTGGACAGCATGTTAGGATTTTTCTTCATTATTTCTGACACTTCCCCAATAGCATCAAGTGCATCTTTAAAGGAAAACCAGGATTGGCCAAGAACTTTTA
Organism: Lynx canadensis; assembly: GCF_007474595.2. Lineage (NCBI taxonomy): Eukaryota > Metazoa > Chordata > Mammalia > Carnivora > Felidae > Lynx > Lynx canadensis. The sequence continues at coordinate 66,799,883 of NC_044308.2, read as the reverse complement.
AAAGGGAGGGAAAAACAACAACAGCAGCAGCAACAACAAAAACAACCGAGCAAAAAAGTCAACAACTAAAGGGAAATATATTTGCAAGCTAGAATGCTAGAAATTTCTAAGAGAATTGGGAGTAGCAATGCCTGGATACTCACATGCGAACCAGGCCCAGGAGGCCTTTATGAACACCTGGGTTTACATAAAGCAAATTATAGTGTTATATTTTTGGAAAGATACATCTTCAACAGAGTTTATCATTGGAACTTCAAAGGTATATTTGTTCATGTGGTAACTGACAAAAAAATTCTCCCTGAGAAAAATTCTGGTTATTGTCTGTAAACCATCTTGAGAATTAATGTCATGTGGTGGTAAGAGGACCCCCCTGGATGTCCACATTGTGAAAATCCTGTAAAGGCCACAGTATTTAATTTTTTTTTTCAACGTTTTTTTAATTTATTTTTGGGACAGAGAGAGACAGAGCATGAACGGGGGAGGGGCAGAGAGAGAGGGAGACACAGAATCGGAAACAGGCTCCAGGCTCCGAGCCATCAGCCCAGAGCCCGACGCGGGGCTCGAACTCACGGACCGCGAGATCGTGACCTGGCTGAAGTCGGACGCTTAACCGACTGCGCCACCCAGGCGCCCCGAGGCCACAGTATTTCTAATAGAATGTTAAACTTACCACGTTAGTTTGATTTCTAAAGAATATTCCTCTGAAAACAAATAAAGGATATTCCTCCGTTCTCATCTAGGGGTACGGAACACAGATCCTTAGGTCTTTGTGTACCATCCAGCTGCCACTGAAAATCTGACAAGAGAAATGATATTTGTTACAGATAATTTAAGGCTCATCTACTCCTCTCAAATTCTAAATTGGTGTAAATATAGCAAAACATATATGTGTATACATGTACATACAGCTTCTACTTAAACAAACATGCATATAAAGATGTTAGGGGTGGTAAGATACACACAGAAAACTAGAGAGCATTTTCGGGTTATCAGGTAGTCTGATATGACCACATTTGGACTGTGTTGGTTCAGCTTTTCACAGAATTATTACTCAATTGTTTTTTTACGTTAGAAATCAATTTTTAATTAAAAATATTACAAGAAATATTTCTATAAAATGCATAACTACATTTGTTACAAAAAATAATTATACTTACAATCTGTATCACTCCCTTTATCACTCCCTTTATCTTATATGAAGTCTGCACTAAGAAATATCTTTTAGAGTTTAATGCTAAGCAAGCTTTGTTTTTCTAATGAAAATCCAGAATCTTCTTTGTTGATAATGAGAATTGTTTAACTGATATTTTCCTTTAGCGTTGGCTGCCAGGAAGCTCAGAATTCAATTTGAAATGCACAGTAAAAATTAAATGAGTATGAAAGCATGTATATGTTCTGTATGTACACATTTTTGATTTTATATTTTTATCATTATTGTCACTTTACATAATATCGTTTGTTTTTTTTTAAGTTTATTTATTTACTCTGAGAGAGAGAGAAAAAGCGTGAGTCTTGGAGGGAGAGGAGAAGACAGAGAATCCCAAGCAGACTCCACGCTATCATCACAGAGCCCAGTGCAGGGCCTGATCCCATGAACGTGAGATCATGACCTGAGCCAAAATCAAGAGCAGGACACTTAACTGACTGAGCCACCCAGACGTCCCTATATAATCCCTTTTGAAACTATCTCAAATTCTTTGTGAAATGAGACAGGGTAAAGTAAATATAAATAAATAAAATATTGTTTATCAGGGTGTCAGTTTATGTTGTCTTAAAGACTTGTCAACTTCCAGTAAAAGCGAAAGCCATGAATTATTTACTTCAAGAAAGTCCATATTCTCTTTGACAGAATGGACAGAATTTATAGTACTAATAAGATCTATACTGTGGATGCCTAGTAACAGGTGCAAAAATTTCTAATGTATCTGCTAATCTTCCTAACCACCTTGCAAATAGGGACAATGTGTCTCCATTTTTCTGAGGGTCAGAAAATTTGAGTGGCTAGTTTATATTAAGGCCACCTACCTGGTAAGTGATAGAGACACTGCTCAAATTACTCACATAAAATGGAGGAATAGATTCTATACAGTATGGGGTGCAGAGTCTGGTGTACTTTAAATCACAGGAATGATAAATTCCATGCCTTGTCTATGTTTGTTTTCTTAGGTGTCAGTGCTTGGCAAAGAGTAAATGCTAAAGGATGTTTGATACATAACTAAAAGAACAGATGAGTAAATAAATTAGGAGTAATATAACAAATAGCAGAAGTCATATGACATATAATGAACAGTATAATTATATAATGAATATAGTATTTGAGTTCATATTAATATTTGTATTATTTGTACTACACGTTATATTTCAAATGGCATTTCATAGGTGATCCTATACAAATTATTTCACTGAATTTCACAGAAGGTCTGTGCAGCAGATGTCTGGGAAACCAGTCTCAGCATGAAGGAACTAGTGAAGATAGTGAGTGTTGAAGTTGGGGTTTGAATCCTCGTCTAACTCTAGAGCTTGTGATCATATGAAACTTTGCTGATAAGCCATCTTTATTTAACTGATGGTTTATTTAATTCTAATGAGTGAGTTCCACATTGTATAAATCTATTCCACTCACTCACAGGTAGATGTCAACTTATTTGATTACTCCTTCCTGGAGACACTTTCTTCACTTGGCTTCCAGGACGCCACACTCTGTCAGATTTCTCCCTACCTTCCTTGTCAATCCATCAATCTTTTTTTTTTTTTTTAAAAAAGAGAGGAATATTCATTTTGAGAAAGAGAGAGAGGGAGGGTGAGGGGGAGAGAGAAGACTACAGAGGATCTGAAGTTGGCTCTGCCCGATGTGGGGGCTCAAACTCACAAACCATGAGATGGTGACCTGAGCCAAAGTCAGATGCTCATATGACGGAGCCACCCAGGTGCTCCAAATATATCAATCATTTTTGTCTATTCCTCCTCTTTTCTTCAAAGACTAGAATGCTGGTTTGATCCAGTGCTTAGTCTTTAGTCCCTTTCAATTCTCTGTCAACCCTCATTCCCTTGGTGATACCCAATATCATGGCATTAAATACTATTTTTATGCCCAGTCTCCCCAATTTGTACATCTAGTCCAGATCCGTTTCCTCCAGATTCATAAATTCAGCTGTCTACTTTATATTTCTTCCTAGATCTCCAGTAGACATCTCAAACTCAACATGCCCAAATCTGAATATCCGACTTTTCCTCCTAAACTTGCTCCCCATCTCAGGTGAAGGCAATGCCATACCTTGCAAGTGCTCAGGCCATAACCTTAGTGTCATCCTTGATATGCCCTCCTTCTTTTTTCATATCCCACATCCACTACATTAGCAAATCCTGTTGGTGTTACCATCTTAATAGATTCAAAATAGCATTTTTGTCTCTAGAGGGGCCACTCTGATTTGATCCTTCATCATTTTTCTTCTGGATGATCACAGTCTCCTGCTAACTGGTCTCTCTGCTTCTGCCCTTGTCTCCTTACCAGCATGAAAGCAGGGATGGTGATCCTGTTGAAGTATAAGTAACACGGTATCAGTTCTCTGCCCTGAAACCATACAGTGGTTTTCTCTTTTACTCGGGGAAGAAGTCAGTCTTGACAGTGGTCTGCAAGGTCTACATGTCCTGGGCCTCTGGTTCCTCTTTAACATTTTTTACTTATCTATTCCACCTTGCCATTCCCTAAACATGCCAAGCCGGTATTCCTTTTAGAATGTTTCTCTGTCTTGTCTATCTGGAACAAGAACTTTCTAAATATGACTTTCTCAATTATTACCCTGTTGACCCTATTTAAAATTATACCCTTTCTCCCAGTTCTCCATATCTTGACCTACCTTTTCTTTTTCATCAACTTATTTCTAATACATTAGTTATTTATTATGTTTATCTTGCTTTGTTTTCTTTTCTGTGTCAATCTGCTAGGATATGAATTTCTCAAGGACAGAAGTATATATTTATCAATATATCCCACTCTCCTAAGCAGTGCATGAGTCATAGTATACGCACAATAAATAGTTGTTTAATTAGCAAACTAATTCATATGTGAGGAATTGCAGTGCCCTTTTGCAGTTACTACAGGTTCACTGTCAATTATTCTAGGACAAAGTGCAGCTGACTCTCTGTAATTATAGATAATTACTATAGGCAGGTCCATATCATACCCTGCCTTTAAGGTTAAGTCAGAGAAGTCTATGCTGTAACGCAGTGTGTTCGTTTGACCAAAGTGGTCTCTAAACCTGTTAGAGCAAATATAGGCATTCCCCTTTCTCACCACTTGACACTTTACCACTCTGTTCATTGATCATATAACAAAGATCTAATAAAGTAGAGCACTGCTGGGGTGCCTGGGTGGCTCAGTAGGGTAAGCATCTGACTCTTGGTTTCAGATCAGGTCATAATCTCTCTGTTTATGAGTTCAAGCCCCACATGGGGCTCTGTGCTGACAGTATTGAGCCTGATTGGCATTCTCTCTCTCCCTCTCTCTCTCTCTCTCTCTCCCTCTCTCTCTCTCTCTCTCTCTCTCTCTCTCTCATCCTTTCTCTGTCCCTCCCCCACTCACTCTCTCTCTTTCTCTCCCTCTCTCTCAAAATAAATAAACTTTAAAAAAAGTATAGCGCTGATTATCACTGTTGGTGTCTGCTCATATTTTAGCAGGCGTAACATCCTATTTGTAAGCAGGTACAGCCAGGGCAAATATGATTTTTATTTGTGGCATTCATTTTTAATTCCTCATCACTAGAAGGGCATTATCCATAAGTGAGGACTATCTGGGGGCACCCGGGTAGCTTAGTTGGTTAAGCGTCTGACTTCAGCTTAGGTCATGATCTTGCGGTTCCTGAGTTCAAGCCCTGAATACGGCTCTGTGCTGACAGCCCAGGGCCTGGAGCCTGCTTCGGGTTCTGTGTCTCCCACTCTCTCTGCCCTTCCCCTGCTTGTGCTCTGTCTCTCTCTGTCTCTCAAAAATAAATAAACGTTAAAACAAAAAAAAATTTTAAGTGAGGACTACCTAAAACAGGGTTTGTTTTCTTTTGTTTCCTTTTAAATCAGAATGATACGCATGTGACTTTAATTTTCACTTTGGGATATTTTACCCCAATTCCGGCTAATAGGTTTTAATTGACACATAATCCTTCATTGTTCATTAGGAAACCTTCTGATTTGTGTGTGTGTGGCAGGGTGGGTAGGGGGAGGGCACAGAAATATTAAACACACTTTAAAATAAAAACATCACCCTATAATGCAAATATTTTCATTTTAATATATTTTTATTATTAGTTTTTTTCCCACCTATATGTACAATGTGCATAGTTGAATTTGTAAAGTTTGTTTACACTTAATATTTCTTCTCCAAATATCAACCTCACTTTTCAGTCAACCATCTATGTTGATCAGTCCTGAAACACTGAGTTTCATAAACACTGGAAGCCAGTAACTAGAGGGAAACCCATAAAAAAGGGCACAACTCTCTTTTTATAATAGATTTTTCCTTCAACTTAGTGTGTTCATTTCCTTTTAAGCATCTGAGTTTCCTCTTTAACCATGAACAGAAATGAAGTGGTTAAATTTGTGATGAGTGCTATTGAGTACCCCATACTACAGACAATTTGTCTGGGTCTAAAACATGGAGTGAGAAAAATCTCAGTAGTTTTCAGAATTTCATATCTTATTTTTAAAGACTGCATTGGAACTGGATTTATTGCTTTATTATTACTTTGCTTTCTCAAAAACAACAGGTACTTTCTTTTAATGAGTTGCTTAATTTTCTCCAGCCTTGATGAACAATTTAAATTGTCTTGGGTTTTCAATCTGTTTTGAGTTTAACTCCCCTCCCCAAGTTCTGTATTCATTTTCCTAGGTTGATTTGATTCACTCTCAATTAATTAATTTACAATTAATTAATTAATCTTCCCTCGACAACTGCCTTAGTGGCATCACAACTCATATTAATGGTGGCATGCCTGTTCTAATTAAAATCAATATGTAGTTCCTAATGACATAGTCTTATCTACTAGAAATACTGAAACATTAGATGGAATACATTCTGTTTTTAGACAAAAATCCATATGACCTAATACCATTTGATAGTATAATTGCAATAAAATGCTTATTTTGTATCTTAAAATATAATATGACTAAGATAATTTGTATGCCAGTCACTATATATCCTAGTAATTAACACATTGTCTAGAAATTAAAATGACATTACCCTTTTCAATCAGATAATCATCCCCCCCCATACATGTTATTCATTTAGGATTTTAGGGGTATGCAATGCTTTCATTCAAATGGCACCTAATTTGCTAGACTCTGCCTTATATAAATTCTAAATTTGTTGCAATTGTTGCTAAAGTTGTAGAGTAAGGGCTTCATCTTAAAAGAGTTTTTAGTTCCAATTGTGAATCTGACACTGATCTAAAATAACATATTAGGAGGAGACAACATTACTTCTGTATCCACCCCTACTGGAGCAGCACTGATAAAATTTTATAGTGGGCTGGCATAGGGATTAAGTTATAGTCCCCTCTCAATTAAAGAACAGCCAGTTTATTATACTATGTATGGCAGGGACAGCAGAGAGAGCTCATTTGCTATTAGTTTAAATTTGGCATAGAATTTTATATAGTGTGGGCTTTGTCTAACTAATGATCGTGGATATAATTTTAAAAAGATGTTTCAGATCATATGCATTAAACCAAAGGGAAGCTCTGCCTTCTTGAGATGACCAAAAAGTCTAAAATGTGTTGTTCCCAACAGCTCAACTTTCTAAAAACATGTTAGTCTACGCTTGTTTCTCTGACCTATTTTCCCTGATCAGTCTTAGAATTTTTCCTTTTTCTCTTTGACTAGTTATGTATCATGTAAAAAATTTGCATCTTTAGACACCATCACAGTCAAAGCCAAGCAATCAATATTAAAACAGAGCTTAATCTATGCAAAGCTCTGTGTGGAAAGCTATATAAAATCCAAAGAATCCTGCTCTCAGGGAGTTAATGGATCTGTTTTCTTCTCATTGTCTATTTCTCCCTTCTCACCAGTCAGAAATGGTCAATTCTAATCTTTTTTTTTTTTTTTTTCAAACTATCCCATTTCCCTCTCTGTCTATCTCTCTCTCCCTCTTCTCTCTTTTCCAGTCAGACCCTTTTATTTAGGCTTCTTTTTGATAATTCTTTTTGCTTCATCTGTGTTAATTCTTGCCATAATATTGTTCCCCAATATAGAAGAGTATCTTTTTTTTTATACTTAGTCCTTTAGTTTCTTCTCTTTAATGACCCATTGAGCAACATAACCCCAGTCTCAAATGTAGTGAAATCATATCTTATGTGGAATGGTGAAAGCTTACTCCAGTACAAATGCAAAACAAAAAAGACACTTTTTCTGTAATGCATCTGTGAGACACAATTCAAATTATTTATCTCTTGAGAATCACTGGTCATACAAAATAGAGAAAAGCACCTTTCAGGGGAATAACCTAGCCCTGGGTTTCTCTTTATCAATGCCAATATTAATCTTTATTGAAACCTAGGTGGAGGGTAATTCTCCTAGTAAATGTGGTGACCAGGATAGTTTGTGCATTCAGTGACATGTACTAAAATAGCGTATCAACTTTGTAAATTTAGAAGACTCCTGGGCTTTCTGTTTTTAATCAGGCTATCGATTCTCTTGCCCAATTGCTACAACCAAACACAGGCACACAATTCTATACACTATTCATTAACAAAGCCAACCAGTAACATTGACTTTTCACTTGTGAACACACTGGGATCTATCTTGAGGTGGTAAGAGTGATCATTGAGATCACTGATCTGATGATACTCTCCTTCATTATAAAAACAATATCCATAAAATAATGTGAGTATTCCTTTCTCCTTTCCACTGTTTTTTTTTTACCTAGTTCCAAAGATGATTACATTTTACATTTTAAAGACTTAAAAAATAGGACAGAGTAAATTTTAGAAATACAAAATTGTATATTATATTCAGTTGCAAATGAAGTGTCTTCCTATCCTGTTTCACTTCCTCCTCCCAAAGGCAAATGTTGTTCTTGGTTTCTTATGTGTCCCTCCATATTCGTTCCACAGTCTTTTACACACCTCTATCCCTATCTATTGACCTATCTATTGTTCTTTTAAAAATACAAATAGCAATAGATTATATACATTATTACTTAATGAATTTTGTACATTAAAAAAGTATCTGTTGAACAATTCCAACTAATTTATATAGATACTTCCCCTTGAGGAGGTGGAACATAATTCTACTTCCTAAGTGTAAGATGATTATATGGATTCTACTTTTACTACAAAGTAAAGTATGGAAAAGGAGGACAGAAATAACTCACGGTGGAGAAAATCAACAAACAGTACCTTCACCTGGTGGTCAAGTTTAAATGATAAGCCATGTTGATAAGTCAAGTCATCAGTAATCAGTGGTCACTTTGATAGCATATATCCTTGATATTATGTGATGAGAATGACAATTTACTTCTGTGGTCTTCCTTCCTAAATCCCATAACCTCTGTCTAGCCGTGAGAAAGACATCAGGCAAACCTAAATTAAAGGACACTGTACAAAATACCTGGCCAGTACTCCTCAAAACTCTCATGGTCATCAAAAGGAAGAGAAGTCTGAGAAACTTCCACTGTCTAGAGGAGACTAAGGAGACTTTACAACTAAATATAATACAGTTTCCTGGAGGGAATCCTGGAACCAAAAAAGGGCATTAGGAAAAAACTAAGGAAGTCTAAATAAAGTTTGGACCTTAGTTGTTACTAAAGTATCACTATTGTATTAGTTGTGACAAATGTATTGTAGTAATTGGGTGAAGACTATATGGGAACTCTCTAACATTCTTGAAATTTTTCTATAGTTCTAAAATTATTCTAAAATACAAAGTTTATTAAATGCTTTTAAATGAATCCTTTGTGTATGGCTGGATTTATATTTTTGCTATCATAACCTATGAGCTATATAATAATTTAACTTTTAGAATTAAATTATAATTTTAAATACAGTGTACGGAATATTTAGAATTACTCTGTAGACTTAGTTATTCTCTTAATCATCTTCAATTTTATATGGTATGTAACTAAAGAAATGTAAGCAAGACTGCTTCAATCATAACCCAGTATTAGAAAATAAAATGTGAACAATTTCCACAGTCAAGAGTATTCTACATTCTTATTAGTGTTTAATATTTTCATCAATGATGAAGTAGATGTCATGCAGTTCTCTTATGGTGAACATAACTCACTTGGAAGCTTAAGCCTGGAAATAGGTTAAAGTCACAAAAGAACAAAATATTTGGAAAAGATTGGCTGGATTTAAGCATAGCAATAGAATAAACTGTGTTACTGGACATATGAGTTGACCCTGAGTCAACAATACATGGTAATTTACAAAAAGGTACAAGTCTGGGATGTATAAATGTTGGACTAATGCCACCTCACAGATGTCCAGGGTAGGGCTAAGCAGGGATTCTGAATGGAAGCACAGAGCTTATCAGACTGATCAGACAGGGACAGAGATAAACCTGGAAGCCAGACCTGCCCAGAAAACCAGCTGCAGAAATGAGAGGATTATAGTGAGGCAGGTGGAAAATGGTATACTGAGAGAGGAAAAGGATCTGAGTTGGGAAGGTTCAACAAGAAATAACTTGGAAATTTATTAAGTAAGCAGTAGAGGCCATAAAGCCAATAACAATGACAACATCGGGACCATTTGTCATAAGCACCTATTTTCGCATCTTTGTGCCTTTATAAATGCTGCTCTCTCTCCCTGGAATACTCTTCCTTTCACTTTTCATTACCTCCCTTTCCTTCTTTACAATTCAATTCCCATATTACCTTTCTGGTGGTGAGGGAAGGTCACTAATTGTTCAGGTGAAGTCAGGTGCCCCTCCCATGTGCATCCATGGTCCTCTGAACTTTCTGATACACACAGATCTGTTGATCTGAACTGTGTCAATCTGTGAATCTCCTGTAGTCATTTTGTGAATTCCATCCTAGCATGGACTCTGCCTTTTTTTGTTGTTGTTGTTTGAGTCTCTGTATACTCCATGCATAGTGCAATGTGCAATCACAGTAAATACTCTTCCTATGCTTACAGAATAGAAGGGTTGGCAAAAATGAGGTAGGGTGCCCATAGTGAGGCCATTCGGGTATTTGACAGTTATCAAAAGCAAAAGATGTGGACTCTAATATTTTGTGATTCACTGCAGCCATCATGATCCACGGGGCAATCCTTGATTAATACCTTGCATTATTCAGATCCTAACATTTGACTGTCACAAAATCTACACACATACAACCAAAAGCAGATCTTAGGGACCTGAAAGGTGACAGGGACACAAAGATGAGAATTTTTAGGGGAATAAAACTTCATAAGAAAGGCTAAAGGAATTGGTACTTTGTTTCTTTAAGGGCCTAGAAAAGAAAGCAATTTAATAAAAATCTTCAAGCCTAGACAAGGAATTTCCATCTGAACTGAAGACAGAAGAATAGAAAATGAATTCAAACTTGAGTACAAGGAAAAATTATCCATCAGTTACAACAGTTTATCATTAAGATACATTTAGGGAAGTGGTCATACAACTATATTCTGGATAGATTTTTATCTCTGGGAGTTAGTGTATGCTTAATCCTGTATGAAGTTGAGTCAGGGGGCCAAAAGACCGTAAATGCTTTGTCCAGTCCTAAGATTCAGGGATTCCAGTGGTGAGAGTACATTTCTACTTATAACATTCATCCTGCAGATGTGTGATTCTCTAAGTAAGCTTTAAGATAAAGCATTACAGTTTGGATCTTCCCAAATGATCTCTAAGTTGTTCTACACACTTGAGCCTCTGATGGTCATGAATCACTGCTAATCTCTTACAAACATATTTCTCCAGATAACATCAGCTTCTCTCAGAATACGGAAAGGAAAGAAGGACTGCATTTCTTTATGCTTCTGCTGAGAATAATTGTAGACATTTACTGGACACAGAAGAAGTTAAAATCACTTGGGGTCGGTATCTAGTTCATAAACAGGCAGGTCTTTGTATATAAACCCCACTAACCCAAAGCAGCATCTGGCTTGTTCCTTCTGGTAATTGTGTGCTCAGACAAAACTCTTCTTACATTTTTTCTTTGGTCACATTTGCCAGTCACACCAAACCAAACAAAATCTACCTCCTTTGTCAGCTTGGTGACTCATTATTTGCTGATAGTTTACAGCAATCTCTGAAAATGTGATACATAATAATGTTAATACTATGAGAATATTTATTTCAGGTGTTATTTAACTAGTTATGAAAGCACTTGGAGTTTTACAACAGCAGAATAAATTCCATTGTTATGTCATTTCAACGACTGTGAAATCTGTACTAAACAACTTCAGAAGTGATGCTCCCCTTCTGTCTTCCCCTTTATTTCTGTATTTAGATCTCTGAAACGAAAAAAAAAAACAAAAAACGACCCTATCCTGATGACCTAAAAACAGAAGGCAAGATGGACACATTCAACTTTCCTTTCGACCTCGACCTCCTAGCTCCGGTATGTAAGTAGCAAATTTTCACTTGAAAAATACCTCACCACTATGACCCTCCCCTTTTGTAAGGGGAGAGGGGGTAAAGCCCCAGGCAAACATAATCAGCTATTCTAGGAAAATTTAAAATATGTATGCAGCCATAGGGAATGTTAGTATTTGAGTGGAAACACGCAGTTCCCACTGCAAGCTGCTGTTAGGGTTACAGTGCTCTGACCACTTAGGCCGAAAGTGAAAGAGGCATTAATTAAGTAATAACGATCAAGGTATGGGGCATTTCCTGGGGATTAATGACCAGCTGGGGGAGTTGATAGCCCACAGTGCAGCCAAGGGCCATTAACCCCAGCTGGTCATCAATTCCTGGGCCCTGTGTTATAGTCATTATTGCTATCATAAGCCAAAAATGAAAAGCAAATGGGTCTATGGATTACTTTTATGGATGATACAGTTTCAATTGGTATCTACAGGGCATTCCTGGAGAATGAATGCTCTGTCCAGGAGCCAATCAGGTGCTTCGACATTCCATTCTACTTAGGATGCTGCCTGGAAGGAATGCAGGGTGAATGAGATAGGCAGCCAACGGTTGAAAAGTTTCAGGTCTCTGTTGACACTTGAGAGCTATTGATGCCATAAAGACCACATGGAGGAGGATGCAGAGAAAGAAAAGTGCTATATAGGTAGGTGTGTGTTTTCTTGTGGGTGCCCCAGTTTAGTGCCTTTATCGAGAAGTGGAGAAAAATCATTGGATGATAATGAGACTCCTAGAAGACAGAAAATGCCAATTTGCAGAAGGAAAAAAGAGACATGAAAGGACTGTGTACTCTACTAAAAAAAAAACCCACATACATTAAAAATAAAGAAAACGAGAGACTGTCAGCCTACAGTGATCAGGTTGGACAGATAGAAATTAATTATATTGGGTTTAAGAAGCTGCTTCTGCAGCCTTGGTCAATTTTAAAAAGCACATTAGAAGATATCTCAGACTGACTTTCCAATTACCATGGATGGTAGCAAAGTGCATTGAAACAAAACTCATTTTAAATGGACAAATGCATTTGATGATGACTGACAATACTTTTAAAAATTATAAATTTAGTCATTGGCCAAGCTATTTTGAAGGTGATTCTGAGCAGAGTTGACCTCTGCAAAAGGGGAACAACATTAATGAAGGCTCTTCACCATCAAATTAATAATCTCAAGTAAGAGGATGCAATGGGACAGTGTGTGTCTATGCACGTGGACATGCCCATTGGGGGGATCCTGGGAGTAAAGAAATGTTTGAATGGAAAAATAATTGTGTATCAGAATTTCAATTTAAGTGTAAAGTCACTTTCCAAAAACCGATACCCAAATCCACCTTTTCCTAGGACTTTGTAGTGATTGGAGAGATGAGTTTTCTGATGGAGATATGTAAGAAATAAAGAAATTGTGTTTCCGGCAACATTTTGCAGTGTGAACCAGTCCTTAAAAATTACACTTTTTCAGTGGAGAACTGCTTGCAAAACAAAATAAAGTACATTGTGTGTTCATATACACGTACCTTCTTCTCACTCCATCAGAAACAAGGGTTAAAGCTGAGATGAAGGTGGGGCGCCTGGGTGGCTCAGTTGGTTGAGTGTCCGACTTCGGCTCAGGTCATGATCTCACAGTTTGTGAGTTCGAGCCCTGCGTTGGGCTCTGTGCTGACAGCTCAGAGCCTGGAGCCTGCTTCGGATTCTGTGCCTCCCTCTCTCTGCCCCTCCCCCACTTGTGCTCTGTCTCTCTCTGTCTCTCAAAAATAACTAAATGTAAAAAAAAATTTTTTAAAAAGCTGAGCTGAAGGAAGATTAATAAAATCTCAATGACAAAATAATAAATAGAATCTTAGTGTTTCCATGGCTTTGTGGTAAATAATAAAAGCATACATTATTAAATACAGATAAAATACAACTGGCATCCCTGTGTTTCTAGGTTGGCTTTTATCAGCACCATTTTCTCTATCTGTGATGGCAAAACATTTTGAGGAAGGAAATTCATTTTTCAGATGAACATCATTTTAAACTCAGAACATAGAGCACAGCCTGGGTTTACCTAAATTTCTTTGACTCACAGCTATGCAGAGAAGACTCAGCCTATGAATGGTCATCCTTGAATGTCTGAAATTTTCTTCAGCTCATCTAATATTCTTCTCTACCTGTTCCTGGATCATTAAAGATGGATTAGAGAAATTCATAAACCTGTTTGTACCATCTACCTACTCATCCAGCAATATAATAGATGTGAGCAAAATAAATCATGTTGAGTTAATTATCTTTAACTTTTTAACTTTGCTCCTCTCCAAAATGTTGTCCACCATCGGGTTTTCAGATATTCATCCAAGTGAATTCTAGATTCATCCAAATCTGGATTTTCGGCAATGATCTCTCACCCAAGTTTAGGACTGGAATTATAATCGGCTTCAAGACTTTATATCTTATGGTCCTGCTGCCTCCAGACAGTCAATAGGTCCCAATCCAGAATCCAAGCATTTCCCCTAACCTCTTTCTCTTTCCAAAGATCTCACTATTTCTGGATCTACAATTTTCACATTCATCCAGGCTAAAGACCTTGAGGTTATCCTTGATTCTGACTCTCCATCATCCTATATTACCAAGATGTTGTCAATAAACATTCTTTCATGTTCAAAGCATGACACACTTGTCCTTCCTTTCTCATGCCTTCCCTCCCTCTACTGCCAGATGAATGGACACCTTTCTCCTGTCTGGGCTGTCAACATTTTAATCAATGACTTGGACAAAATATACAAGTCGCTATCAAATAGGCAGATGGCAAAAGTCTGAAAGGAATAGTGAATATTTTGCTTGAGTGCATCAGAATCAACAAGATGGAGATTTGTCACTCCCTTCCTTTATAAGCTCTTGATGGTTCTCTGTTGTCTTCAGCTTGGAGTCTATGCTTCTCAGCCTTGAATATCAGTCTTTAGTTCTCCCCATTATGTTTCATGTACTCTATGCTCTAACCTGCCCAATTCCTTCACGTGTCCAGCCTTTTCACACCTTGATAACTATTTTCAAGGGGTTTCATAATCTGGAAATAATCTTATATTGCACATCTTCCTACTTCTAAAAAAAGCTCCTCCTTGCTCTTTTTTTGACTAAAAGTTTAAAGTTTTAATCCAAATTTGGACAAGTGTTGGGAAAACCTGCTCCTACCTACTCTTACAATACAATGCAACAATCACACTCCTTGGTATTTACCCAAGTGAGTTGAAAACTTACATCCACCCAAAAACCTGCACATGGATGTTTATAGCATCTTTGTTTATAATTGCCAACACTTGGAAATTGCCAAGTTGTTCTTTGTTAGGTGAATGGATTAGTAAACTGTGATACATCCAGAAAATGGAATACCATTCAGTGCTAAAAATATGAGCTATAAAGCTATAAAGCATATAAAACATGCTGGAATTTTAAATGCATATTACTAAGTGAAAGAAGCCTATCTAAAAAAGGTGCATAATGTATGATTCCAACTTCTTGACATTCTGAAAAAGTCAAAACTATAAACAGTAAAAAGACCAGAGGTTTCCAGGGTTCAGGAGGGGTGGTGAGGTGGCAGGGATGAATAGGCAGAGCACAGAGAATTTTTAGGACAATAAAAATACTCTGTATGATACCAAAATGGTGGATACATGTCACTATACATTTTTCTAAATTTGTGGAACGTACAACACCAAGAATGAATGGTGAACTACAACTCTGGGTGATTATTTTGTGTCAGTGTATCAATTGTAACAAATGTGCCACTCTGGTGTGGAATGTGGATAATGGGGGGAGGTAATCGGAGGGTCTAAGGGGAAATATCTATACCTTCCCCTCAATTTTGCTCTGAACCTTAAACTATGCTTAAAAAATATAAAGTTTTCATAAAATAAAACAAGCAAAGACTCTTATTCATCTTTTAAGGTCTAGCTGAATGTCATATTCTCTCTATAGTTTTCCTCAATGCACTTAACCCTCCTAATAAGATTAAATGCTTTCTCATCTTTGTTACCAGAGCATTTTCCATAAGCATTCCACTTTAGTGTTCATCATTTTGTGGTTTCTTTTATTTACTACTTAGTGTCCTTGTAGCCTGTATGCTACTTGATGGCTGGCAATTTTATATATATATATATATATATATATATTTTTAAGAGAGACAGAGAGAGAGCATGAGTGATAGAGGGAGAGAGAGAATCTGAAGCAGGCTCCATGCTTAGCATGGACTCAATCTCACAACCCTGAGATCATGACCGGAGCTGAAATCAGTAGTTGAACACTTACTGACTAAGCCATCCAGGTGCCCCTTATCTCATTTATTTCTAATTCTTAGCACCAAAGAAATGAGAGACACACAATGGATACTCAAACGTTGGTTGCATTTTGTTTAATAGAGTAAGGGGCCAGCCCTAACTAGGTGAAATTGAACATGAAAAACCTGTATTGTATTGTTTAAGTATAAGGTAGGCTACATGGCTTTCCAGCATCATCAACAAAGGTGATCTGAAGGGTTAGTCAATAGTAACCTCATTTTGAAGCAATATGATTTTAGGTGGCATCAATAGGAATAAATAATGTAGACAATGGGAAGTTATAATTCCATATTCTCTTGCATTGGTGTGAAACCAAGTTTAATACCTATATTATCTAAATACCTATAATATTGTATCCTATAAAATGTTGTGAACCACATTTTAAAAAGAACTCAGAAAGGGGAGCCTGGGTGGCTCAGTCAGTTAAGTGGCAGACTTTAGCTCAGGTCATGGTCTCAAGGTTTGTGAATTCGAGCCCCGCATTGGACTCTGTGTTGACGGCTCAGAGCCTGGAACCTGCTTCAGATTCTGTGTCTCCCTCTTTCTCTTTCCCTCCCTGTTCGTGTAGTTCTGTCTTTCTTTCTTTCTCAAAAAGTGAATAAACATTAAAAACATTTTTATAAGAACCCAGATAGAATAAAATGTTTTTTCAAAGGTAAACAGCAAGGATGGTGAAAGGAATGAAACAAATATTCTAAGGAGGCACGCAGAAGGAGACCAGAACACTGATTTCTGATGTTCCAGTGAAGGGTGTGAGTGGAAGTACAACCTTAATGATGAAATTAACAAGGACTGGTGTGAGTTTCCAGGAGAAAGATGTGCTTCTGTGAGAGAATAGTTTCTGATCATCAAAGCAGAACCTAAATAGCCTGGCCCACCTCTGGAAGTGGTATCACTTGGCATAGGTTGGACACCTACTTTTTAGGAATGATATAGAAGGGAAAATGAGATATTCTCACAGATGTCTTTTTTGTTTGGTTGGCCCATTCATTACCATAAAAAATTAAAGAAAGAGTTTACATACATTTAGATGGAACACGAACTCATGAGTTCATTAGTTGCCACAGACTCAACCTATTTTATTGTCATAATTATTTGTTGGACATATTTATGTTTTTGCCTCCCTGGATCTTGCAGGTTAAAGTCTGAACGCTCTTGAAGGTTGAAGTTTTCAACCTCTGATTTGGAGAGTTTCTTCTAACTGTGAAATTTTAGGCTTTGCTTCCTCAACATAAATTCTCTTCTCTGTCTGTTCAGTCCAGTGTCTTCATTGGTCTGTTGAAGTTTTCCTTATTGTAACAGCTTCTTCTCCTCCCCATCTATGCTTTTAGTTATTTTATTCTACTTTTTCATGTTTATTTATTTTGAGGGGGGCAGAGAGAGAGGGAGAGAGAGAATCCTCGATACAGGGCTTGATCACATGAACCGTGAGATCAAGACCTGTGTTGAAATCAAGAGTTGGACACCTGAGCCACCCAGGTGCCCTTCCATCTATGCTTTCAAAGTGGTATTTGAAGGCCCACATTCTCTAAGAACCAACCCCTATTTTGAGTCCCAAACCTTCCAGAGATTACTGTCCATGTTTCCACCAATATAAAGCACTTTTATTTCACAATATAGAAGTAAACAATTTGAAGAACAAAACAAAAAAGAAAGACTGCATTGGAGAACCTAGTATAGAATGAGAATACATTGGGCCTTGTAACTAAAGCTCCATATTGGCAGACTCATTCACTTTGTCTTAGTCGGTAAGACTTGGGGCATGGAGGTACATAGGTGAACTTGAGCTCTGTTCAGTAAGGGTTGCTCACAAGAGGAAGAAGGATGGAGCAGAACTATGCATGCCCAGTGATCCTATCTAAATTAAACTGTAAGATAAGGAACTCTACCTCCCACGGGCAGGGTTAAGCCCAGAGGTACACTTTTGCATTGATAGAAAGGAAACATCAAGAATGGGAAACGTATTTCCCATTAACATCATTTTCCCCCTGATTACTTAGTAGATGTAGGTCTACTCTCCCCCAAAGATAAGATGTTTGAGAGCACTTACCATATTCTTTTTTTTTTAACTCAAAGTGCCCAGCACTGCGCAAAGACCATAAATACCAAATGCCATCACACAATGTAAAGAGCAGTGAATGAGAAGCCTAGAGACTTGACTTACAGTTTTTAGCTCTGACACTGTGGGATCTTCTTGCCTCTGGGCCTCAGTTTCTCATCTGGGAAATGGGGGGATTTGAAGAGAATATGATTCAAGAGAGAGTTGTAGGCCTAAGACCCATATATATATGGTTGAAACAGATTCATTCCATGATTTGGTTAGAAGAATCTGTTCAGAGGTTAAAATGGAATGAAATGTAGTTATTCATTGATCTTGCAGAACTGAATTGCCATAATTGAATTTAATATAAGTGAAAGACCTGAATGTCTACATCAGCATTTGATAATGACATAAATGTCTTTTCTGCACAGTTAGCTCCTATTTGCAGGTACCCAGAGCTGCCTGCCTGGCTTCCTCTTCCTGGACAGAGTTTTATTCTCCGTGATAAGCTTTTTCCATATATATATATATATATATATATATATATATATATATATATATATTTACCTTTAAAGTATTAATGTCCTGATCTTGGCAAGGTGTCCTGGAGGAGAGGGGTCTGGTAACCTAACTCACCCAAAGGTAAGAGTTTCATAGTATGTATGCTTTCATAACAGAATTTTAGGAAAGTGTTACACACTAGGTGGGGAGCTATTTTTGGACATGGTGTCTTTTTCCAGCATCGCTCATACCATATTACGTAGGCATCTGTTCAGTCTACGAACACCCATACAGCCTATTCAGGTTGTGTTCGAGCGAGATGGTGAGTGTGCACGTGCGCGTGGGGTTGTGTGTCATGCACCATCAAGTCAGGTGGACAGGGAGGTCCACGGCTGGATGTTTCACCTGCAAGTGGATTATCCTGTGAAGCATCTTGAAGGGTATGAATCTGCTTGGATTCTCAAGAGATGGACTAGATGACTTAGTAGGTTTTTTTGTCTGTCTCTATTTCCTGAAATCTTTTCTACAAAAAAAATGGGGGGTGGGGGGCTCACATGTTGGAACAATTATCCAAGAATATTTCATCCCTGAGAAAAATATAACCCCAGAGTCGCTGCCAAAGTCAGTGAGATCCATGGCAGCCTGCCTTCTGCACACAGACCTTGCACATTAACACTTTAAGGACTCGAGCAGAGAGCACGTTTCACTGTCTCCTGCAGCTCACTTGTGAATGAAGGAGACTGACTAGGACCTCAGGGAAGGTGTCCTATGGCACCTGAAGAAATTTTTCTTACAAAATATGTACTAAATGGGCTCATTCTATTTTTAGGGTTGCCAGTCATATGCTGTAAACCTCGTTTCCTTTCACATAACTGACAACTTGGATAAAATATTTAAAAGGCATCCTTCAAAGTTGGAGAATACTGTGACACAGATCACCGGCCCATTTCCTCTACTTCCTGGACGCAAAGCTCAAGTCCATTTCCTGGCCCTCCTTTGCAGTTAGGTGAGGCATGAAACTGAGATGCAGTCAATGATATGTGACCAGAAATGACATACCCTACATCTGGGCCTGGCCCATAAAAGCTTCGCACTCATGACCCTTCATCTTCTTTTCCCTTTCTAGTTAGCTGGAGTGGAGTAAGCCCCCAGGGTGACATTGGGAGCTACATGTTAAAGATGGCGGAAACTGAGTCTCTGATAGATCTCTCCAAGGAGATCTACCCAACTAGAAACTCCCACAAGGACTCTTATGAGAGTGAGAAATAAGCTTTTTCTGTGTTAATCCACTGAAATTTATAGGTTTATCTGTTACAGTGGTAAACATCGCTTTGACCAACGCAATTATGATCACATTAATTTGCCTGAAGGTTGTTATTTATATTGAATGCTTTTTAGTAGAGATAACATGTTTGTGTGTGTGTGTGTGTGTGTGTGTGTGTGTGTGTGTTTGGTATGTTAAAATTATATCTGTCAGGAAACTACACTCTGACACTGAGATTTTTCCTTCTTCCACACCTGGCACATACTATCTCAACATTTTCTGTTTCTGCCTAACCTCATCTAAGCTTTATACTGATGCCCACTTACCTTCTTGTTTTATTCTTTCCTCCTTTGTTTCTTGTCTTCCTTTTTCAACACTTTCGGCTCCCTTTTCTCGTTTGGCACATTCATTCATTTAGCTCAAATTTACCGTGTGGCAATTATGAATCGGACATTTGCCAGGTAATGAGCTGACAGTGGTAAGTGAAACAAATTGGGCTCTTCTCCCCTCTCATGGAATTTTTGGGAGGATGTGAGAGATTGTCCAGGGATGGACAACAATTATGGAGGGATACAGAAACTCTGCTTACAGAGGATTATCACAGAAGGTTCTGAGGGAGTGGACGTCAGCAGTGAGCAGAGGGAAGAGGAAAAGGGAACCATGGAAGGAGAAGGGGAGGAGCAGTCTGACTTGTCCAAAGGCACTGAGGTAGAAAGTATTTTGCAGGCTCAAAGAGTTTGGAAGGAGGCCACTGTGACTGCAGCTCTGTGTATGATGGAGAGAACTGTACAGAAAAGATTAAATTAGAGGGTACAGGGAGTTGTCTGGGTTTCAAATGTTATGGAAAGGAGCCTAGCTTCCCATGGAAGTGCAATGAGAAATTATTGAAAGATTCTAAGTGGGAAAGGAAAGTCATACAATTAGTGTTTTAAACATACTCTAGCTTTTGTTTAGGAAATAGATGGTAGGGAGCTGAGGGCTGAAAGAATGGTAGTCAAGTCCCGTGAAACATGATGTACTTTGGACTGCAGAGGACGCCGTGGGGAGTAAGAGATATAATGTATTTGTGGCACAATTTTGAATGCCTGTGTGACAACCAAGTTGAAATGCTGAATAGACAGTTAGATACATGAGTCTGGAGATCAGGGGAGGGGTCTGTGCTTTAAACGTAAATTTGAGAGTTGTGTTAGTGTATAATATTTAGTCACAAAGAGTAAATGACCCAAGGCCTCAACTTACACTCACTGTGTGCTTTTTGGGTTGAAGGTCCTCATGGCTATAAGGAGGGCAATTTGCTCTTCAACCCATGTTTCCAGGTGGTTCTCTGAGAAGGTGAGGGGCTGCATCAAGCCTTCTACATTCCCCTTCCATTCACCGTTGTAACTAAATGGAAAAAAAAAATTGACCTCAAGATTTGTAATTTTTTTATGCTAGTACCTTTCCTGAAGGGGACCGGATTGAATTTGGAAGGAAATATGCAGGCATGGGAACTTTCTGGGTGGACAGTGAGCTGCCTTAACCTGAGCTGAGCTCTGTAGACCTCATTCTATGATGTGGGGTGAATAAGGTCCACCTCAGTGACAGTCAAGAATGGTTTCTGGCGCGAGAGCCCTTGACAGTCGATGTTTTGCTTTAGTGCCAGGGCTCAGGAGTGGAGATCCACAAGTGGTGGCCACCTGAGACTCAGGGCAAAAAGTGCCCAGAGATCAAGACCCCCCGCGGAAGGAGTACGCTTGGCTACAATGTGAACCAAACCCTCTCTTCTTTCTTAGGCAATTAAAGAGCCTGGTTGCACACTTGGAGACACTGTTCACGCAGGCGATTCTTCTGCTATTAGAGAAGCAGATTGACTCCATTTTGATCATCCTGCCCTCGTCTGCTTGGCAAGCGCAGTGTGATGTCCATATGCTCTATTGTTCCCGTCAGCAGGGCGCTAACGTTTCTTTTGCTGCTGCTCTCACTTCTGTGGGGGATGTTTTTTTAGCCCCCTTTTCAATGTTGCCAACACATACATATATATTTTTAAAACATAGCACTTATTCTGGAGCTGCAGAAGGTGTGAGAGCTGTGTCCTCCAGCCATGGTACTGCATTTTCATTCAGACTCTGCTTCCTGCCTTTAAATGCAGCGTAGATTAGTTTTCCAAAGAGGTACCGATCACCAGTAAGTGGCAGTAGCCTGGCTTCAAGACAGGCTGCACTTACACTTCAGAGGCGACTGCCTGGAACTGGGAAAGGGTTGCAGCCAAACGGAATTTATTAGCGGGATCTATAGAATGTGTTTGAAGAGCTACGGTGGTGTGAGCCTGCAGGCACACAGGTTGGCCCACCATCACACAAAGTCAACCAGGCCAACTGCTCAGGGGATTCAGCCTGGCATGCCTTGTCAGCATTTCTTTATTTCTTCCTGCCGAGAGACACAAATGGAACAAATTTTCAGTCCCAGTGACTTATGCTTCTTGTGCATTTTTCCCTCTTCCTTAGAGCTTCCTTCCATGTTCTCAGCCTCCACGCCAGCTTCTCTTCCCCAGATGGCGTTAAGGAAGCAATTGTTTCTTTAGTGGTTCCAGCTGATTCCCTTCCCCGCCCGGTACCTGGATTTCCTGTTGGGCTGGATTTTTAGCTGGGGAGAGTTTTCTCAGTTCCTCAAGTAAGGATTTTAAACTCCATATTCAGCGAGAGGGCTGTGGAACTTGGCTTCTCTACAAGAACTAATCAATGTAAAGTGTGGGCTATGCCGCACCTGATCCTGAGAGACCCCCACAGGAGTGGGAAAGATCATTTATTCTTCTTGGGGGTATGAAGCATTCAAACCCCATTTTGGAATGTTGATTTAGTTCTTCCAGATGACTTCTTTGCCGAATGCTTGCCCTGATAGGGACCGCCTGAACTCTGCCGGAGACAGCAAGGTATGGCAGGAAGAGGACGGCCTTTGTAGCCAGACTCATGTGCACTCGGATGTCAGCTCTGTCTTCACTGACCGGGTGACCTTGGAAAAGCCAGCCCCCACTCCCCTCAGCCGACTGGGGCGAGGACGAAGTGGTGGGACTAAGAGTTTGGGGAGCAGCATGGAAGAACAATCTGACATTGTACTGTTGAGACTTCCTGTGGGATGACACTCACAGATTTTCATCTTTTTAAATTTCTGTCATGAAGGAAATCTTGCAATTTTGACAACTGCTGAACAAATAGACTCATAACCTTTTATTTTCACACGATAGCTAATTTTATGCTAATGCATTTCACAACCTAGTCCACTTATGACGGAAGCCTGAATTCTCTATCCTGGGGACTTGGATTGGGATGCTGGGTGAGACATGCTCCAATCTGTGTGTGTTTCGTTGAGGTAGGAGGGTTTTCCCTCCAATTCTCCCCTTCCTCCCCACCAGCCCTCAGCATTGGGATTAGTGCGGTAATGTTTGTAAAACACCTGGGAATCAGTTTGAACTACTTGACGTTTCAGGGACTGAACTGACTTATTATTATCCCAATTTCCATCCACATTCAATTTTATTTTTCAATACCAGACTCTCAAAAGCAGCCTGAACCTTCTCATTTCTATGACAAGGAGATTGCAATTATCTGTAGCTATTCTGAAGCTGCGACTACTAACGTTGTTGATAGAACATCCCTATAATTGTGATGGGAATTTACTTTTCCTCTCATCTTTTATAATTTGGGTGAATTTTATCCGAGTGTGAAGAAACTCACAGAAGTAGTTTATTTTTTTTAAGTTTATTTATTTTGAGAGAAAGAGAGGGCACAGGTGGGTGAGGGACAGAGAGAGTGGAGAGACAGAATCTCAAGTAGGTTCTGTGCAGAGCCTGATGCGGGGCTCGAACTGAAATTGTGAGATCATGACCTGAGCCAAGATCAAGAGTCGGACGTTTAACCGACTTCGCCACCCAGGCACCCCTCTCAGAAGTGGCTTAAAAAGAGAAGCACAGGGGCGCCTGGGTGGCTCAGTCGGTTGGGCGGCCGACTTCGGCTCAGGTCAAGATCTCGCGGTCCGTGAGTTCGAGCCCCGCGTCGGGCTCTGTGCTGACTGCTCAGAGCCTGGAGCCGTTTCAGATTCTGTGTCTCCCTCTCTCTGACCCTCCCCCGTTCATGCTCTGTCTCTCTCTGTCTCAAAAATAAATAAACGTTAAAAAAACTTTAAAAAAAAAAAAAAAAAGAGAAGCACAGTGATGTCTGCACATTCCCACCAGACTCCAGCCCATTCCCACCAGATGGATCTCTGCCACATGAATATTCAGGGAGCCCCGAAGAGTCCATTAAAAACAAAGTTGAACTCTACCTGTTTATAGATTACTTCTCTTTGTAATTACACTATGTTTCAGCAACTAATGGGAATGAAACTTCTTAACAAAAACAACTGACTTTCCATAACATGAATTAAAGGAGAAATTAAGGTCAATTCTGTTTCAAATAACTGTCTCGAAAGGAAAAAAAAAAATCTCTTCATTAATCAAAAGCATCCAGACCTACTTCCCCCTATTAATCCAGGTATATAGAAGCGCCTAACACTTGTAACCAATCTCTGTTTGCTCTAATGGATATTTGGAACCTTTATTGATTTGGGTAAATTTGCTTCTTCTAGGGTCAATAATGATAAATGAGTCATGTTCTGCATGAAGTGACTTGGTACTTTGAATTAAATGATTGTAATTATCTGTAGTTATTCTGTAACTGCTACTGTTACTGCTGTTGACAGAACATCCATGTAATTGTGATGGTAATTTTTTTTTCGCAGCTCTTTAATAATTTGGGTGAATTTGATCTGTGTGGAAATGCTCACCACGGCGGTTTAACGGGAGATACTACCGGGTGGGACACCTTCATGTGAGGTTCTGTCCCTTCTCTGCCACGTGCCCCAAGTTCTCGCTCTGAGTTTGGTGCCAATCACAGCTTCCCTTCAAACCTGAGACCTGGCGACTTCCGGGAAGAGCCAAGCGACACGGGGCCGCCCAATGCCTTTCCAGTGGTGCACTGAATCAGGCTCAGAACCCAGAGATGAGAGGTTTATCACCCCGTGTTGCCAAGGCCATCCTTATAGGATATCCGTTTAAAAGTGATCATCCACCCTGTGGTGTGAAACACTCACTGGCGATGAGAAAACCCTGCCTGCCCACAGCTCTTGCTGTGTGCCCCATCTGCAGCCGCCGTTTAAAGGGAGTCATCTAGGGGCGCCTGGGTGGCTCAGTCGGTTGAGCGTCTGGCTTCGGCTCAGGTCATGATCTCGCGGTCCGTGGGTTCGAGCCCCGCGTTGGGCTCTGGGCTGACAGCTCAGAGCCTGGAGCCCGTTTCAGATTCTGTGTCTCCCTCTTTCTCTGACCCTCCCCTGTTCATGCTCTCTCTCTGTCTCAAAAATAAATAAATGTTAAAAAAAATAAAAATAAATAAAAATAAAGGGAGTCATCTACGTACAAAGCCCTGTGCTCTGCCTCTGCGATGCAGGCAGGGCTCCCCAAATTACAGTGCGTGCAAATGAAAGGTATGCTCTCAGCTGACCTCTGACTTGAGGGTTTTGCCCACCTGCACTTCAGCCTCCAGGTGAGGACAATCCAGAGGCAATTTAGGACAGATTTAAAAGAAAGACCGGCTTCATACCCTCCAGCTATATGCTTCTCCTCTAAACCAAGGGACTAGAGATTCATGTTTTAACATGTATAGAGCAAATTTTAAGTTTTTTTAAATAAATGTTTTAAGAGAAAGACATTAAGTTGGGCAAAGTAGTTCCTCTTTCTGTGCCTCAGCGTCAGCCCTCACAAAAGGAAGCTGAAAGAAAGGACTGCCTTTCGAAGATTTGTGGCAGCTCTAACCCAGGTATCTCGGGACAGTGGGGCTTTTAGAGATACTACCTTTGCATGCAAACCCATAGTAGAAATGTCTTCATTGTGGATGTTCCTGGCCAGCATCAAGTGGTCTGGTGAGGGTTCCTGTTTCAGGTGTGTGTGTGTGTGCGTGTTTCAAAACTCAGAAAAGAGAGAGAGATGGAGTGAAATCTTGCTGAGAGGAGGAAGCAATTTGATGGACGTGAAATGAGAGAGACAACCAGTCACTGGGCTGGGCCCCATGTGTGCCAGCGACCTGGATTGAGAAATGCCTTTAAAAAAACAGCAATTTAGGGGCGCCTGGGTGGCGCAGTCGGTTAAGCGTCCGACTTCAGCCAGGTCACGATCTCGCGGTCCGTGAGTTCGAGCCCCGCGTCAGGCTCTGGGCTGATGGCTCGGAGCCTGGAGCCTGTTTCCGATTCTGTGTCTTCCTCTCTCTCTGCCCCTCCCCCGTTCATGCTCTGTCTCTCTCTGTCCCAAAAATAAATAAACGTTGAAAAAAATTAAAAACAAACAAACAAACAAAAAAAAACAGCAATTTAGGACAGAATACTAAATTGGAGAATAGGACATAAATGGCGCTTCCAGAAAATAGAAGGGCACAGATGATAAGAGGTTGCTTGAGTTGAAATGATAGGGTGAAAAGGAAGAGATGGATGAGAGCAGAAGTAGTTTCGAAATTTGGGAGAGGCCCTTTAATGTTGCAAATCCTTGTAAGGAGGGCGCTTTGTAACTTGATGCAGGTTGCACAGCCAGGCCCCAGCAGGACTGGGAAGTGGATGCTTCGGTCCCACGTGCTTCCTCGCTGCCGTGATGTTGAGACTTGCCTTCCCTGTGGAGGAGCAGCTCTAAGTGGGGGCAGGACGTTGGGACTGGGCCCCTCTCTGCCTTTAGAGTCTTTCGTGGTGAACATGGAGAGGGCAGTAGGATTCATGTGTCAGATTCCAGGACCTCTCATTTCCTCCCTTCTTCTCCCACTTCTCCTAATCTCTTAGACTAGAGAGTCCCAGCTGAGATCCATTCCCATTTGTTTGTGCTGTTTCAGGAGTGACCCTGCAGACATTGCCCTTTTCCCACGTAAGTCTGAGGCCTCTCTGAAACGTGGGGGGATTTTATTTCCATGAGGCCAGGAGAGTAGGCCTTCTCCATCACCACCCCAGCTATGTGTGCTGGTGAAAAAGGAAAATCTATAAATAATTTTAATAATTTAAAGTCCCCTTCATGCACGTCTGGCTCCCTCCGATGAGGAAGGCGTTTGTGGCCACCTCCATTGGTCGTACTCTGGCAGGCATTCGTAATGAGTTAGAAGCCAGAGAGAGGACAGCCGTGCTCGGTCACAGTGTGGCTGTGACGGCAGCCAAATGAGAAGAGCCACCGAGAAAAAAATGGCACGCCATGATAGGGCCACTGCTCCTTTCTCCATCTTTTACTGCACAAACTGTTGAAGCACCCGATGCTGCTGTAAAACCAGCAAAAGCCAATGAACTGGCAGCAGGTGTTAGTGCTTGTAGTCCTCTAATTTCAGCTTCAATCTCCCCAGTCCCCCGAGAACATAGTTATGGAGACAAGGGGGAAAATGAGAGCATTCCTGTTTAAAGTCTGGAATCAAAGGTTTCGGCTAAAGGCCAAACCCTTTAACCCGATTAACTCCTCTCTGAAACAGGAGAACATCAAGAAGAAACTGAATCTACTACGTTTTACAGATAAACCAAGTGGAGGGTCTGGTTCAAATAGTGAACTTGTTAAGAAAGAGGAGAATTAGCACAAATGGACTGTTCTTTCTCTTTCTGCACGTGAACTGTATCAACTGCAGCCCCAATCCAACATCTGCCTGCCAGATAATGTGCACAGCTGTATGTGGCTCATGATTTGTCTCCACACAGAATATTGCATGGTAGATGCTGTGCACTTTGGAGGAATCGACAGGAAATCTGTCAGAGAGGCAGGGAATAGTTCTGTGTTCCAGCTCGGCCTTGGTAGTGATTTTTCTTTGAGGGCCCCTTCCTCAGTGAAGAGAAATTTACTTTAGAAAACAGGACAGGGGAGCCCGAGTGGCTCACTTGGTTAAGTGGCTGAATCCTTGGTTTCCGTTCAGATCATGATGTCACAGTGTGTGAGTTCAAGCCCTGCGTCAGGCTCCACACTAGATATGGAGCCTGCTTGGGTTTCTCTCTCCCTCTCTCCTTCTCCCCCCCCCTCCCCCCTTCTCCCTCTCTCTCTCTCCCCCCCCCCTCAAAATAAATAAATTTAAAAAAAAAAAGAAAAGACAACATGACACTGGAGTGGGCATTTAGAGAAGCCAGCTCATTCACTTGCCAGGGTGTTTGTTCTTCATCAGCTCTTGTTGCAACAAAATACAGCTGTTGCATCATCTGTGCCCTGACTTCCTTGCAAGTGAACACTTGAGGAGTGCAGATGGAACTGGGTCTGCTGTGGCCTTCGTAGACATCAGCTTAATGTCAGATGAGGAGGTGATGCTGAACAGAAAACCGGCCGTTCTGCATCATTGTCTCCCTGTCCTATTATTAAAGGGGCACCTAGCGGATGCTTGGATCTTGCTGGCTTGTTCGCTGTTATTTTTTCTCCTTTCCTCCCACCAACGATGGTGGGGGAGTCTCTTCTGCCCCCTCCTTTTCCTTCTTTCTTCCTCTCTTCCCTACCTAGAAACGGAAAATATATTACAGATCAGATATTTGCAAATGGTGAGAGGGAAAAGTGCATGGGGCTGGGTACAATGTAGCATGTTATCTTCTATCAACCCACAACACACAGACACAAACATCACCAGAAACACTTAATTGAGCCCATGTGACCATCCCTCAGCAGGGAGTCGTTTAATAAAATGATGTGTAATAACACACCTCCTTCTTGAAGGACTTCATTCTTGACTTTTGTGCAGGTCAGGGATAGGGGCACAGGGAAGACCGAGTTGGGGCTCATGTTGCAGCTGCATTGCCTACGTGCATCAAGGTGACAAGGGGGTTGGGGGAGGTGGGGGAGGATAGTTCACAGCCAGTTCAACACTCAAACTGAGAAGCCCTTTCCCTGCTGTGGATAACTGAAAAGGGAGAAGGCAAACAGACTCAGCAAATGGAGAAGAAGCAATTATAAACACATGGGCTCCTGAAACATCCCATGGAAAACATTTCACTTTTGTATCTTTGTGTGGCTTGTAATCTTTCATTTAAAAAAAAAAAAGCCATGGGATCAGTGCACAGCTATTTATGAGCTGTGATCCAGCAGCCTTTTATCTTGCCCTGCAGAGTTCTAGACTCCTCTGGAGCAGTCCTTTTGGATGAAGTCCTCACAAAGATCTGGTCACACCAACGAAGCAAAAGAAAATGTAAATGCTAATGGATCGTCCCCAAATACTCAAGCGAGCTAACTTTGGAAAAGAAGGGGTCCCACATCTCCCATTTTCTGTAAACTGAAATTCCCCTTTATGGCATCAGAACTGCGATTAATATTGGCAAAAATGGCTGATAAGAATGAGTGGATTCATTTTCCTCAGAAATCCAACACCTCTGGTTTGTTTGAAGAAAAAGGGCTAGGAACTGCAGCCTCTATCCCTCCTCTTTTGAGTCTTGAAGGGGAGAGGACTGCTGATGAACAGTTACCCTCAGCAAACGGTCAGTTCCTGACTTAGGAAGTTAGAGAAATTGGACACAGCACTGGCTTTAGGTCTATTTCCCTTTCCCACCAAAATGGAATCTTCAGTGGAAAATTGCCGCATCTCCATCCTGTAATGAAATGTGCAGAAGAAGTGAAAAATGCATTACTTTACCCCATGTGTACGCACTACATCATTACACCGCTGAGAATGTCTCACTAATGATACAGAACATATGGGGGTCTTCCATAATGAACTACAATGAGGTACATTAAAAATATAGATGAGTTTAATTTGGTATATTTATTTAATTGATTAAAAAAACTTTTATCAGGCAATTTCTTAAGACTTCTGCAAATGGCAATTATTCCTATTGGTGGAATCCAGGCCCTGTGTTACTATAAAGCATACACCAACATCGGTGGAAATGTGATCTAGTTAGCCAAAATGAAGGATATGTACTAAGGTCCAAACTCTTGTCGTTTTGATAGCTTGGGGTGTGAACTCATTCGGTTCATTATCTTTTTTGGAGAGTTGGTCCTAACTCTAGGTAAAGTTCTGTGGTTCAGTTTAATATGTTTGCACTTGTGACTACCATTTCCATTTCTCTATAGGTTGAAGGGAAGTGTCTTCTCCCTTCCTACCTCCGACAAAAAAAATAGTGGGGGACCTTTTTCAAAAGTTGCCATTCTGGGGGCGCCTGGGTGGCTCAGTCAGTTAAGCATCCAACTTCGGCTCGGGTCATGATCTCGCGGTTTGTGAGTTCGAGCCCCACGTCAGGCTCTGTGCTGACAGCTCAGAGCCTGGAGCCTGCTTCAGATTCTGTGTCTCGCTCTCTCTCTGACCCTCCCCTGCTCACGCTCTGTCTCCCCCTGTCTCAAAAATAAATAAAACATTAAAAAAAAATTTTTTTTAAAGTTGCCATTCTGATGCCAGAGAGATATGAAAATATAATTTGATAGAGAATGTTCATGCTTTCTAATATAGCATATAACTAGATTTTATACCCGTTAGGAAGTAGGAGGTAGTTTGGCTTATAGTTGGTATTGAATGGTCAATGTGTTGAATTTAGATGACTCTGTTTTTCATTGGATTTACATCAAAGTATTTGTTCAGCCTTATTTGTGTGGTATAACCTAAGTCATGAATATTTTCAAGGTGAAACTTGACGTAAGGATTTTCAAGAGGAAGAAAAAAAAAGCTTTTTTAATTTTAATTTATTTTGTTTTGTACAGTTCTGAATTTTATATAATTATATCTAAATTCAGCAACAGGTTTCAACGATTCAGAAACCTCATCTTTACTTAAAATTCAGACTCAAACTCAATTTTCTGTTACGATAATTTTATATAACCCCTGTTACATCTCAATTTATGGAAATAATTAGAGCAAATTAGATCACAGGAAAGTTTAATTAGCCAGGCATAGTTTTGAATTAAAGTTCATTTTCTGTGAAAATTAGAAAAGGCTGAGTGCTTGGTTCTTCATTATATGATGACTTAGCATCATACATCACTGGCATCCTGGGCAAGTGAGGGTGGGCTGTGGCCTGGAGGGTGGTATGCTCACTGACCCAGAACTTGAGATGGTAGCATGAAAGCTGAATGGTCAGAAAAGATCACTGCCAATCGAGATCCAACTATTTCCAGTGCATTAAACTCCAGGTTAAAATTTCTTGCTCTTGATTACGCATTTTGTAACTTTTGCATTGCTCGAGAAGCTGTTGTTTGATTTCTTTTTTTAAAAAAAAAATCAGCCTCTTATTCCCATATCGTGTATCTGCTGGAAGCTATAGGATAGTGTTTGTATCTGCATATTTAGGTGTGGGGATTAGGTTTGATATGTGAGGGGGTAACTTTTCTCATGTTTACATTCACTATTGTGCTTTAATTTTTCTAATATTCATATTATGGGGTTTTCCGCAAATACAATATACTCCAGTACGTGGTTTCATATTTCCTTTGTATACACATAAGAGACTTGGCAAATATTTTACTGAGGATGAAGGCCTTTGATTAAAATTTATTTAGTCCTCCCTCATCTGCTCTGTCTCTCAAAATAAATAAACTTAAAAAAAATTTTAAAAAGGGGGTGGTGCCTGGGTGGCTCAGTCAGTTAATCATCCGACTCTTGGTTTTGGCTCAGGTCATGATCTCACAGTTCATGGATTCAAGCCCCACATCGGGCTCCGTGCTGACAGCATGGAGCCTGCCTGGGATTCTCTCTCTCTCTCTCTCTCTCTCTCTCTCTCTCTTTCTCTCTTTCTCTCTTTCTCTCTTTCTCTCTCTCTGCCCTTCCTCTGCTCTCTCTGTCTCTCAAAATAAATAAACTTAAAAAAAAACTTAAAAGAAATTATTTAGTCCTGTGACTTAATTCAGACTAAGGTAGTTAATTAAGGTCTGTCTACCTTGAAACCCTGGCTCAAATCTCCACTCTTTCAAGAAGCCTCTCTGAATCCTCGGTTTGTCTCCCCTGCTTTCTTACAATGCACCTCACAATCTGCCTTGTCTTAAGGTTACTTTTGCACACTTCCCACCCTCTTGTAAACCAGGGACTTTCTGTTCTTCATCTTGGCACATGCCACAGTGTTTTGCCCACGGGAAGGCACTTGATAAGTATTTATTTTACTGATCACTGGTGGGAGGAGCTGTTCACTTCAGACCACGTGGTTCGGAAAGTCATCTATGTTCAGTGAACACCTTTGAATTTCTTCTTTCGGTGTGGCAGCAAGGACAGCAATGACCAGTGTGGGACCTCCTATTGAAGTGGCCACCAGCTCAGGGTCCCCATGTTCACTACTACCCATTTCCTTTGACCTCACTCTCTACCTCAACTCAGACCAGAGATCCCAGTGTGAAGAGCAGTAGCCCTAGCTACTGAGCAAACTAATGCAGTTCAACCATGAAATTAAATTTGACTTCCCTGAATATGGTGGGACATATCCAGAACCTTCTTGTACAAGGGGAGTTCAAATAAATGTAGTAAAGGAGTACCACACAAATAAACGGAAGCATTTGTTTATAAATTACTCTGTAATTAAGAATATGAATTTTTTATATCATTTGACCAAATAAAATTTTTTTCTATTTCTCTTCTGTAATCTCAGCATAAAATTCCAACCGTGGCTACTGGTTCCCAGCAAAACACACACATATATATTTTAATTTGTTTTAAAGTTTATTGACTTATTTTAAAGTGGTACAGAGAGAGAGGGAGAGAGAATCCCAAGCTGGATTCACACTGTCAACGTGGAGCCTGATGCAGGGCTTGAACCCACAAACCATGAGATCATGACCTGAGCTGAAATCAAGAGACCGGCGCTTAACTGAGTGAGCCACCCAGGCACCCCCACATACATTTTTTAAATCTGTTTTTAATTACATTTTTTTGCTCATTATTGTTGACCCCTTTCACCAGACCCCCACCTCTGGCAAACACTATCTGTTCTCTGTAACTATGAGCTCAGCGTTGTGTTTGTTTTATTTTGTTTGTTTTTTAGATTCTACATGTAAGAGAGATCATATGGTATTTGTCTTCCTGTCTGACTTATTTCAGTTAGCGTGATGTCCTTGAAGTCCATCCCTCTTGTTGCCAATGACAAGATTTCATTCTTTTATAATGGCTGATTAATATTCCGCTGTAAATATACCACAATTTCTTTATCCATTCATCCATCGATGGACACTTCAATTATTTCAATATCTTAGCTATTGTAAATAATGCGACAATGAACATAGGGTACATATATCTTTTTGAGTTGCTGTTTTCACTTTCTTCAGATAAATGCCCGGAAGTAGAATAGCTGGATTGTATGGTGTAGTCCTCTTTGTAAGTTTTTGATGAACCTCCACGCTCTTTTCCATAGTGGCTACACCAATTTACTAACAGTACACAAGGATTTCCTTCTTTCTACATATTTACCAACACTTATTTCCTTTCTTTTTGATAATAGCCATTCTAATGAGTATGAGGTGATATGTTAATGTTTTTTAATGTTTATTTATTTATTTTGAGAGAGAGCACAAGTGGGGAAGGAGCGGAGAGAGAGAGAGGGAGACAGAGCATCCCAAGCAGGCTCCACGCTGTTAGTGCAGAGTCTGATATGAGGCTGACCTCACAAACCATGAAATCATGACTTGAACTGAAACCGAGTCAGATGCTTAACCAACTGAGCCACCCAGGTGCCCCTTGAGATATTATTGTGGTTTGACTTGCATTTCCCTGATGTTTAATGCTGAGCATCTTTTCATGTACCTAGTGGCCACCCATGTGTCATCTTTGGAAAAATATTTATTCATATCTGCTACCATTTTTAAATTGGATTGTTTGGATTTTTTGGTATTGAGTTGTGTGAGTTCTTTATTCATTTTGGTTATTGGCCCCTTATCAGATATGATTTGCAAATATTTTCTCCCATTCAATAGGTTACCTTTTCATTTTGTGGATGGTTTTCTTTGCTGTACAGAAGCTTTTTATTTTGATAAAGTTCCACTTGTTTATTTTTACTTTTGTTGCTTTTGTTTTTTGGTGTCAGATTAAAAACATCATCGCTAAGATTTATGTTAAGGAGCTTACCACCTACGTTGTTTCTAGGAGTTTTAT
This sequence comes from Lynx canadensis, assembly GCF_007474595.2. Taxonomy (NCBI): domain Eukaryota; kingdom Metazoa; phylum Chordata; class Mammalia; order Carnivora; family Felidae; genus Lynx; species Lynx canadensis. The sequence continues at coordinate 66,766,153 of NC_044308.2, read as the reverse complement.
GGTTTCAGGTCTTATCTTCAAATCTTTAATCCATTTGACTTAAGTTTTGTGTATGATGTAAGATATTGGTTGAGTTTTATTCTTTTGCCTGTGGCTGTCCAGTTTTCCCAACACCATTTATTGAAGATATTGCCCTCTCCCCCATTGTATATTCTTGGCTCCTTTCTTGTAAATTAATTGACCAAGTATGCGTGGATTTATTTTTGGACTCTCTATTCTGTTCCATTGATCTGTATCTCTGTTTTCATGCTAATGTAATACTGTTTTAATTACTGAACCTTTGTACTATAGTTTGAAATCAGAGAGCATGATGTCTCCAGCTTTGTTCTTTTTCCTCAAGATTGATTTGGCTATTCAGGGTCTTTGTGGTTCTTTACAAATTTTAGGTTATTTTTTCTATTTCTGTAAAAAATGCCATTAAAATTTTGATAGGGATTGCATTGAATTTGTACATTGCTTTGGGTCATATGGACATATAACAGTACAGATTTTTTCTAATCTATGAGCACAGAATATTTTTCCATTTCTTTGTGTCTTCAATTTCTTTCATTCACATCTTACAATTTTCAACATACAGGTCTTTCACCACCTTCGTTAAATTTATACATAGGTATTTTTTTTCTGATGTAATTATAAATGGGATTGTTTTCTTAATTTCTCTTTCTGACAGTTTGTTATAAATGTATAGAAATGGAACAGATTTATTGACTTTGTATCCTGCAACCTTACTGAATTTATTAGTGTGAGCAGTTTTTGGTGGAGTCTTTAGGGTTATCTGTATGTAATATCATGTCATCTGCAAATGGTGATGTTTTACTTCTTCCTAACATGGATGCGTTTTTTGCCCCCATTGCCTCTTGCTCTGGCTAGGACTTCCAGTACTATGCTGAATAAAAGTGTAAGAGTGGACATCGTTGTCTTGTTCCTGATCTTAGAGGAAAAGCTTTCAGTTTTTCACAGTTGAATATGATGTTAGCTGACGCTTGTCATGTATGGCCTTTATCATGTTGCAGTGTGTTCTCCCTATACCCACCCATTTTTATCATAGATGGGTGTTAAATTTTATTAAATGCTTTTATGCATTTATCAAGATGATCGTATGAATTTTATCCTTCATTTTGTTGTTAGTGTGGTGTATCCATGATTTGTGGATGTTGAACCATCCTTGGATCCCTGGAATAAATCCTGCTTGATTATGGTGTGTGATCATTTTAATGTATTCTTGAATTCAACTGGCTAATATTTTACTGAGGATTTTTTACATTTATGTTCTTCAGGATATTGGCTCATCGACTCTTTTATTAGTGTCCTTGTCTGGTTTGGTATCAGGGTAATGCTGGCCTCTTAAAATGAGTTTCAAATTGTTTCATCCTCTTCTATTTATTTATTTGTGTTCTCTCTCTCTCTCTGCCTTTTATGATCTGGCTAAAAGATTATTAATTTTGTGTATCATTTCAAAGGACCAGCTGTTGGTTTCATTGATCTGTTCTATTTTTTAACTGTTTTATTTATTTCTGCCCTAATTTTTATTATTTCCTTCCTTTTACTGGTTTGGGCTTCATTTATTCTTCTTCTAGCTCATTTTAGATTTAAGTTTAACTTATTTATTTGAGATTTTCCTTGCTTCTTGAGATAGACCTGTATTGGTATAAACTTACCTCTTAGAACTACTTTTAATGCATCCCAGAGATTTTGAACCATAGTTTTTTGTTGTCTCCATATATTTTTTGATTTCCTCTTTGATTGACACATACATTGTTTAGTAGCATTTATTTAGCCTCCATATATTTGTGATCCTTCCAGATTTGTGTGTGTGTGTGTGTGTGTGTGATTGGTTTTTAATTTCATATTGTTGTATGGAAACATGCATGATATGATTTCAGTCTTTTTAACTTATTGAGACTTGTTTTGTGGCCTAATATGTGATCTATTCTGGAGAATATTGCATGTGCACTTGCAAATGTGTATTCTGCTGCTTTTTGGATGGAATGTTTTGAATGTATCTGTTAGGTCCATCTGGTCAATGTGTCATTCAAAGCCACTGTTTCCTTGTTGATTTCCCATCTGGATTATGGATGAATTGATGTTAAGTGGGGTGTTAAAGTTCTCTACTTTTACTGTATTACTTTCAACTTTTTTCTTTATGTTTGTTATTAGCTGCTTTGTGTATTTAGGTGTTTCTATGTTGGGAGCATAGATATTTACAATCATATCCTCTGATTGTTCTCTTTACCATTATGTAGTGTCCTTCTTAGGCTCTTAATTTTTATTTTAAAATCTATTTTGTCTGACATAAGTATTGCTAATCCAACTCTCATTTCACTTCCATTTGCACGGTAAATGTTTGTCCATCTTCTCACTTTCATTCTGAGTGTGCCTTTAGGTCAGAAGTGAGTCTCTTGTAGGCAGCATATAGATGGGTCTTTCTTTTTTATCCAGTCACCCTTTGTCTTTTGATTGGAACACTTAGTCCATCTACATTTAAATTAATTATTGATAGGTCTGTGCTTATTGCCATTTTGTTACTTGTTTTACGGTTATTTTTATAGTTTTTCTCGGTTCCTTTCTTCTTTTCTTGCCCTTTTCCTTTGTGATTTAATGGTTTTATTTAGTGTTATGCTTGGATTCCTTCGTCTTTATTTTTTGTGTATCTCTTATAGGTTTTTGATTTGTGGTTACTATTAGGTTCACATATAATAGCATCTCATGTGATAGCAGTCTATATTATGTTGATGGTTGCTTAAATTTGAACCCATTCTAAAAGCACTGAATTTTTACTACACCCCCATGTTTTTTTTTTTTTTTTTTTTTAATTTTTTTTTTTTTTTTTCAACGTTTATTTATTTTTGGGACAGAGAGAGACAGAGCATGAACGGGGGAGGGGCAGAGAGAGAGGGAGACACAGAATCGGAAACAGGCTCCAGGCTCTGAGCCATCAGCCCAGAGCCTGACGCGGGGCTCGAACTCAGGGACCGCGAGATCGTGACCTGGCTGAAGTCGGACGCTTAACCGACTGCGCCACCCAGGCGCCCCTACACCCCCATGTTTTATGTATATGATACCATACTTTGCATCCTTTTATTTTGTGAATACCTTGACTGATTTTTGTAGATATAATTGATTTTATTGCTTTTGTACTTTAACCTCCATATTGGTTTTATACATGATTTATCTACTACTTTTATTGTATGTTTACATTCACCTTGAATTTTTTTTGTTGTTTCATAATTTTGATACTCCTTATTATGGCCTTTTCTTTCTAAAAATTGCCCTTTAACATTTCTTATAAGGCTGGTTTAGTGGTGAGGAACTCCTTTAACTTTTGTTTGTCAACGAAACTCTTTATTTCTCCTTCTATCCTGAATGGTTATCTTGCTGGATAGAGTATTTTTGGTTGCAGTTTTTTCTTTTCAGTACTTTGAATATATCATGCCACTTCTTTTTGACCTGCAAAGTTTCTGCTGAAAAATCAACTGATAGCCTTATGGAGTTTCCCTTGTATGTAACCATTTTCTTTTCCCTTACTGCTTTTAAAATTCTCTTTTTATCATTACATTTCATCATTTTAATTATTATTTGTCTTGGTGTGGGCCTCCTTGGGTTAATTTTTTTGGGGCTCTCTGTGCTTCCTGGATCTGAATGTCTGTTTACTTTCCCAGATTTGGAAAGTTTTGGGTATTATTTCTTCAAATTTTCTACTCCCTTCTCTCTTTCTTCTCCTTCTGGGATTCGTATAATGAGAATGCTATTATGTTTGATGATGTTACTAAGTTCCCTCACCTATTCTTATTTTTTCATTCTTTTTTGTTGTTGTTTGTGTCGTTGCTTTTCATTACCATGTCTCTTAGATTACTGATTTGTTCTTCTGCCTCCTCTAATCTGCCATTTATTTCCTCTGGTATATTTTTAATTTCAGTTATTGAGTTCTTCATGTCTGATTAGTTCTTTTTTATATTTTCAGTCTCTTTGTTTAAGGTCTTACTGAGGCCCTCCACTCTTCTCAAGTCCAGTGAGTATCTTTATGATACTGAATATATAAAGCTGAATTCTTTATTGGGCATGTTGCTTATCTGCATTTCATTTCACTCTTTTGCTGTGATTTTGTCCTGTTCTTTGCTTTGAGAGATGTTATTCTGTCTTCTCATGTTGTCTAACTCTGTGGTTTTTTTAATGCATTAGGGAAGTCCACTGTGTCTCCTGATCTTGGAAGTAGTGGCCTTACGAACAAGAAATTCTGTGGTGCCTTGTAGCACGATGTCCCTTGGTCGCCAAACCCAGGTGCTTCCCCCATGTGGATTGTGTACACTATGCTGTTGTGGCTGAGCATCATTTACCTTTGGTTCAGTCAGCTGCAATGGCTCACTCTGCCTGCTGTGGGCACACTGGGCAGGGTTTGGTCCCTATGCCATTAAGGGGCCAATCTGGGCTGGTGCAGGCTTGTAGTTGGGCAGTAGCAGCAGTCAAACAAGATGCCTGCCCTCAGCCTGTTTGCCAGGGCTGCAGTCATATCAAACTGCTGGGTGCTCTCCCTGCACTGCCCCCTGATGAAGCTTCCTTTCATGGGCAGGGCTGACAGTGAGACCCAATGCCTGCTCCCGGTCCATGTGCCCAGTGCTACGATTGACAGAGCACTCTCTGCACTGCCAAATAGAAGGTTTGGCTGGTGGGACTGCAAGTGCACTGGTTTGTGTGGTTAGCTTCCTCTCTCCCCCAGGTGGGAGTCACTTTGGAATGGTGCCAGTCCCTACTGGGCTTGCTTGCAGTGTGTGCTCGAGGGACACCTGTGGAGTGGGGTGGGTCAGATGGGGCAAATCCATAGAAAAATGTGAGGGCACTGTTTTCAGTTCCAGAAAGGTAGGTGGGAAGTGTTTGTGCTGGCTCCCACAAGCATCAAGCTGGGGGAAAGCTTTCCATGAGAAATTGTACCTGACAGCACTCTCCTTCTTGGAGAAGTCTCCTAACAATCCTGGCTCCTCTATCACATGTTCTGAGGTTAGTTAATAAACCCCTTCACATATGCTCCAGGTACTTTTCAAAATGCTGCTTCTGTGTTGTATCTCAATAGGATTGTCTGTTATGCTGGCTCTTTAAGGCTGAGCACTCAGTTTTTGATCTCCCTCTGGCTCTCCCAGAGCTAAGTCCGATAGTTTTTAAAGTACCTGGGGTTAAACCTCACTGTTTATAAAACCTCATAAAGTTAAGCCCCACTAGTTTTCAAAGCCCAAATGTTATGGGGACTCCTTTCCCAGTGTAGGTCATCCATGCCTGGGGTGTGGGCTCTATACCTCTCACTTCTTCATCCATGTGGTGTCTCTCCCATTTGTGGTTAGTCTCACTGAGAGTTTGGTTCCCGACCAGGTCTCCACCCCTCGTAGCCCTTTCAATGTGGCCTCCTGTCTGTGATTAACTGTGGAAAGTCTGCTCTGCCAGTCTTCGAGTTGCATTCAGAGTTAGTGGCAGTGATCTGTCTCCATGTGTCTATAGTATTAGGTGAGCTCAGGATCCTCCACCATCTTCCCAGAAGTCCCTAATTTTGTATGATGTTTAATTAATAAAGACATGATATTTAACTAATAAAAATGTCTATCAATGTTATAATAATAGGGGCGCTTGGGTGGCTCAGTCAGTTAAGAGTCAGGCTTCAGCTCAGGTCACAATCTCCCAGATCACAAGTTCAAGCCCTGAATCGCGCTCTGTGCTGACAGCTCAGAGCCTGGAGCCTGCTTCAGATTCTGTGTCTCCCTCTCTCTCCGCTCCTCCCCCACTCATGCTCTATCTCTCTCTGTTTCTCAAAATTAAAACAAAAATAATAATAGAAATTGTAGTATAACTGATGGCATTTTCTCAAATGAGAAAATAAAGGCATAGAGGATTTGCCAAGGATCACATAGCAGACTAGGGGTAGTTTAATGTTGGAAATACATCTTTTTCTTCTGTTGTTAGGATGTTGAGCTTTACTATGTGAGTATCTAACTATATCTCAAACTGGTTTACCTATCGTAATGTCTTAAGCAGGACTCTGTGTATCCCCCCAATACATTAATTTATCTCTGAAATGTTTTTAGACTTCTGTTTAAGTATTATGTCTGATATAGGAATTTGAAATGCATCAAATAAAATGAAAGCACATTGAGAAAATATGGCTAGAGAGATCTCATTCTACCAACAGGTTTACTGAACTTGACTGGCCATATGTTTAATAAGAGGAATTTATGGTCTAAACAACCCCTCCCACTTTATCCGAATTGAGGAAGCGATTAGAATTTTGACTAAAAGAACCATTGAATCGTACACGCTAAATGGGTGATACGAATTTATAGTATGTAAATTATATTCCAATAAAGGTGTTAAAAGTAAGTACTTTTTCTGGATTGCTGCAAGTGAGTAAACATAAATGGCTTAGAAAATCACCCATATTTAGCTATTCAGAGTCATTTCAGACCAAAGATTTGAGAGCTGAAAGAGAATTTATAACTGCTCTACTTACAAAAACTAGAGGCCCAGAGAGGCTAAGTAATTTGATTACTATCTCACAGTGAGTTAAAGGCAAAGGCAGACTTTGAAGTCCATTCTCTCAAGCAGATGAGAGCAAAACTTGTCACTTGAAGTTCTTGTGAGTTGACTGCATTGCCCCATGCTTTTCAGGGTTCATATCTTCTAGAGTTAGTGATCTCTCAGGCATAGTGTAGTCTTACGATTTTTTTTAAAACACTACTAAGCAGAGTCACTTAGTACTGAACTCAGAACCAAAAGTATCTAAATGAAATAAGGCTGGATCTAAATAAAGATTTCTGTGAGAAAAGAAACAACTGTTTCCTTCTCCTTTCCTTGGTTCTTATTTAATTAACCTTATCCTCCACGTCCTTTGTTTTGGAAAAGAGTGTAAACATATGAAATTTCAAAAATCAAAAATATCAGTCATAACGTTGGTGTTACATCGTTTACCCTGTTGAAGGTCTCTGAAATCAAAGGTTCCAGATCTTTGATAGTAAGACGGCACTGAAAATGGATAAAAACTGCCCATCTGCTAGAAGCCATTTTTAAATTATAACTTTTTGAACTTTTATCCATAAATGAAAATATATCACTATACTTGGGGAAAGTATTCATTTCATTGCATCATATTGTGATTAAATCCTCTATAAAAAGAAACAACCTTTTTTTAACCTTTACTTATTTTTAACTCTAGGTCTTATATCACTTTAAGAAATATGTGCTTCATATTTGCAGCCAAATGAAGTTCATATTTGCAATAAGAAAGATGTGCTTCATTATTTGAAACAATAACCCGTGTTTTACTGAAAACATAAAAGAAGACTAAAATTAATGGAAAGACACACCATGTTCCAAAGTAGAAGGAAAAATTTTTCAAAGACTAACTTCTTGCTAATTTCTATTCTATTTCTAATTCAATTTTATTCCAGATCCCAGCAGGATTTTTTTTTCTGAAATTTTACTTTTATTTTTATGTTGACTTGAAAAAATGAAAGAGTGAGACTAAACAGGAAAATAAAAGGGGAAGACAGAAATCAGAGCTAAAATTATATACAATTTTTTAAAATGGGATGAAAAGCTATAATAATAAAAAATATGGTGCTGCCATATAGATCAATGAAAATAAACATGGAAACCAGGGGGAAAAGACCTTGATATATATGTACTAGAATTTAGGTGAAATGGAAAGATAAAAGGAGTCCATACCCTGGAATTTGCTTTAAATAGCATGAGAATAAAAAATATCTCTTTTAAGCCCTGCCCAACATCTTCTCCCCTTCTGCTTAAGAGGTGTTGGTGGGAAATTAATTCAACCAAGAGATTTAATCCACTAACCTTTAAGCCATTGTAAAACAAACTCTGATTCCAAAGTTGTCTATTCTTTGCAAAGGGAAATTCATAAGTCAGACTGCTCTTCTGGCTATGAATGCTGTCTTAGGCAGTGGACCCTGAGATAAATTTTTGAGTACAAGTAGTTGATTCGGGAGGTAATCCTAGGAAATATGGGCAGGGGAATAGAGAAATAAGGAGGGAAGACAGCCAAGAGTGTTTTTGTTCTCAAGCACCTTACCATTGTGGACAAGTGGAGCCTGATCTTGCTTGGGAAATCTGGGAGTCCGTATAAAACATGCACCTAGACTAATCCACTCCAAATTCCTGAAGGTGAAAAAAACTTGAATATTTACACAACAAATTCTCTCAGTTATTGGTTAAGGAGTGCTGGGTTGGTAGAAGGGCAGGCATGGATCTCTGGGCACTTCCAACCTGCTCTTCCTATGGATCAAACAAACTTTGGCGGCCAGATAATGCCTCAGGCAATAAATGCAGGTGTTGGCAGTTAGAAGTCAGGCCAGTGAGCTCTGAAGTGCTAAGGGTAAGAGGATAGAAATTAAAAAACAAACAAACAAACAGTATCTAATATAAAAGCCAGTACCTGGGAGTTTACTTTCTATAGCCAAGAAATAAGACTTTTCAGTTTTCCTGTGATAACTTGAATTGACAAAAAAAAAAAAAAAAAAAAAAAAAAAAAGATGGGAAAGGAAGGCTGATAATTGCTGAGCTCAGGAGACATATATGACAGGTGAGAGAACTCAGTAAGCAGAAAGCAACTTAGCATCTGGCCAATCTAAGGAGAAATCATTGTGACAGTGATTGGCGAGTCCCACTATGGAGTTTCAGACACAACGATGTTTTATAGTGAATCTTAGGGCGTTTCCCGTTCTATGTTCTACTCTCCCTCAATTATCTCCAAACTTTCAGTAAAAACCTGTTCTGCATAACAGCCTTGTGTTGGCAGTGCCTTGGGAAATAAAGATGAAGGAACTGTGTCCGTGCTAAGAACGAAGCTTTGTAGAGCAGTGATGAGATGCTTAGAAGGGTTTGGCAATTGAGCAAGAATTTGGTATGAGAGGTGAGCACCCAGAGAATGGAAGTCTCCACAGAAATCTCTGGAAATATTAGGGACACTGCTAGTAATCATGTTACTTCATTTAGCTTTTATTGTAAAGAATAATCTCAGAAAGCTATAGTACTTTATCTATACTTAGAAGGTTGATATACTGCTCATTATGAATTTTTGCATTAGTTCTGATTTTTTAAAATACTGTATCACAGTATTATTTGTCTTGATTATTGAGGTTTCTTGGTGCCCCCTTAAATTTTGCCCCAGCGGTGAATCCCTTACTCCTCTCACCCAAGTGCTAGTCCTGACATGGGGCTATTTGGATCCTTCATGTTAACAATAATACCATAAATTACTGGGAAAAAGAAAAGGTGGCTATTTTGAAAAACAAAATTCTAAGTTCATTCTTTATAGCAAATAGATTTTAGTTTTATTAAAGTTAAAATATAACAATAATATTGGATCTCAGGATATAGAATTTCTAAGCATAAAACAAAGGAAAACAATACAAAGAAAATATATGCATAGATTTAACTATATGAAAACTTAAAGCTTCTATTTGAAAGGTGGACAGGGAAATTTGCTACACATATTTTGAAAGGATTAAATTATTAACACGTTCACATCACTTTTGAAAAGTAATTTTGAAGTTTGAATAAAGATCCTTAAAACCATGTGTACTTCTTAATACAGGTATGCCACTGTTAAGAATCTATCCTTATGAAATAGAGATAGGCTCAGCTATTTATAAATATAGTGTTGTATAGGGCTACCAATAATAAAAATTCTTGAAAGAATGCAAATGTCAGCAATACAGGAATGGTTGAAGGAATCATGGCACAATGGTAGGGTGGAACATTATACAAATGTAAAAATTAGGCTTTGAAAGAATATTTAACTTAAACTTAAGCTACAGCAGGACATCCACATGACTAAGGGTAGCACTGAAGAGGAGAACCAAGAAGGTACCTTTGAGTTAACTGTGATCATTGCAATGGAGATTACAAATAACTGAAAGACAGAGATCCCTCTTCTAAAATTGCTGGATTGTGTAAATCGTAGTTTCTGTGTAAGATCCTAAAGGAGGGGAAATAAAAGGTGACCTGTGCTGGATTGCTGTTAAATCCTAGAGGGTGGGTTTTTATATCAAATATGATTTGATTTAAAAATATGTCACATAAGATGTATAGTATCTTAGTGATGGGATTATGGGTGTTTTTCATCTTCCTGTTTACACTTTTCAGCATGATATTTACGAATGTATTCTTGGATGATAGGATTTTTGTCTATCGACTCATTACCTTGGTGCACATTCCAGGTGTTTAAGAAAAATTTCTTTCAAATAATACTATAATTTGGGGCTGTAGGGAAAGAGGCCTTGGAAAATGGCATTATTTTTCCCAGTAATTTTCATAGTTTAATAATAAAATACCATACACGTGTAAAAGGGAAAGAGATACAGCAGAAGCATATTCTATGCTAGAGCAAACAAATGTTAAGACAGATGATCTTTGGAATAAACTTAAAGACAATTCTTTTTTAAGATGTCCTTGTCGATTAAAGATCATTTTCTACATTTCTAATATGTTCAGCACTCACTCACTTCTATATGAAGCCACAGGTAGTAACATGAGCAGCACTGAACTGGATATTGGGGGCTAAGATTCCAGTGCCCCTCCCTATCTAGGAGAGATTGACCACCTTGTGCCACCTTTGTTGACTCTAAGAGAAAGGATTTTATGTAAATGTTGATTGTTAGTTGCATCTCTTTGAAATATTTGCAAACATGAATACTGATTTAGTAAAATCTTAGATAGACTTCATCTTTGGATCTGCCCACTAGGAGCTTACAAAGTACGTGCCAAACAGTGATTGTTTTTTATCCAATCCATGTTATCTTCCAAGCTGAGAACATAAATGGTCATAAGAGGCCCAACTCAGCATCTGAAAAAGCAACATGTTTTCATCTGTGCAAATGGGAAGGAATCTCCCATTAGAAGATAGTCTCTATATATGTATATGAATATATATATTTATATTTATTCATATGTATATGAATAAACCTTTCATGCAAAGATGATGGTATTTTTTCAATTGATGGTATTTAAATGAGCATTTTGATTTTAGGCATGTTTTGGGCCTCAAAAATTGACAACAAATGTACTTTATGAGTGATAGTGAATCTAGTCAGCGTGGTACCACTGTGTCATTTGCCCAATAAAAGTATCCAATGCTGTACCACAAATGCTAAATCGTTCTTCCTTAAAGGGGGTAATAACATCATGCAAGAAATTCAAATCCAATATTAAATGATTCTTTGTTTTGTTTTGTTTTGTTTCGTTTTTTTACAAAGTCAACATTCCCTTCCTGCTTTTTCCCCATGGCTTGCTTTTTGTTTTGGTTCCCTGACTCAGTGAACTCAGTGAATCACTGAATGCATTTTGCTATTTTACTCAAAAGAAATATTGATGGGCAGACTCATTTATTTTCCTGCTTTTTACCAAAAAAGGAAGAAAGAAATCTTTGAAAACTCATTGAAAATTATAATCTTGTTTGGGCAAAAAGATGAATATCTTTGATGAACTGTGAGCTAATGAGCTAAGGAAAAGGGGAGTGGCCTTTGGATATCATACTTTGGGTATGATGCCACCTTTCAAGTGGCTTTTTTTTCATGCCTGGGAGACGGGCATCTAAAAAAAAAGAGGCTTGGCTATTGCATATAAAGTTTAGAGAATTGAGTATTGTCTACTAAAGCAACAAGATTTACGAGAAATGTCTGGCTCAATTGCATTAGGGAAAAAAAATGATTTCAAAAAAATCGCTTCCCTGCCTTTTAAAATGAAAACCATCTGCAATGAAAAATTTAAAATGATAAATCTTCTCCTTTCACACTGCTACTGATAAATGGTTAGTTTTCTTCCTCTTTGGGGAGGGGACAAAATAAGGATGTGAGAGTATGTGATATTTACATACACAGACCTTTGTTAAATATCTGTGTACTCTTATGGAATTTTTAATAAGTTTCTAAGTTATTATTATTATTATCATTATATGATATTATGAGACCCATTGAATGGAAACTCCAGGCTGTAACTTTTTGGAGTTGAAGTTGAATAACATTTGACCTTTCTTAGCTATGAAAAACAAACCAACGAACCTTATTCTGTTTCAATAAATATAATGATTTCAATCCATAGGGTGTATTTAAAGTCAAGATCTGTTCAATGTAATTACACTTTAAATTAGTCAATTTATACAAGCTTATATTTGATTTTAAGGATTCAATAATGGATACTTTTTACAGTAAAATATACTTCTCATTTTGATAAAAATCTACAGATGCTAGCATTTATCTATTCAAAATGTAAAAGAAAGAATTCCATAATCATTGTTTTCTTTTTTTTCTAGGTCATGTGCTTTTATACACATGGGGGTTCATAAACACACACAAAGGGAGGGCAGTGACTGAAGTAATAAAGCTACGTGTTAGGCTTTTTTTTCTTTTCTTTTTTTTTGGGGGGGGGTTCTCTACTATAAAAACATTTAGGCGACTGTGTCCTTTGTTTTATTTTACCCAGATCGTAACAAAGGATGAGAAGTTAATAAATGAATTCACATAAAACCATTCTCTATATTCTGTCGCTCTCAGTTTATTAATCTAGAGGGCACTGATTCTCCCATGGCTTATTCTTAAGAAGGAGAGAATAGGTGCTGTGTCTTCCTTTCCTCAAATATAGGGGCATCCAGGCTTCTTTGGAAACATGGGAGTTTAATTGGAAATTCTAGTGCCTACTTTACTAGTCATAAACTGGGTAATTGTTTCCTAATGCAACCTGGCAGTGCCATTGAGGGCAGATTATACAGAGCTGCCATCCTGAGGTGTTCTAAACAAGTGACAAATCATTAACAGCAAGTCTCTGGATCTCTGTGAGCGAGCTCTGTGGCTGCTACTGGAGGCAAACAAGACCAGAGAGGAGTGAGGGAGATCTGAGTAGGCAGAAGCTGCTGCATTAATGACTGGCATTGTCAGCAGTGAGTGCTGGGGATGACTTCACCATCTTCACTTTCACCTTCTTCTCAGAGGTGTTGCTATGGGTACCATCTCAGAGGTGTCAGAGAAAAAAAGAGCAGGAGGTAGACTGATGAACAACATCAGGAAGTAAAGGATATGCAATGGCATAACAATATGAAGACATCCTTCTCGTACAAACGCGTGTGTTGCATACTTCGATAGGGACCCATTAAATTTGGACGATGGCAGACAGGAGAGTTGGTTGAATTGTCAACAAATGACGAATAAAAGGTGCTTTAGAACTATTTTATGGCCCCAATTATCCATAAAGATAATCGTAGTACTGGACCTTTATCACTCAGGGTATAATCATTCGTCACTAAATTAATTTCTAAGCCCCTGGGAATTGTATACACGTATGGTATATGGGTGATTTTTCTGTCATGGGAAGACTTGGGAAAGCTGTTCATTATTTTAAAGGCGATGTTTTTCTGCACTCTTTTCAAACTGCTGTTCCCTCCCATGATCAGAGATTCTGTGAAGGTACCAACTCCCTAGCACTTTGACTTTGAAATTAAACATCATGGTAACCTTCCCTCCTGCAATATGTTAATCATCATTAACCTAATTCTCTCTCTCTCTCTCTCTCTCTCTCTCTCTCTCTCTCTCTGTCATACTTTAGCTTTTGAATAAAAGTCAGAAAAAAATGATTAGGAGCGTTTTAACAAATTGCAGCATTTCAATGGTTAGGTCGCAGTTGTCAGATTTCTCCCTAGCAGAGTTGGAAAAGTGACATTTTCTTAGTCTCCCAAGTTTGTTCAACTTATTAAAATAGCATAAACAATGTTGAGGTGGAAAACAGGTTTTGCTACAGACCTTTATTACTAGGTTATAATCATAGAGTCCAAGCATGTATATATTTATAGGGGACGTTATTAAAAATACTCCAGTGGAAACATAGAGCAACTTCCCCTCAGTTTGATTGAAAACTGCAAGTTCATATTTTATGGGTCATGTGGCATTCAGTCTTTCCACACTGGCTTGAGGAGTTTCTGTAAAAAATATAGCTCGATTTTTTTTTGTTTTGTTTTTGTTTTCTTCCTTTTTCTCTTATTTGTTTATTTATTTATTTATTCATTCATTCATTCATTTATTCATTTATTTTACTTTTGCTTTACCATCTTAAAATCATGGTAGTTGCTGGGAATGTCAACCAAAATAACATTCATAATCTGAAACCACTGCCCATTATTTTCACACATATATCGTATAACTGTCATTGGAAACCAAATTCTGGGGTGACTTGACCAAACTCTTGGGAGGCAATTGTAGATACTTTTCTACAAAAAATATGTTTTTACTAAAATCATACAAAAAGACCCTTGGCCCTGACCCTACTGCATATTTATTTTTTGTAGGCATCAATTTACTCAGACAAGGAAATAGGAGAAGTTCTTAGAGATGAGGTCCTGACTTTCAGACACTCCTCTCTTTCTGGCTCTAGCTTAAGGAACAGATCGTTGTTAGAACCAGAAGCAGGTGTTTATGGGAAAATAAAATTGGATTTGATTAAAGCAGTAAGAGCTAAGACAGATTAGCAAATGTAGAGTAGCCTGGTCCTTGTTCACTGATTTTTTTCATTAATTCAACATTTATGGAAAAGCTCTCAGGTACGGGGTAATGTACTTGGCATAGGGAAACAAAGATAAATAAGGCTCCTCCCACGGACCTTGCATCTAGAGGATGTGGTATTTAAAACTTTTTTTTAGTGTTTTATTTATTTTTGAGACAGAGAGAAACAGAGCATGAGCAGGGGAGGGGCAGACACAGAATCCTAAGCAGGCTCCAGGCTCTGAGCTGTCGGCACAGAGCCTGACGCAGGGCTTGAACTCACAGACTGTGAGATCATGACCTGAGCCGAAGTCCCAGGCTTAACGACTGAGCCACCCAGGTGCCCCTAGAGGACAGGGACTTTAAATAGCTCACTGAATAATGCTGTGAGGAACATGGATGCATACCAGTATGATCTGAGATGTCTGGAAGTGAATGAAGTTGTGAGGACTATAATTCACCAGAGGGCCTCCAGATTATCAAATAAAAGGAATTCTTCAGTTTTCAAAGGGCCCTTATGTATAGAAAACAACTTGAAGTACTAAACCCAAGAAGAGTTCCTTGAAGGTGGTATTACAAACTTGTTGCTATATAAGGACGGCGTAAGACAAAAGCTAACATGAGGAATGCAGTTGGGAGAACCCTGGAACAGGCCTCAAAATTAGGGATTTCATTAAGTACGTGTTATTATAGCCACCTTGAAAAGTGAATGTTCCTTGCTAGCAGTCATTAATGATTCCTCTGAATTGTGCCATTATGGCAAGTAGGAGTTAAGAGGTTCATATGGTCACTCCTAGGTTTGAACTATATGATCTGGATGTTTTCTGTAATAGAATTTCTTAAAATCACTTCTAATCTTTTAACTAGAGGGTTAAAAATAATTTTCCTTCCAAGGAAATTATGATGTCAAGTTATATCTAGTCCAGCAAAAATACTATTGGGGAGGAATTTGTTTGTTTTGGAAAATTCAATCATTATTTAGCTTCAATTCTATCACTAAATTTGGCTTTTTTGTTTTGAATTTCTCTCACTTCCCCAGATTTGAAAGTTGTCTGGAGATACTAGAAACATTTGGGGTAATATGTGCAATTTATAAAGTTGCTAGCTCAGCACTGGTACTTACTGAACAGTTACTAATGCCACCTGTCACTATTAGTGACAGTAAAAGAGGCACATATTAAATCTTGCAGAAGAGCTAGAGGCCATCAAGCCATCCTCCTTAACACTACAAATTTTAGTAAATTTTAGAAAATTATGCCGCCGATTTAAAAGTTGAATTTAACGTATTTACAACCTCCAGATGACGTGATTATAAATTGCTTTGGGATTTTTTCGTACTCAAAAAAAGGTCAGCTTTTACTACAATGTAAAATCTAGAGCCTTTATTGAAATCTGTATTCAAGAAAGCTGCTAAGAATTTTTATGAAACCATTAAATACACAAACACTTGTAAAGGACAGTGTATCTCTAGATACATACATATGTGTATATATGTGTGCGTATGTGTGTATTTATGCATATTTATATCAAGCGTGCGTGAATATACATTCTCATGTTTATCTGTACATATGTCTGCCCCTGCATCTGGAAGAATATATTTGTGTTTGCAGAGAGTTGGTCCAGTGTTCATCTCCAAATGCAAATTTTGACTCTCTGAAGCACATTTTCGTATTTGCATCTCTTTCTTTCTCAGTAGTTTTGCCAGTTGGTGTATTTCTTTGCTTCTTTCCACGTTTTCTTCCTCTGCAGCATCCCCCATGAAGTGGCGCTGAAAGATCACGTTAGCACAGTCCCATGATGTGAAATACCACAAGTCTGCAATTTTTCGGGCTTGAGAGCATCGCTGGGCTGAGTGGATGGAAATCTTTCAGTAATTATACCAGTTTGTATTCGTCTCACATTTGGGACCAAATACAAAACCGATCCACTCTTTCTCCCTGTGAATATTCATAAAAAACAAAGTGCCAATTCTGGGCTAATCATGTATGGAACCAAACACGTTGATGAGTCCTAAGTATATACTGTCTGTATGTATACATATGAATATATATATTTATACACACTAATTTTGCTTGTGTCCTCCTCTGTGTAATTTGTTTGTTTAGTATAGGGGTTGCTGTTATAAGTGTTAATAAGCTGCTGAAAGCTTGGCACCTATTACTTGAAATGACAGCTATGTTAGAAGCCTATTAACACTCAGAGCAGCAGCTCTGCAGCTACTAGAAATGAATTTCAAAGAAGGTAAATGAACAAAAGCGATTCATATCTCTAAGGAAAGCAAACACCATGCCCAGAACCATATATACTTTGGAAATGTACAGTATATAAAATGAAAAAAACAAAACAAAACAAACAAACCTCTTCCAGTTAAAGCAGCAGCGGAAGAGAACATTTGGAGAAAGGAAAACTACCTAAAAGATTTCCAAACAACCTTGAAGACATAAATGTAAAGGATACCAAGCATAACTTCCTCTCTTTGTTTCTATTGTAGTTAAACGAGGGCCATGTCAAACTTAGTTATAGGAATAGAACAGTGCAGGTAGAGGAAATTCGCTTTTCTCTCCATGAGAAAAATTTAAATCATCTGGATTTAGCTCAAACTTTTCTTAGTGTCTGAACTTGGAAGGACACCATTTACCATTGTTCTCTGAGGCAGGGCTCTTTATGAGTCAGTTCACCCTGCCTTTGAACTATTTTACTTTTTACTGTCACTGAAATTTTACAAGATGGCTAAAAGTTCTCGGTATGCTTTAGCCACGATAATAAAAATGTGGCAAGTTAAGTTAGAAGTAGATTTTTTCCCCCATGACAGTGTGTGCGTGTGCGTGTGTGTGTGTGTGTGTGTTGGGAGGGTTAGATGCTGATATTGAAGAGGGGATACTTCTATAAATTTTAGGTTAAATTAAGATTAAGGCCCTTGTTTTTGAAACCAAGTGGAAAGAAAACCTAAGATGACCTATGCACAAAAATTAGAAATCGCAGGCAGCTTTCAGAGTTGGTATAAAACTAGCAGCCAAAGGTGAGAATAGGCAGTTTCATCCCTTGAGTAACTTACATTACCTTTTTCCCTTTAATATGAGAACTGTAATGTCTCAGACACATAGTAACACTGTCTTTCAATTTATAGCACTATAATATCTATTATATAACATGCTGTATATACAACACTATTCATTATCTTTCTATGCATGGTTCCTATGCCTTCTAAAACAGAAATTGTGAAAAGTCTTTGGGAGAGATAGAGAATAGGTGTAGGCTCTAAAAATCTGTGTAAACGTAAACCCCAAACATTTTCTATGCGTGTGTATGGGCATGTGTGCACACGTGTTCATACACTAATAAGGCTTCACAAATCAGTTTGGGACAGATTATTGTACTGTCAGAGGAAAGAGGTGAGAAGAAAGGCAATTCTTTTGTCACTGAGACGCAATGCAAAATGTGCTTTGAATACTGTCCAAGTGAAACCAGTTTTCCAGGTAAGGAGACACTACAATTGTTCTTCAACACACTAACTAGAAATACTCTTACCTCAGATTCTAGCAACCAAAACTTGTGTTTACTTGGCCCTCGTGTATATCAACAGTACAATGACAACTGATACTTATTATGATTCTCCTAAAGGGACTCTAATGAGGTAAATTTTTGCTTTATTAATTACTAATATTTGACTGTGCCTAGTATTGTTTGTATACGGTGGTCTTTAAAAATGGATTCTAACATCTTAGAAACATGTATGGTACAGACAGTAATGTATGTTACATAATTAATGTATTATATAGACAGTAGCTCTACTATTCAGAGTATGTGATTAACCCAAACACCCTACTCCATTTCTAGCAGAGAACAGGGCAAACTTAAATGAAACTGCATTTGTTAGAATTTTCTGAAGACTTGTATTCAGAAATGCCAATCGCCAGCTGCTTGTGAGCTGCCCAACATTATAATGTTCTGAAATTATCTATGAAATGGGATCTGTTCATTTGAATGACAACAGCAAAAACAAAGAATGCATACATTACCATTTCCAAGAGTAAAAACTAACTTAATTTTACTCTTTTAGTCTTTGAACTAATTATTTTGATTCTTTTTATTTAAAACACTATATACATATAGAAAAACAATCATGAAGCCAAAAGGTATAGTTCAATGATTTACCGGGAGGGAAACCCCCAGGTGGCCACCACTCAGGTGAACAAGCATCAGTTGCAGTGTCTTCGAATCCAGTCTTCAAAACCAATCACTGTCTTCTCCCTCTCTTCCGTCCACAGTAACCACCATCCTTACTTTTGTTCTTTTCTTTATAGTTTGACCACCTAAAGTCGAAGTTTAGTTTTTGTTTTTAGTTTGGAACTATTTCAAATAATACTGTCATAAACAATGCTTCACGCATCCCCTGGTGTGCACAGGCATGCACTTTGGTTGGGTGGATATCTACAAGAGAAACATCTGACACATAGGTTGTGTCTTCAGAAGAGAATGGCCACCTGGTTTTCCAAGGGGTTGTACTAATTTATACTCCCGTTAGAAGCAGAGAGCCTTCATTTCCCTACTTCCTCACCATTGTCAGTTACTTTCATTCTTTTAATATCATAGTCATTCTTGTAGTGTCTTTTTGTGGTTTTCATTTCTTTTCCCCTTATTTCTAATGGAATTGAATGCATATATTTATTGATCTGTCTTCTGTGAGTGACTATCTTTGTTGATTTGTTGGAGTTTTAATTGTTTTGTGTTACATAAAGGAGACCTCTGTTAGTTATGGGTTCCAGATATTCCATGGTGTGGTTTGTTTTTCTTTTATCCTCTAATTAGTGTATTGTGAATAACAGGACGTCTATTCAAATTAAAATTTTTTTGGTCAGGTTTAAGTTAATTTTTCTAGATGTCCTTCATTTAACCTAAATTTTCAAAGTTACTGACATAATCTTGTTAATATCTATAGCATCTGTAGAGATGTCACTATGTAATATTGACATTGGTTATTTATGCCTACCATTTAAAAATTTTATTAGCTTTATCAGGGTTTGTCAATTTTATTAGTCTTTAAAAAACAATTTATTTTATTGCTCTTCTCTATTACATGTTTATTTAATTGACAACTGCTCCTTTTTTCTTTATATATCTCCATCTATTCTTTTTAGGTTAAATTTCTATTTATTTCAAAAGGTAGATGTTTGCTTCATTAAGTTTTAGTTTCTCTTTTTTTCTAACATATGCATTGAAAGCCATAAATTCCATTTAAAAATAGCTCCAGCAGCATCCTCGTATGTTTTGGAAGGCCATAATCTCATTATCAATTGGTTCAAAATATTTTCTAATGTCTATTTTTATTTTACTTTGATCCACAAGTAATTTAGAAGTATATTGCTGAATTTTCAATCATGTGGGGATTTTCTAGTTTATTTATTTATTTAATTTTACTGATTTCTAGCTTATTTACACTGAAATCAGAGTACATATTCTGTATGATTACATTCTTTTGAAATCTTGGGTCATTTAAAAATGGCCCAAGATATAGTCAGTTTGAGGAAAATTTTATATATGCTTGACAAGAATGTGTACCTTGAAATGGCGGTTACAGTGTTTTATATATTTCGATTATGTTTCTTTATGATCCTATTGTGAACTATTTCCATGTAATTTCTTATTTTTATGTGTTTTATCAATTACTGAGAAAAATCTCTCATTATGATTATTCATGTGTCTATTTCCTTGGTTCTGTCAATTTTTACTCTATGTATCTGAGGCTATATTAAGTGCATATACATTTAGAATTGGTACATCTTTCTGGTAAATTAACTTCTTATCCATAATAGTATCCCTCCTTACATCTAGTACTGCTTTTTGCTTTATTTTTTTTTAATTTTTTAAAAATGTTTTATTTATTTTTGAAGGGTAGAGAGAGCATGAGTGGGGGAGGAGCAGAGAGAGAGAGGGAGACACAGAATCCAAAGTAGGCTTCAGGCTCTGTCAGGACAGAGCCCAACGCTGGGCTCAAACCCACAAACCAGAAGATCGTGGCCTGAGCTGAATCAGACGCTCAACCAACTGAGCCACCCCAGGCACCCCTGCTTTTTGCTTTAAAATCAACTTTGTATAATATTAATATGGGTACACCTAACTTTCATCTTTCATTTTTAACAGTTCTGTATCCTACGATTTTGAAATATATCTTAAAAATGGTATTTACTTGGGGTGCCTGGACGGCTCAGTTGGTTAAGCCTCTGACTTCGGCTCAGGTCATGATCTCAACATTTGTGGGTCTGAACCCAGTGTTGGGCTCTGTGCTGACAGCTCAGAGCCTAGAGTCTGCTTTGGATTCTGTGTCTTTCTCTTTTTCTGCCCCTCCCTCGCTCATGCTCTTTATCTCTATCTCTCAAAAATAAATAAACATTAAAAAAATCTTTTTAAGAATTGTATTTACTTGGGTCTCATTATTTATAACCACTTGAAAATCTTTGTCTTGATGCATTTAGTGCATTTATATCTAATATTATTTATTGATATATTTGGCTTATTCTACTGTGTTTTCAAATGATTTCTTTTTGTGCATTGGTTCCATGTTTCTTTTTTCTCCTTGCTATTTTCTTTTGGGGTAATTATTTTTTATGATTTTATTTTGGTCCTACTATAATAGAAGCTATAAATTCACTTACTGCGCTTTTAATGATTATATTGGAGATTACAGCATGCATTCTTGACTTCCAAATGTCTAATATTAATTCATGCTTGTATCTTCTTTCTGAATAATTTAGTTGCATTTTTTCTTTCTCTTTTAGTAGTATATATGTCAACAAATTCAGTTATTATTTCTGCAGTCAATATTTATTAATATTTACTCTAATACTTATATTTTGTTGATTTCCAATATTTCCATGGTTTTGAAAGTCTTCTATCTGAGATTATTTTCTTTCATATAAAGAAAACCTGTAGTGTTTCTTTATTATAGGTCTGTTGGTGACAAATTTTCTTAGTTTGTCCGAACTGCCTTCATTTAGCTCTTATTCTAAGAGATTAATTTTTATTCTAGAAGAATAATACTAGAAAACTAGGATCTGGATTGACAGTAACTTTTTTCCCTACAACTTAAAGATATTGTTGTATTTTATTCTGGCTTCCATGTCTTCTGTTGAGAAATTGACTACAGCCTTCATCTTTTCAGTGATTTTGCTATTATATCATGTGGGATGACTTTCAATTTATTTTGTGTGTAGTTCACAGGGCTTCTTGAATCTATGGCTTCATGTCTTTCATCCGTTTTAGAATGTTCTCAATCATTATGCCTTTAAACATTGCTCTTGCCTTACTCTCTTTTTTCTGGTTTTTAGACTTTCAACTAAATATGTTAAATTTTAAGTCTTTTAACTGTGGCATCTATAGCTAAAGAGATCTGTAGGATCTATACTGTACCTTTGTGAATTTGTTTCTCTTTTGTGTTTTTGCTACTTTTAAAAATTGATATTTTTTGTCTCTGCATGTTCCTGGTTAGTCTTATTTTATTTTATTTTATTTTTGGTGCACTGGATGTTACATGTGAAAACTTGTTCACAGAAATAATATGGAGACTAGAATGATGTCTTCTAGATAAGCTTTTATTTGCTTTTTTCCAGATGCCTGGAAAATACGCTGGAGGCATTTGCATCCAGAGAAGTTAATCCAGTGTCTGGCATTGAGATTCCTTAACACTGATGTGCAGTCATTCTGAGTCTTACCTAATTTTAGTTTACCCTTGCTATGAGAATACAGCTCTTCCAGATCCTAACCCAAAGCTGGGGAGTTCAAAGAGCTCTTCTTTTTAGAGACCTCTGGACTTGCATTCTTAGGGAGCATTGTGGTCCCTTATACTTATGAGGAGTCCCATTCTTGAATTAACAGATGACTTCAGAGGAAAATCAGCCCCCAAATGCACTCATTACCCTGGGTCTCTGTTTTTCTCCAGATTCAGGCCTATTAAGTTTTGCTACTTTGCTAACTATTAAGCATACTTCTATTTTTCCTTTTTTTTTTTTTTTTCCAGCAGTGTTTTGTTCAGCTCTCTGGACTTCCTCAAGAGGAGGTTTAGTCAGAATTACTTAGCCTAGAAAATGAACATATTACTACATGTTACTATATGAGACAGGGGTATCTCAGTTGGTTAAGTGACTGACTTGCTTTCAGCTCAGGCCAGGATCTTGCATTTTCATGGGTTGGAGCCCAGCATTAGGCTCTGTGCTGACAGTGCAGAACATACTTGGGTTTCTCTCTCTCACTCTCTCTCTCTGCCCCTCCTTCACTCAGGCTGTCTCTGTCTCTATAAATAAATAAATAAATAAATAAATAAATAAATAAATAAGAACAATGAAATGGGGTCAATGGCAGTGGCTTTAAACACTTATTGTCCAGAATTCCTCATATTTTACAGCAAACTCCATAGCTCCAAATATTCAGGTAGAGAAAGATAGTAGACTCATCTTGAAAATTAGCTTTGACATAGGATCAAACAGTTTTAGTAAATTTTTATGTTTCATTTTGAAAGACAAAAAAAAGTTCTAATTGGCAATAGATATTTGTCTGAAATTCATACTTATAAAGGGGAAGGATGTCACCCACAGTACTATAGCACAAGGATGTTATCCAGAACCAGGTCTAAAAAGAATCTGAAATTGTCTTATCTCTGGTGAGCCAAATATCAAGCCTCAAATCAGAGATGATGAATCCTTTTGAGCCTTATTCCAAGATTACTTGTGGAAAATAATTTTATGTCTGGAAAGTTATCTTGGATCCCACCTAAGGAAATTTCAATAGTAAAGAGCCCAAGCACAATTACAGGCCAGTCAGGTAGTTGAAATGTTTTGGCACCATGAGAAAGCTACACAAAAGGGCTATAAAGTATATTTAATTGATTCTATTTCACTCCTGATATTAAACATTCCTGTCTATCCTAAGGAGAGTCCACATTTTCTGTAAAGGGGTTACTTCTAGCTTGATGATCTTTCCAATTCTGTGGACAGATGCTCAGAAAACTTGAACAGTTCTGTGAAGACTCATCTCTACTGATTCACCTGTAACCTCAAGTTCATGTTTTCTTAGGGTTAATGTGTACCTTCTTAGAAAGACAGGCTGTTCAATCATTTCCTAAATTTAGTAACTAAATCTCAATGTCATTTCTAGCAGGCTCACATTTTTTCCTGGGCTTTGTGTATTCCTCTTTGGGCCAGGAGCTCCCTTGTAAATCAAAGACAGCTCCTTGTAGAGAAGGGAGCCGTGCAGGGGCAGAGGAGCCCGGAAACTGACCCCCGTGTTACCGCCTCTGCTTGAGAAAGCAGAGAAGTTAAAAACACTCACTAAATAATTCTCTTTAAATCAGAAGAAAAATGATTTTTTACAGTTAACAGTTAGATGCATGATGATTAATGTTTTCAACCTTAAGGGCAAACTCTGCCTGTTTAGTATGAATTTTTTATTTCTGCGTTTCAAGTGAAAAATATCCTGGGGCCCTTTTGAATTTCAAACAATTAGTCCAAATTCAAAATGTATTAGGTTAATTGTATATTTTTAATCTAATTTTAATATTCTTTGACTCTGAAGCTGATAAGCTAGCATTTATTTGCTCTTGAAACCTTTCAAAGTTTATAACAATCTTTATCTCTTTTAGATGGTATTAATGCTTAATGATAAAAGGCTGGCCTAAGGAAGAGATAACATTTAAGAACTATATGAACCCATGGGGCCAGGATGTAAACCATCTATCTGGTCTACTCTCTTTCCATGAGTATGTATTATATGTTATGGAATTTAGTGTGGGGCTTCCTCCTCTGGGGGGGCAGTTGACTCCGATATAAGTAATAGACTAGGCAGATGTGAATGCTGTCATTAGCTGCACCACTGGACTTCACAGAAAGACAAAGGGACCAATTTACATGGTCTTTGTATGAGGGAATAAGAGGTAACTGCCTATTTTTCCCAATAGAACTATAGGAGAGAGACCTAAGTTAGGATCCCTGCTTATTTGTGTTATTGTGGGCAAGTATAAATTTCCTCCCTGGTAAATGTAGAAATAAAACATAGTTCAATGTTCACTTAAGGGGAGGGGGGTATACAACAAAAGGTTAACAGTACTTACTTTAGGGAAGTGATTTTTGTCTTTTACCTGAGATAGGTTTGTGATTTTTTTATAAGAAGAAAAAATATATAACAATCTTGTAAGACTTTTTAAAGGTTTGTTGTTCCCCTCCAAAATTGTTTTATCAGTAGAACCTCTAACTGAAAAAGAACCTTACATGAAACTTAAGTACAAAATAGATGTCAGTGGAACTGCTCTGCTGGAGTAGTGATAAGAATGCAAAGCCCCATGGTAACTGGGTGGCTCAGTTGGTCAAACATCAGATTCTTAATTTTGGCTCAAGTCATGATCTCATGGTTTCTGAGATCATGCCCCATGTAGGCGCTGCTCCCATAGTGCAGAGCCCTTGCTTGCGATTCTCTCTCCCTCTCTTTGCCCTCCTCACACACCCCCCTGCTGTCTCTCTCTCTCAAAATAAATAAACTTCATAAAAATTAAAAAGAATGCAAAGCCACAGGGCCTGTGCCTTGTCTCCCCTCTTCGGTGGCCCTCCATAGGGCCCTGGGCTCCAAGGAATAATGTTTGAATCCCACTTTGATATGGGTTAATGGAAACCACAAAGTAAAGTGCCTTTGAAAAATGTCAGCCATGTAGAAGTTACCCTAGTAATGCTGTTAATGCTATTGTCACCAATTATTTTTAGACTTCACTGTGGAAGAAAGTAGAATAATTTATGAGAAGGAGATCAGAAAACATGTCTTTTGCTGGCAGAGCATTTACCAGTTCAGAGCTTCTACCATGGTCATGCTTAATTGGCGAGTGTCTTGTTGCTGGCCCAGGCTTCTGTGTTGAGCCCAAAGTGGCTGGTCAGCCAGTGCTGGTAGCACAGGGTTACATAGTTTCACATTTTCTGGTCCAAGCCAAGCAAATAAAATAGTACTGGAAGAGCATGGCTGTTTCAAAGCTTGTGTCAAAGCTTGCTCACTTTTCTTTTCAGGAGGGCTACCTGGTTGCCCTTCTTGAAAGCTCAACCTTGTCCAGTCTCTTAGGATCAAACCTGACCTTTACCAAGATGAATGAAGAAGGTCAAGCTCATCATCTGGGGATTCAGCCTTGATATTCTGACTCTTTATCTGTCTTTAATCTTTTCCTGCAGTTCTGAAAACCACGCTCCATTGTGTGCTCGAGCTGACTTCTGGCTCCCGAGAGCCACTTGTTAATATTTGAGAAATTTTGCAATCTAGTGGGTGGTACACAGGTGGCTTGAAATCAGCATATCAAGAGGATTTATACTATGGAAATTGGCAAACTCTAAATGTCAGGTCTTCCCTCTGAGATCTGGTTAAATATTCACCACTGGTTTAGGAACTGGCTACCAGCTCATGGTGCAGTTCTCATAAATCAATCTTCCTTCATCCCTAGACCCAAGTTCCTGCCTTCGCATCATAGGAAGAGTTGAATCCTTCAAGCTTGTCAGATCCCCTTCCAATGGCAGAAGTTTGAGTATATATCCCAGCTCTGAGCTGGGACCCTGTTTTCTATACCCACTCACAGACCCCCCTGCTTCCCAGACCTGCTCGCAGATCTCTCCCAAGACCTATCTACGTTATGAATAAATCCCCATTACCTAGATTTTCTTCTCTTGCTGCTTATTGGTCTTGCAACACCATCTTGCATTCCCTATTATGTGATATTAGACCCCTTCGTGTTTGTCCTAAAGCCCATTTATTGACTTCCCCTTTGATCGATGTGTTTTTCTCATAGTCCGGAATTCCTTTCAGTCTGTGGTTCTGGATCTGCTTTTCCCTCCTCCCCATTATTTTTATTCTGTCTCAATTAACTGAAATGACTCTCTATTCTCTGTAGAATTAAAAAAAAAAAAACAAAGTTTTGGACATACTCCTCCTAGAAATCTTTTCTCCTATTATTATTAGGCCCTAAATTATTTAAGTGTAGTTTGTTAGTGGTTTTAATTTTAAGACCTAATTTAGCATTTTAATAAATAATAACATTTAATATCCATAATGAGGATTCACCATATATAAAGTATTTAATTTCTTAACACAGCACCTATATTTTCTCATAAAATAACTAACATTAATTGTTGCTCTCCATGTCCCAGACACTGTTCTGGGTGCTTTGCATGTATTAATTCACTTAATCCTACAGAATTCCTGTGAGACATGTACTATTAACATCCTCATTTTACAAATGAAGAAATTGAGATAAAGAGAGGTCTTGGAGCTAATAAATGGCAGAGTGATGGTTTGAACCGGAACTGCCTGACTCCAGAGCCGTGTACTGCCTGACTCCAGAGCCTTGTGCTCTCCCGCCTCTCCCTAAAATGAAGCACAGAGAGCTATTACATATGAGAAACTTCACCTTCTCTTATTGTTAATGTTGGCAGCTCCCAGTGTTATAAGGGAGAATGAGGAGGTGTGGCCAATAAGAGATCTTCAAACTGTCAAGGTTTCCTCTCAGATCCAGGGAGCGCGGAGGAAATGACTTGATGGGGGGACCATTGAATTGCACAGAATCACGAGCCAAGAAATAAATATACTACCTCACTCTGGGTTCTTTCAGTTTAGCTCTTCTCCGGTTAGAACAATATTCTGTGAGGCTGGTCATAGCAGATGCAGAAAATTGGGAAAGGAGTTATATGCTGACGTGAGCAGAGTCACTAACAAAATCCAATTCTTTTTTGTTATTTGAGGAAATATGAATATACATATAAATAAACATGTTAATTATTTTATTTGAGCATAAAATTGAATATATAATAGATCAATCTGTGTTTTATTCTCATGTTTATACTGTCTAGTAAAACCGAGGTTCCAGGGTAATGTTAAGGCTAGGGTAACTCTGAAAAATTTTCTATAATGCTATTTTGCCATCTACCCTCAGAAAAGTAACACCAAATTATATCTATACAGGTCAAGACATTTGGCATATTGTACAGAAAATGATGATATTAAATTGCAGCAGAAGAGGCAATGGTTCTTAATCCTAGGATATTTTCTAGACAGTCCATGAGAGAAAATGAAACCTAGCAGGTTGAAAGGCTTCAGGAATCCTGTGCACCTAAAAACCATTTTATCCAGGTGATTCTTACAAACATTATAGTTTAAGAACTACTCTACAGTAAGTCACGCAAAGTACTGAGTGGTTCATTGAACAATCCTAATTTCAATCCTTAGTCTCACCCTCTGGGTGGAACCTGGAAAAGCAGAAAGGGTACAAAGTAAGGACCATTTGTAAATGTCGGTCCCTACACGGGATTGACTCTTCCTTGCGACTTTCATCACAGCTGCTCACCAGTGATTTGTGGATAAAAACATCTGAAGCCCATGGAAACGACTGGAGTCTTTAAAATATGATTTCCACTTTGGAGTCTAAGCAGCAGACAGACCCAGCAGGGAGACTGGGTTTGGTTTGTCATGGGTTCCATTCTTTGTTAGCCTATTTTCTTACATCTTACTGCCAGAAGAAGGGTGGAAGGGAGTCAGTAGTTTCTTTTCCTCCGTGTTATCAGTGGGGGGAATGGTTGGATCCTTTCAGTATGTACTTAGATCTGCTCTGTCTTACCCAACAGACACTATTATCCTCAATTTCCAGAAGAAATGGAGACTCAGAAAACGTAAATGATGTGAATATGTGACCAGTAAATGGTGGATTTAAACTACAAGCCATGTATTTGGTTCTTAGCATTGGAATAACCCTTTCAGACCATGTTTTCACACTTTTATGGGTTGAAAATATGAGTGTGATGCTCATATTTAATTAATTTCTGTTGAATTGAATGAGAATGGAGGAAAGCTCCTGGCAAACATTTGTGACAGAGAATCTTTCCTATTTTTTCTTTTCTGCCCCCAGTTGGCACTTTTTCTCCTTTTATTGCTCTTAGACCTGGTGCCTGGGACAACTACCTGTCTCCTAGATGCTCGGGTCTTCACCTGTTTCACTCAGCACTTACCACACTCCATTCCCCAACTGTGCTTGGACTTTTCTTCTCTTTATGTGATAATGTACCTTCCTCCTTCCTGAATCCACAAGACACAAAATCCTGCTGTATGTTGGTCAGATAAACCAACCCTTGCTATTTAGCTAGCTAGCTAGTATTTAGCAATATCTGATGCAAGTTAAATTAAGTATTTCCTTAAGGAAGTATTTCCAGAACTAGAAAAGTACCTGATAGGAGTTCCATATTCAGTCAGTGATGCTTTATTGTGTTTAAACCAAATAGTCAGAGGCTCCATCCACTTATACATAAGGCCAGCCCTGAACATTGGTATTTATTTAAATACCCTCCAGGGATACTCAAGTCTTCAATGTTGCACACACACAGATTCAAGCCAAATATACACACTGACATTTCTCCCCCCGCCCTCGCCTCCTTCCCTAGAGCTCATAAAATTTAAGGCCGCGCTGGTGTCAAGGACCCTCCTGAGAAAGGAGCTGCTCCTCTGGGAGTTTGTCTAATGGGGCAACTGGCATTTCCTAGTTCACCAGAGGAGTGCTGAGCGTGAGGCCTTTGTAGAATCCCCAGGGTATCAGTTAGCACGAAGCTCGATAGAGCAGTCTGTTCTGATCAGATCAAAGCCACCTAAGAAATCAAGTATATAGAAGACGGAACTCTCTTCTCTCTCTCCCACCTATCAGCTGTCAATTACTACCTGTTTTGCAAGGAGCATGAAACAACAAAAAGTAACTGCCACTGCTAATATTTTCACATCGACAAAATTTTTTCATATGCCTGCCCTCCTTTGGTGCTCACAAGTCTTATTTTTCTACTTTTTAAAAAAAAATCTGGGATTATAGTGGAACTTTCACAAGGCCACCTAGCTAGCTGCAGGCATAACAGGATCATTTACTAAGCTTTTAATTTGTGTTTTCTTCTTATTTTTCCAACCCCGTTTTGAGATGCCAATCTGGCCTTCTTGTTCTCTAGCTCTTTGTGATGGAGTGCAAATCAAAGGAACCCAATGACTGGTAGGTACCGTTTTTGCTTTGCTTTCTGAACCAAACTCGTTGAGGGGGTCATATCAGGGAAATGGAGAGAAGTGAGAGCCCTGGAAGGAAGAGGGATGGTTGCTGCAGTGAGTTTGAAAGGGAAGGGGGAGCTCTCTGAGAGGGGCAGCAGCAGCAGTTTGGGATACTCTGGAACTGGTGCTTCTACTTTTTCATGGAGCCTTGGGGTGGAGGCAGGACATCAGAATGAAATGACTGTGTCATCCACCTAAGAAGACTGGATCATAGGTATCAAGGTTCCCAGGCTCCACAAAGATACCCTGCCTAAGAAGAGTAAGCTCACACCTGCCTCTCAGGGACCACGTGGGCTTGGACAAAGACTACATCAGGGGTGATCGGAGACCAGAGAGGCCACTATAAATACCTGTTTTGCATAGAATCCAGAACATTGGTGTCCTCCTGGACTGGAGAGAGACACTTTAGTGACTGTGGTTATATATCTGATGAAATAGGACTTCTGACAGATTTAATGGTTTAAATCTGAGTGTGTTAGGTAAAACCTAAGCCTATTCAACACTGCAAATTTCCTTGTCTTTCTACAGTACTTCTCACAAAATTTACATTTAGATGAATGTCAATGGGGAAAATACAGCAGAGCCATTGTTATGTATACTTGTGGCAAAAGAGAAATCCAGTCCCTGTCCATTTTTGAATTGTCCAGAATTTAATTCTATGACCATGAGCCACATCGTGTTTCTGGAT
Source organism: Lynx canadensis (assembly GCF_007474595.2). Classification (NCBI taxonomy): domain Eukaryota; kingdom Metazoa; phylum Chordata; class Mammalia; order Carnivora; family Felidae; genus Lynx; species Lynx canadensis. Next base: position 66,735,865 of record NC_044308.2, on the reverse strand, counting down.
GACTAGATCAATCAGCTAATATCTGAGGCCTAGGACGCCCATATGGGCAAGGCTAAAGGCCCAAGTGGATCTCATGAAACACAAAGTTGATAGCTTTCTGTGGTGGGAATAATGACTTATAAAACACACTGGAGGAGACTTCAGGGGTTGTTTAAAAATCAAATTGCTTATTACACTTTCCAACTCCTTGAACAACTTCTAATATTTTCTATACAGAACCATCTACATATACCCTTTGTCTTTTGATGGTGAAATATAACAATTTTATTGTTATGTTGCTTCATAGCAGAAAAATTTTCATGATTCTGTATTTCAGTAAAAATCTTTGATCCCCATCTTAAATTAAGCTGAAGCTAAGAACTAGCCTATCCATTTACATATGGTATTTGGTCATTACACACACACACACACACACACACACACACACACACACACAACAAAAACAAGAGGAGGGGACTTAACAGAAAAATCTCTCTCGTTAACCTCTCATCTCCTCCTTCTCTTCCTCCTTGTCTTCCCTCTTCAGTGTACAGACCTCAGAGAAAGACTGCAGAACCACAAATTACTGTGGGGTGCAACTCCTACTTAATAATGACATCCGTAAGTTAGCAAAAATCTGCCAACATCTGCAAGCTCCTCTACAGAGTCGTGAGCCAAAGTTAAAAATCATGTGTGACAGTGCTGTGGAAAATACAATTGATTCCAGTCTGATTGTGTCAGTTCCAAACAGAGACAATATTGATGATGCTGAACAGTAATCTTATTGGGCTTGGACCCAACTGAACATTGGTCTTTGTCAACTCATTATTCCTCTATCAGAGGGATCTCCGAAGATTGATCTTGCCAGCACCTCTTGATGTGTCTCACAAATCACTGTTCTCCTGTTGGCAGGCAGATTTGAGTATTGCACAGTAATTGCTGGCTTTTTTCCCCTCTCTCCCCGCCTTACTCCGTGCCAGGAGACAGTGACTACACATTGCAAGTCATTGTCATATGAAAGACCAAAAAGTTCCTAACAAGATAGAGTACGTAGGTGTGCAGTCCCAGTGATGCCAAGAGCTATGGCCACCCCAGTGATGCTAAGGGCTATGGCCATCTGACTGATGTTTTTGGATTGGCAAAATAAAGTATTAAATCCCCTCTTTTCCCTTTAGACAGTTAATTAGAGAGATCCCTGAACTTTTCAGAAGTCTGCAGCGTTGCCTGTAGGAAAGTTCAGCTCTGCAGTCAAAGGGTCTAGTTTGGATGATTAACGTTGTCGCTGCATTTTTAGCGAGTTTGAAAAGTGTATTGTGTCATAAGTAGTGGTGGGTGAGAAGAACAAGGCAGTGGGCATAACATTTTAGAAGCATGACACTATCTTCTGTGATTTGATCTGCCCTTCCTCAGGGCAATCTGGCATTCCCCTCTACACATAAAAGCCTTCAGAAATCAGTTAATTTAGTTAATCAATAAGCTACCAAACTATAAATGGACTTCTGGTGTTGCCAGTTAAACTGGTGAGGATAAGTCAGGACTTTATCATGGTGGGACAGTTAGTTTTCTTCTGGGATGAGAGCCTGTGACTGGTAATGTCTATCTGTGTATTTGTTGGATTATTTAGCTGATTGGAGGGGATTAGCACCAAGAATGATCCAGGATCACATAGTATCAGAATGTGCATTTGACATCACAGGTGTCCTCAATCATAAGCATTGGTCTGCTGTTCTGGGAATTTATAATACTTTGAATCAGTGATAGAAGTTTAAGTCCCAAACTTCTAAGCAATCATTTTAGAAAGAGCCCATAACACTATGTCTTCTGTAGTTTAATTGCTTATTTATTTATTTATTTATTTATTTATTTATTTATTTATTTAGAGAGCACAAGTGGGGGAGGGGCAGAGAGAGAGGAAAAGACAGAATCCCAAGCAGGCTCCATGCTGTCAGTGCGGGGCCTGACACAGGGCTGGAACTCACAAACCCTGAGATTATGACCAAAGCCAAAATCAAGAGTTGGACACCCAACCAACCGAGTCACTCAGGAGCCTCAGTATTCCATAGTTTAAAAAGCAGGAGCTGCTTGAGTGGTGTTTATTCATGCAGGAGATGTACACTGAGGCTGCTGGCTGAGACTGCTTCTTTCATTTTGACTCCCTTTAGCTTTACATCTCCCTCCTCAACTCAGACCTGTATGTTATGAAGAGTTACAGCAAGCTGAAATCAGTGATCTTCAGCAAAAAGAATTTTCCACAAGCTTAGTGAAGCGAAAATCAGATGCAATAAAATGTTTGTACCCAGTGTCCTGGAGATTGCTGATAGTGATGCTTGTGGAATTAACAGAATCTAGGATATTGTGACTTCATTCTCGGCTGCCCGTTATTTCTGGAGTCAGCCTTGTTCTGGCAGAGTCATGCCTATACAACAAGCTTCATCAGGAAGCTGTGCGGCGATGTACCAATGTTGGTCTGAGCACTGTGTATCTCTCCACTCTTACACACAGTTGTTCCCTGCTCTCTGCTCCGTGCCAAAAACTAGAATTGACTGAGAGTTCATATGACGAATCAGCTTAGGTGAAATTTGGTTTTTCTCCTGGATCTGGCTCTATTTACTTTTCATACCTCTCCTTGGTTGGAGAAGGTAATTGAGTGTTAAGGTTGGAAGTCCTCTTGCTGGCGTGGGCAGGCTGCATCACGATGTAAAAATAAACAAAAGATAGTTAATTGTGCCCACCTATCAAGCTCAATTGTTCCAGCAGAACGTGAGAGCAAGATTTACACCAGAGGACTGACAGCGCAGATACTGGAGAGTTGACTGTTTACAATCCATTTGACACCACAATCAGAGGGTCGCCAGAGCTGAGGGTGAGGGCAAGGTCATGCTGTTTCCTCCCCCTCCTTATGGATGAAAACAGCACAACTTGGTCACCATGGTCAGTCTTGAAGATACACTGAGCAACAAGTAGGAAGGTGAGAGGAACATCTTATCTCTCACTTCTCTGACTTTTAGGTGAGGATATTGGTGTTCCTGAGCCGATTGAATAGATGAAGGGGCACCTGATTGAGAAATTTGGGTCTGATTTTTTACCGTTGACTCATTGCAAAGAACAGAATATCTTTTTCTCTCTTCAAACACTGGCAGACTTTCATCACATCAAGAAAGCTTGATCACCATAAGCAGCCATCACTATAATTGGTGGATACACTGTGTAGTGGTGGCTAGTGGTTTGAGTCCTCAGGAAATCACGTGACATCACTAAAAGAAAAGCGGAAGACAAGTGGAGGGTTAAACAAAAAGCCTATACCTAAAGTACTATTTTGCCTATTCTGTCATTCGATTTACTTTGTTTTGAGCGATGGAGTTTTATTGTTTCTGGTGATTTCTCATACCTTCCTTGGGCCATCTATCTGAAATGGATAATAGATGTTTACGTAAAGTTATTGAAGATGAGAAAATCTGGGATCAGTAGGAATCAGAGGAGAGAGCTTAGCATGAGCCTCTTAGGCATGGCATTAATGCGGCTATGACCACGTGTGCAGGTAAGGCTGTCCAGTGACTTAGCAGTTGCTTATGACCTTCAAATTTCTTTTTTTAAATGTTTATTTAATTTGAGAGAGACAGAGAGAGAATCCTATGCAGGCTCTGTGCTGTCAGCGCAAAGCCCCATGTGGGACTCAAACTCACCCATTGTGAGGGCATGACCTGAACTGAAACCAAGATTCGGACACTTAACCAACTAAACCATCCAGGCGCCCTGAAATTTCTAATAAGGTACAAAAGACTTCTAACGTTTAGCAATTTTGATGCTGGCTTTTATATTTTTCCAAGATGGCCATTTTAAATGGAAAATTAAAAGACAGCACAAAAATTCTGTAGTTCTCAAAATACCCAGTCCAGAAAACTCTATTATATTAATGTTTCTTGAACCCACCTGTATGAGTGAACCCCCAGTCTTCTCCTTCCAGCTAGGAGATATCCCATTAGCAGTTTGGCCTGACTATAAAAAAGGTGCCATTACATTGTTGTTTGAGGACTATACTTTTTTTTTTTTTACTTTTTTAAATGTTTTTATTTATTTTTGAGACAGAGAGAGACAGAGCATGAGCAGGGGAGGGGCAGAGAGAGAGGAAGACACAGAAGCAGGCTCCAGGCTCTGAGCTGTCAGCACAGAGCCCAATGCAGGGCTCAAACTCACAGACTGTGAGATCATGACCTGAGCTGAAGTCGGACGCTTAACCAACTGAGCCACCCAGGCATCCCGAGGACTATACTTCTTATATTAGGAATCAAAACTAACTTCATCTGTTTAGTAGACGTGTCCCATGCTTGCTTAATGCTCTCCTGTTCCCATCTTGAGGTTGTTTATATATATATATATATATATATATATATATATATATATATATATATAAACTATATATATATAAACTATATATACATAAACTATATATATACATAAACTATATATATACATAAACTATATATATATATAAACTATATATATATAAACTATATATATATATATAAACTATATATATACATAAACTATATATATATATAAACTATATATATATATATATAAACATTTGAGAGAGAGAGAGAGTGCATGTGTGCACATGTGCATGAGTTGGAAAGGGGCAGAGGGAGAAGGGGAGAGAACCTTAATCAGGCTCCATGTCCAGCATGGAACCTGACACAGGGCTTGATGTGGCGCTCAGTCTCATGACCATGAGATCATGACCTGAGCCAAAATCAAGGGTTGGACGCTTAACTTACTGAGCTACCCAGGTGTCCCAAGATTATTAATAATTTTTTAACAAAGAGCTCCACATTTTCCTTTTCACTGAACCCCACTCATAATGCAGTCAATTCTACCAGGAACCTCTGATTTGCTATCTTCCTCCTTCCATCCCTTATAAGCAGAGGGATGGTAGAGAGCTGTAGGCAGAGATTCATATGAGCCATCATATGAGTCAGCAAAGTCCCTTGCCAATGATCATGGTAATACTCTGCTAATGGAACCAGTCAACTGTCCTATCCTTTCATGTAATGACAGTTACATTTCATTTTAAATTATACTTAGAATTCCCATTAACATTAAAACTGACTTACAAAAAATAAAAACAGTACCCCTTCTCCTTTGAAACCTATAAAGCAACATAAATCTGAAGCCTCATAATAATAGGCCTTAGATAAAGATGCGAAGAACATTGCCAGAGCAAACAGTCACCCTCCACAAGACATGCCAGTTCTCGTTTCTAAATCTTGTCTACCATTGTACCATTTGCAGGTGTTTAATAAAAACTATTTTATCTCTGATAATATTTGGCAATATGACTGTCAAAACTTAGTTTCTTAGGGAGCATATCCAGGATGTGTTTGCTAGTATTGTCAGTCCATGGATGGGGCTTCATCCTGGCTTTGTTCAAATGGGTTGTCCTTTGGACTTCTCTCCCTGCATTTTTATCATATGTCGTGTTATGCAGAAGCTCACTGCAGAGGCTCCCGACAATTACTGTTCCCACTTTGCAAATATTTGCATGATTAATTTTTCCTGATGTGTGTATTTCCAACCATGAGTACAAACAGCTTTTCATTTCAAACAAGTGAGGAGGCACCCTGAGGGGCAAGATCATACATTTTTATGAAGTTGCTGCTGTGGAAATTTATAATTTTTGCAGAAAATTTCACTTTTTTTCTGGGGCAAAATGAAAATTTAATACCTATGAAACGACTTTTCGTTTTAATAAAATAAAGTGACGGCAAGAATAAAACATATTTATATTCTTATCATTTTTAGGGGAAGGGGTTGGTACTCTGTTCTCTTTGCATTTACATAGTACCTTTCCCAACAGCAGGTGATTATAACTTTGAAACTTGTGTGTGCCTCTATTCCTACAAAAAAGAAATCTTGGGTCGCTTCATCAGTTATGAACATAATACACCAAGGAAATAAAACTGGGTTATTAAGCATTCGGGAAACATCTCCTGATGCAAGGAATCAGTGCCAGAAATTTCTGTGATAATGGGGAAATCAACAAAAGAAAGCATTTGCTTTTTCTCTAATGGAGGAAAAGAGAACTTTTCTTTTATAAGGTTCCAGTAAAATAAATGTGTCATTTATTTTGAGTTTCTATTTTGAGTCACTGAGAACATTTAAGAGCCTGTGACCTTTTAATCCAAGAGTCTTTGACCATTTAATTCATGCTAGGAGTTTCAATGTGAGTGACTAATATAAATGTTTGTCTAAAGGCAAGACAGGATTTCCTAAAGTATGGTTCTCACGGACCACCTTCTGGAGGTACATGACATGACTTTAGGTGCAATAAGGATTAACGCTTTTTGTTTGAACTATGTACATGTTTTAATGAGTAATTGACTATATATGTATTGAATATATAATGAGTAATTGAATATATACATACACACAGTGTTTGTGTGTATTGTGTGTATGCATGTGTTTATGTATATATATACATATACACACATATATATATGTGTATAGATACATATATATACATATATACACATATATACACATATATGTGTGTACATACACACATATATGTATATATGTATATATACATGTATACATACATACATATGTATATATGTATATATAGATATATATGTGTGTATATACACATATATATGTGTGTATATATATACATATATATATACATATGTGTATATATGTATATATATAGTGTTTGTGTGTATTGTAATGCCAACTAGCACACCAGACCTGAGGTTTTACAAATCCTGTCAAGCAGTACCTTGGAAATACCAGGATCCCATCTCGCCATCTTCATACTATAGCTATGACTTATCCACCATGATGTCGCTGCTGAATTAAGGCCACAGTCTCCTATCTGACCTCTCTGCTTCTACCCTTGCCCCCTGCCATTGCTCCTTCTTATGGGAATTGGAAAGAAGCTTTAAAAACCTAAACTGGATCCTGCCATTCAGTTAGATACTGATTGCGTCAGCTGAAGATCTTCCAGGGTCTTCCCATGTCGCCCATAACTAAACCGTTGCCATGGCCCATAGGCGCTGCTCCATTTCCCTTTGGCAGCTTGTCAGACTCCATCTCCTACCACTGTCTTCCTTTCTCTCTGCTCTGGCTTCCTTGCCATTTCTCAACCATGCTGAATATACACTACTTTCAGGGCCTTTGGAGTTCCTTTTCCTTTCCCTATCTAGAATTCTCTTTGCCACCTACCCACACAGCTCTCTCCCTTGCTGAATTCAAGTCTCTTGCACAGAAATGTCACCCAATTTGGCCCATTCACTGGTGCCTTCACTCTCTATCCCCTTGCCCTGCTTTGTGTTTCTCCGTAGGTTTTATGCACAGTATTAAACTGAAGAAATGGCCCCCATTTGTCATCCCATCTAGTAGCTACACCCTTTGCCATGTGACTTCGTATTCTCTGTCACTGGCACTTGGCTTGGCTATGACTTGCTTTGGCCCATGGAATGTTAGCAGATATGACACAGGAAGAATCTCACAAAAGCTTGTGCTCATTTCCGTTTGTTACTCTTCTGCCATTTCTATGAATATATTCTGGAGGATAAGGTTCATGGAGCAGGAGTTAATCACCCTAGTGATCCCAGCTATAGCATTCTAGATCAGCCTGCAGATGGCTGACTTTTGGTTATATGAACAAATTCAGTGGAGACTAGAAGAGCTGAACAGCCAAGCTCTAAATAAATGACCCACAGACTCACGAAGGAAATAAATGCCTATTATTTTTAAGACACTCCGTATTGGAGTGCTTTGTTATGTTGCACTATTATGGCAAAATATAGCTCATATATCCCCTAATGACATATTACATTTTTAAAATGTATCTACTCCAGAATATGAGTTCCCAAGAAGAAATGCTCTGTCAGTTATAGTTAGTTTTAGCAGATGATGTCTGGCACCTAGAAAATATTTATTTAATAAAAGTTTGTTGAACTCAGTGCATTTTATGGATCATAGTGCTTAGGATAAGTATAACATAGGCGGTGCTATGGCAATCCATTCGTGCTGTAGAAGCTGCAATTGCAACTGTAAAATGCTCTGGAGTTTTGGGATTGAGCAATCATGGTGTTGGTCCACTAATGATTAAAGTTTGGGAAACTAGTTTAAGGTCCTGGGATGCTCTCTAATATCATGTTTCAAGTCTTTATAAATAGTCAAGCAGAGGTAGGGATTTGCACATGGTCTTTATGAAATTTCCACAGACGTTTTCTACAATCCTAAAGTATATCAGATAAACAAGTTGGATAGTGAGTCTCCGGAAGTTCCCAATTAACCCAGGAAGATGCTGTGGTGCCATTTTCAGACATGCGCAATCACAAAGCACTGTTACCACTGTTATCTAATATTAAGAGATGGGTAGGGGCACCTGGGTGGCTCAGTCGCTTAAACATCTGACTTCAGCTCAGGTCATGATCTCATGGTTCGTGGATTTGTGCCCTGCGTATGGCTCTGTGCTGACAGCTCAGAGCCTGGAGCCTGCTTCAGATTCTGTGTGTGTGTGTGTGTCTCTCTCTGCCCCTCCCCAGCTCATTCTCTCTCACTCTCTCTCCCTCTCTCTCTCCCTCTCCCTCTCCCTCTCCCTCTCCCTCAACAATAAAAACATTAAAAAGAAAGAGAGAGAGAGAGAGAGAGAGAGAGAGAGAGAGAGATGGGTAGTCTTTCTGCTGGTTTAGCAGTTCTTTGATTAATTAACATCCATCATTACATACAACTGTTTATTAAGCACCTAGTATATACCTAGCCTTGATCTGGGCACTGGGAATACAGAATCAAAACAGACACGGTTCATTTGTCAATACATCAAAAGAATCACACTTTGTGAAAGATTGCTCCAAACAATTAATGACAAGTTCTCGGTTGAGGGGTCAGGGGACATAAAAATAAAAATATATGGATCTCTCACCAGCTAATTAAATACTACAGAAAACCAAAAGCTGAGTCTCTATCCCATTCATTGAAGCACCAAGCCCCATCACCCACAATTACTTGCAATTGAAGATTTCAACTAGTAATTTGTAAATTGTCTTAATGCTTGGGCATAGTTGTCAACTACCAAGTATCAAGTTTCCAGAAATCAAAAAGATAATTGAAAGTATCTAAATAGCACGCTTAATTACAACAGCAGATCTTAAATGAAAGACCTCTTCACATAATTTATAAGGCAGGAGAAGTGACTTCTTGACTTTTTACCACTGTGATCAGGACTGTTCTGTACCTGTTTGCAGAACACTATTGAACTTTATATGATGTTGAGTATGGCCCACATATACTTGTACTAGAATGGTAAATTTGATACTTTGTTATTGTCCAAATTAGCCAGGAGTGCCAAGATGGGCTGAATGTTGCAAATATATGTATAGTATACATATGTGTATAGTACATGAGAGCTCCACCTTGACATATCCTTTACTATTTAAATTTTTTTTATTATATAGATTTCAAAAATGTACTTTAGGAGATAAAGATGGAATGTGTTTAAAGCCACAAATGACTGACTTCCTGATCTCCATGATTCATGTGTTTCTTGAGTGCCAAGAGTGACTGTATTATCCATAAAATATGTAGTAATCAAATAATTATACGTAAATAAGATTGAAGTTTTATGAAATTCTTCCCTTCTCTATTTTATTTGTACCAAAGCTAGTGTATACTTTTAAATTTCAGGTGTCTTAGCTGCATGACAATTTAACTTTCCACTTTGGAACTGGAAAAACTACAAATCAAACTCTTAACAGTAACAAGTATAATGAAGATCTAAGAAGAGAGTATGAGTACGTATGTTTCGTCAATATATTTCAAATCAGAAACTGCCTCCCTGTCTCCAGTGGTACGTGTAACTGAATTAATATCTTATAGAATATGCTTTGGGAAAGTCTATGTGGTATATACATGTCTGGATCACACTTTCATTCCTAGACCAATAATAATATTTCACCATTTAGATAACCAATTAACAAAGTCAAAATTTATTGAACACCTACTGTGTTTCTGATTCTCTTTTGGATTTAGGAAGAAGACACAAAGGTGGTCTTGTCGCCCTTTATGATTTATTTTGTTATATATTTTTAGTATATAGACTAGTTCTGGGTAGTACTGACCAAAAGCAATAGTAAAACAAAGACATGCATTTCAATTTTTAAGCCAACTAGTTGGAATTAGGCAATGAATACTTTAACACACGGGCAGGCAGGAATGAGATGTGTTCCTGCACTTCTCATCTTTTTTTCTTCTACTTCTCCTCTGCCATTATCTTTCCACTTCAATTGCTGGCTCTTTTCTGTCTCAGCTTATTGTCAAAATGCATATATGCATATCTTTCCTCTGTCTTTTAAGTTGATATTTCATTAAATATTGTCATAAGTTAACATGGTCATACTTCCCTGTCATTTTGCCAACTTGGCTCTGAGCTCACTGAAGGCAGGGGTTGTATTTATCACTCCTTGCAACCTTCGGAGCACCTTATCTCACGCGAACTAGTTGTCCAAGAGTTATTTGGTAATTTGATTTAATTGAGTTGTCACTTCTGTCTACCAGTAGTGCTCATGACATTAAGCATTTCTAATCCCATCGGTGGACCCCAGGGGAAAGGGGGGCAAATGTTGCTGCACTTACACAAACAGGAGAGGGTAGGATACACTTCCATGGTAGAGGATATTTTAAGTGCGTTTCGAAACTGGCAACCTGGCTAGAGAGAAGTTATTCTTTGAGCTTGGCCTAAGATGATATATATTTGAACATATATGTTCCTCTTTATTTCTCAAGCATCTGTATCAAAGATTTCACCATGATTTAAATCTGATTCAGGTGGTGAAACATCTGGAAATCATGATGGCATTTACTGAACATCATAAAATGTTGACATATAAAGCTAAAATTGTGTAATGTACCATTTTGTGCTAAATCAGATGCCATCTCACACTAGGTTCTCCTATAAATGAAGAATGGCAGGTGCCAAACATGTAAGAAAATACTATGAGAGGAACAGTTTAAAAGAATTTGGCTTTTCAAATTAATGAATTGGGGAAAGTCTGCATTATTCAATTTTGGTCATGAAACCTCTAAATACATCTATAGAACCATTGTTTAAAACAGCCTAAATGTGTACCCAACTGAAATTTGACTTTTTTAGTTAAGAGTAACTCTACAATATTATATTTCATAGGCTGAAAGATGGAAATACTAGTCTGGATAAAATTATTCCCTCTTTTTTAACTGAAAAAAAAAAAGTAAAATTGGTTACAGCCCTGTTTCTGCAATTAGAGAATTAGAAGAATTTGGGTTAGTTTGACTCTTTTGTTTTGCACATTTCTAATCCATCTTGGTATTTTGGGGGGAAAAAAAGAGTTATAAGGAGAACATCTGTTGCTATTCATGTCATTTTCCATCTACATCATGTTCCCCAGGAGTTTAAGAGGGCCTCTCTCCCTCTCTTTTAAAAAGTGTAGTCCTTAACCAGAATTCTAAGATTTTGCATTGCCATTACAGTAAAATTATTAAGGTCCCCTCCCCTTTCCTGCTTCTGTCAGTAACTGTTGCCTTCCCTCCTGTTCCTCCAGGTAAGGGTTTCTCTCCTCATTTTCCTCCCGCCACCTCCCTTTTGCTCTTCTGCTCCAAATCCCCTCCAAAAGACTATGCATTTTCTCCTTTTGTTTACTAGGTTTATATCTTCATGCTTAGTGCCTTTCTGTGCCTCATCCCTCATTCTTCAATCCAGCCTTAAGTATCTTTTCCTTTCTTCCTCCCTCCCTCCCTTTTTTTCTTTCCCCCTCCCCTCCCCTCCCCTCCCCTCCCCTCCCCTCCCCTCCCCTCTCCTCTCCTCTCCTCTCCTCTCCTTTCCTTTCCTTTCCTTTCCTCCCTCTGCTTTCAGACATGGTAGCTTTGGAATTAAATAAAGAAATGCTTACCCAAAAAATATTTTTCCCTTTCATTCACAAATGTCTATTGAGCATCTATACGTACCAAACACTATTATACATATTGGGTGGGGGTAGGGTAAGAGAACAAGACAAGTGAAATTTCTGCTTAGAGGAGCTTATATTCTAGCATGGGGGTAGGGGAGGATAGACAATACAAACAAAAATCAGGTAAATTTAAGCATTATGCAGGGTTGTCAGATTTAGCAAATAAAAATACCAGCTGTCCAGATAAATTTAAATATCAGTTTTTAACATAAGTATATCCCATGTAATATTTGGAGTAAAAATAAAATGTTATCCAGATTGGGATAATTTGAGGCAGTTTAACAGCTATCTTTTCCACCAAAGACTTATATGTCCAACTTGCACCCATGTGCCTATATTCGCATTATATCCTGTGCGTAATCTCTCACTCCTGCACTCTGATCTCAGCCTAGATTTTGCTTCTTCTAAGATTCCACCTTCTTTAAACATTTTCTTGCAATAATGCCAACTTACATCGTGCTCTCCTTTTATAAATCACCTTTACAGTTACTACCCACATTATACCAGTAACATAAGAATATATGGTCCCAGTCCAACGTTTCTATCCAAGGATGGATCTGGAGAGCTCTGCTACGATATTTATGAACCCTCCTGTGTGTGCATTTCTTGTGTCTCCAAATGTGTAGCGTAGGAAACAAGAGCCCAGGCTCTGCCGTCGGTGTGCGGTTCAAATCCTGATTCTGCTGCTTATCGGTAGTGGGACCTCACATGGGTTACTTGCCATGCCTTACTCTCCACGTTAGTAAAAAGGGGAGAATAAGAGTATCTCTGCCATACAGTTTTCATAAGTACTAAATATGATTAGGTATGTGGAATACCTGCAAGTCTTTTATTACTTCTCTTTCTCCTTCTCATCCCCATTATTATCATTACCACATACACACGATTTCCAGGATAGTGGGGAATTGGGCAAGATTATGAACAAATACAAACTCCAGTATTAGGGGATCATTGAAAGGAACAGTGGCCTTTATAGTTTTGCTGATTTCTCATATGTATCTGGCTCTCTTTATGGTCACATTGAGCAGTCAGGAACAAGTTGTATTGTCTTAGCAGAAACAAGAGTTTGTAGATTACATTAAGTGGGGGATGGAAAAAAAAAGGAACATATTTAAAAGCACTACTCTCCAAAAAAAAAAAAACCCACAAAACTATGGTATGTGAATTAAATGCCATGTACACGTGTTGTCTCTCATTCCTCATGAAAAGTAAATTCTAGAGGGCAGTATCAGTTTCTTTTGTAAGAGGCCATTCTCTTAAATGCACAAGCTTTGGTCACTAGGAAAAGTATTTAGATTTAGTGACAATTGTGGTGATGGCCCCCTGACGATCTGGTCAACAAAATTAGATTCTGTAGCAGTTTCCTAAACCTGCCAGTCAGCAGGAAATTACTCGTTTTATAGTGCACTTTTGTAACTGATGTTTTTGGTATTATGTTATTTGTTGTAGTTATATCTGTTGCCAAGTTTGTAAATTGAATTCTACAACATACCTTCTAATGTTATGAGAAAAAAAAATCTTTTGGGTTGAAATAATGTATGTTCGGTCTTGCCAGAAGAATATGGGGGAGGCCCAGAATAAAATAATATGTCCCATCTGCATGACAGATTAGTGAAACTGTAGAAATCATTACTGTTATAAATCTATAATATACTTATGACTCTAAGCTATAGTACACTTTTTTGGAAACGACAATCATGAAAGAAATACCTTTGAAACAGCCCCCTAAACTATAGTGTATCTAAGGATGAAAACCATGTTAGAAGAAAAGCCAAACATTATTCTGGACATGGCAGTCTCTATTTGGAAAGAAATGCATTTTTTTGGGATAAATAATAGCATGTTAGAGTTAAAATGACTATAAGACCATCAATGGAAAAGGAGATCATGATAAGATCTTCTCCATCCCCCACAATCAAAAAAGGGCTTTAAAAAGTTTCCTCCTTTCTTAGATTATGTGAACACTTTAATTGCATCCAGAAGGAAAATGTCTTCTGGAGAGGCCTGTTTAACAGAGTGGTCTCTCTCTCTCTCTCTCTCTCTCTCTCTCTCTCTCTCTCTCTCTCACAGATTTTGAGTTTAAATCACTAGAAAATGTGATTTTTTTAAATAACAAAAAATACAACAAAATTTGAGTTTCCATTATTCTCATACTCATTTAGGGATTTAATTACTACATATGACTAAATCTGATCTTTTAATTTCTACAAATTCTATCTTTCCATTGCCTTGCATATTCAAATGTCTTATTTACTTATTTTAAATCCCAATTCATAATGAGATTTAGGGACAAACTATATTTTTCAGCAATGTTTTACATAGTGTGATGACTGAGCGTATTCCAGTTTTAGGTAATTTCCCCAATTCTTTTTTGAGTGATAGGGATCTATGTTGGGTGATAGGAAGAGAAGGTACGGCGTCACCTTCTCCAAATACCTCTCCTCAATGCCTGAATATGATATCATTTGCTCCTTCTTTCCTAGGTGAAATTCTATTAGAATATTTTGAGGGATAAACAAAGGCCTCAGGAGCATTGACTTTCCCTCCCAGAAATCTGATCTGCGTGACCTCAGGGCAGAATGTGTGTGTGTGTGTGTGTGTGTGTGGTGGGGGTTAGGTGGAGACGTTTCCTGGAAATCCTCTTCGTGTCCATGAGGACCTCTTACTTTTTTTCAGACAAAGTAACTGTTGGCCAACAAAGCATATCTGACCTGATGGCTTTAGGATTTAGGAAGCTCTCAAATGTGGGGGACACAGAAACGTGTGGGCACAGAAATGAGCGGAATATTGGATAAAGGAATAGAGCCGGTGCGAAGGAGGAAAAAGGTAAAGGACAGATTCTGATTTCATACTTCCTACGTGTGAGAAAGGGGGAAACTGAGGCCAAGAGAAGCTGAATAATTTGGCAAAGATGCTGCAAACCAGCAGTGGGTGGACTGATATTTGAACTTGGCTTCGGTAACCCGAGGCAGGCTCTAAATGTAGTTCCTGTACCAGACCCAAGATAATCTCCGTGATAACTGCTGCTAGAGAAAGGATCTACTTAAGAGTTAATTTACAATGTATTTTAAATTCCTTCTGTCCAAACGCCTTGGGATGGGACGCTTCATCCCTTTGCCTGAGCGCCCCCTCAGCGGGCCCCGGCCCGGCTTTTCACGGAGTCCCCAGCCGCTGGCAGTGACCTGCCCTTGAAGCGCTGGCTTCACAACCTTTACCCAAGCGCTCTCTGGCTCTTTGTACATCTTTAATAGTTTCCTTGACGGACTATGAGGAACTGCCAGATGACAGTTCTATTTCATTTTTGTCACTGCCTGGCGCTCCTTTTTTCTCTCTGGCTTTTTCTCAAGGGCATGATTCTATAAGTCAATGTGGCAATGTTCGCGATGGGTATTGCTCTTTCAACCACTGTATATTGATGCAGTGTGAGCAAGTCACGGACATGTCAAGATTTCAGGCCTTCAAAAAAGTAATCAAGGAGTATTTTATAAACTCTAATGTCCTTTCCATTGAAAGCAAATTGAAACTGGGGATTGGGATCTGATATTAAGGGTTTACTTTAAAACACTGCTGCCAGAGGCATAAAACAGCCCCTTTGATTAATATACCATAGGATTTTGTTCGCTTGGAAAAAGCGCAAGTGATGTGCTTTTGTTCCCCAAGTTTTAAATAAAACATTTGTCATTCTTGTACGTGGTTTATTACTAATTGCACAATTATTTTATTATATGGCACCGGGAAAATATGATTTGAGGTTCCTTCTGCATATTCTATGTTTTAAGTAAATAATCACTTCAGTCAAAATTATTTATTAAATTAGATTATATTTTGCTAAGCATAATGGGGATGTCAAGACTTTTGTTTATTAGTGCTGCATAATGAAATAATTGAGGAATTAGTAATAAATTTTTCCTCTGGTAACTTAGAATAAATAAAAACAATTACTAGGGTTTTCTTTAAGAATGTAGGATTCTCAAAATTATCTCTCATAAAATTATACTGATGAATGTCATATGTTTCCTCAGCAAAAACAAAATGAAATGGCTTTTCCTTTTCATCTCTGCAGAATCAGTATAGCTATCATATACTGCATGGGTGTGCAGATTTCTTTGTATATCGTTTCCATTTGATGATCCCAGAATGGGGAAGGCAGATTAGTTTCAAATATTAGAATCCTGATACATTTGCAAACATTTTCATGATGATCATTGACTTTCATATATTACCAAATTTCAGCTTTTATACTCAGAGTAGGAAATGTCTTTCAAAGCGAAGTTGTGCCTTTTCGTGACATCATGATCCATAAATACTTACTATGACCCCTACTCTAAGGTGTCCCCTCAGGCACAATGGCACAATGAGGGACATGAATGTGGAACATGGGTGGACTCTGCCTTCAAGGAGCTCACTATCTAACAAGGGAGATAATGTACATAGATTATCAGAATTCCAGCTAAAAAGTAGATATTGGCAAAGTGATATGTATGTTCACAGGAAGGAAAGAGTCCTTATGGCTTGGGAAGGAGAGAAGTGGAGGCATGCAAAGAGGAGGGGGGAGTATCAAGGGATTGGCATTTGAGCTTGAAGGATGGGTATTTATAGAAACAGCTAACATTTACTGAGCTCTTATGTGACCAGACACTGTCTGACTCTAAAGTCCACTTTCCTAACCACTAAACCATAGGATGTGGTATGGAGGGACACAGAGAATGGATATTCTTGACAGAGGAAACAGTATGAGCAAAGACACAAAGGGGGCTGAGTTCTGTCTTCTAAATCATTCGCAGATAGTAATTTAGGACTCATGCATACAGAAGATAGAGCCGGTCTTTCAGATTCCCTACAGTAAAGTCTAGTTAGTGTGCTTACAGCCTGTAATGAATGCCAACAGCAATATGTGTCCTAAAAAATAATTAGACACAGCTATGCTGCACTGTATAATGTTTTGATTATGCAATTACATATTTATTAACAAAGATTCCTCTCTATTCTTCCAACTGTGAAATTCTAGAATATGCAATTATCAATATATAAATCTACAATACAAATAGAACCATAAGGAGAGCGGTCAGGAGCTTCCTTATTCTGGCCTCAGTTTACTCCCCAATCTTATTTTCCTCTTCACACACTTTATGCTCTAGTCAATAAAGTTACTGTTTCCTGCATGTGGCTAGTCTATCACACAGCCCACTGTTCCTGTGTGTCTTTGGATCTCTAGGACTGACAGCCTACAAAGCCTTCTCCGTGGCAGCTGGAGCTCTTGGAACCGCATTAAGTTTTGTGGCTCTTGAGTGGCATGCATGCTGATATTCTGGAAGATGAGATCTCATGTCTTTTGTGGGTGCTGACATATCTATCACATTTATGAGATTGCTTATTGGCCCAGAACTGATTGGGAGAAATTGCAGGCTTACCACTTAACTGAGTCTCATGCCCCCTGTCAGCCCCTTTCCAGGGCCATACCCCCTTGTTTATATTAAGGAACAGGGCCCTTTATTTTACCCAAGCCTGAAGCTGTTGCCTTTCCACACCAGTTCCCTCATCATTCCTGGTTTTGCAGGGATCCCCCTTCACTTTCTTGCCTTGCTGGTCTCTGCTCTTTCCTAACTCTGGGAAATTCTGGGAAAGTACTTCCTTCCTCATATTGCTACCTTGTGGCCCATTACCCACCACTTAGAAAAGTCCTCTGGGCCATTCCACTAATATGAAATTACTTCACTTTCTTGCCTTGCTGGTCTCTGCTCTTTCCTAACTCTGGGAAATTCTGGGAAAGTACTTCCTTCCTCATATTGCTACCTTGTGGCCCATTACCCACCACTTAGAAAAGTCCTCTGGGCCATTCCACTAATATGAAATTACCCAAGAGAAATGAAAACACATGTAGCAAATGTTTATAGCAGCATTATTAAGAAACTGCCAGCGACTTCCTGATTAAGTGGCTTAATCATCTTGCATTTCCACCAGCCACGTAATGTAGGTTCACTGCCAACACTTAGCAGTGGCAGTATTTGTAATCTTAGCTCTTCTACTAGGTGTGTAGTGGCATCTCATTATGACTTTAATTTGCATTTCCCTAATGACTAATGATGTTGAGTATATTTTCATGTGCTTATTTGGCATTCCTATATATCATTTGGTCAAATTCTCTTTTTTTGGTCTATTTTAATTGAATTGTTTATCTTATTATTGAGTTGCCTACTTCCAGCTTTTGGCAATTATACATAAAGCTGCCACAGAGTTTTGTGTGAATGTAGTTTTTGGTTAACTTGGGTAAGTACCTAGAAGTACAATTATTGGGTCATATGTTAAGTCTATACTTTATAATATAAGAAACTGCCAAATTGTCTTTCAAAGTGGCTGTACCATTTTACATTTCTACTCGTAATGGAAAAGAGTTCTTGCTGGAATTTGAATTGAATTGAATTGAATTGAATTGAATTGAATCTATATATCAATTTGGGAAGGATTGACCTACTAATAGTAGTGAGTCTTCTTATCTATAAGAATGATATGTCTCTACATTTATTAATCATCATTAATTTTTTCAGCAATATTTTGTAGTTTTCAGTGTACATCTTTTGTAAAATTTGTTCCTAAGTATTTTACATTTTTTAATACTGTAAATAGTATTTTTTATTTTTTACTTATTTACTTTTTTAATTTGAGAGAGAGAGAGAGAGGATGCATGTGAGAGGGGGAAAAAGAGGCAGAGGTAGAGAGAGAATCTTAAGCAGGCTCCATGCTAAGCATGGAGCCTGACATGGATCTTGATCCCACAACCCTGGGATCATGACCTGATCCAAAATCAAGTCGGTTTCTCAACCAACTAAGCCACTCAGGTGCCCCTGTAAATAGTATTTTTAAATAGAAATTTCCAATTGTTTGTTGGATATATATATATATATATATATATATATATATATATATATTGCATATATATTTATATATATATGAATAAATAAAATTGATGTTGACTAAGATATTCTACATAGGTAATCATATTGTTTGCAAAGAAAGTTTAATTTCTTTTTAATCTTTTCTTCCTTGTTGTCAAGGACCTTCAATATAACATGAATAAAAGTGCTGAGAAGAAGAATCTTTTCCTTGTTTCCATATTACAAGGCTTTTTACCACTAGGTATCATGCTAGCTGTAGGTTTTCCAAAAATGCTTTTTAACAAATTGAGCAAGCCTTTGCCTATTATTCCTAGTTTGCTGAGTTTTTTTTTTATCAAGAATGTATGTGGATTTTTGTCAAATGTTTTTCTTGCCTCTATTGAGATCATATAATTTTTCTTTTGTCTGTTAATATGGTACATTAAATTTTGTTTTTAAAATGTTCAAACTACCTTGTATTGCTGGATAAACTCCATGGGATTATGATGCATTATATTTTTATATATTGTCAGATTCAATTTGCTACTATTCATGGGGAATAACTGTGTCTTGTTTTCATATTTTATTTCTTTTCCTTTCTTCCTATTTTTACTTTTCTTTTCTAATGGCTTTGTCTAGTTTTGGTATCATGTCTTCTCTGGCTTCATTGAATATTATGGAATATGTTCTCTTTTATCTGTGGGGAGTGTGTTGTGTAGATTTGTTATCATTTCTTTCTTAAATGTTTGACAGAATCTACCAGTGAAGCCCCCTAAGCTTGGAGTATTCTTTGTGGGGAGGTTTTTAACTATGAATTCAATGTATTTAAAATTTATAGGATTATTCAGGTTATTTTTTCTTCTTGAGTCAGGTTTGGAACTTCATGCCTTTCAAAAAATTTGTTATTTTATCTAAGTTGTTAACTATTGGCCAAAAAAGTTGTTTCAAATATTTTCTTGGGTCACCTGGGTGGCTCAGTCAGTTAAGTGTCGAACTCTTGATTTCTTCTCAGGTCATGATCTCGGTTCATGAGATTGAGACCCGTGTTGGGCTCTGGGCTGACAGTGTGGAACCTCTTTATGATTCTCTCTCCATTTCCCCCAGCTTCTCTCCCCCACTTATGCCCACTCACTCTCTCTCTCTCTCTCTCTCAAAATAAATAAATAAACTTAAAAATAAAATATTTTATTATATCATTTTAGGGTCTGTAGTATTTGTAGTTATGACTCATATATCATTTTAGATATCAGTCCTTACTTTTCCTTAGTTTTTTTATGATTAGTTTCACTAGAAGTCTATCAATTATATTGTTTTGTTTTTCTTTCAAAGAGACAGCTCGTACTTTCATTGATATCTTTCTCTTTCTTTTAATTTTATTAATGTCTGCTGTTACCTTGAATGTTTTCTTTCTTTGGCTTTTTTTGGCTTTATTGTGTGTGTGTGTGTGTGTGTGTGTGTGCGCGCGCGCGCATGCATGCGTGCACCTAGTTTCTAAAGTAGAAACAGATTTGATTTGAGATCTTTATTTTTTCTATTATACATATTTTATGCCATATGTTAAAACATACATGCTTGGCTACATCCTACACATTTGATATTTTGTGTTTTTGTTTTCATTTAGTTTAAAATAATATCTAATTTCTCTTGTTATTTTTAATTTACCTATGCGTTATACAGAAATGTGCTATATAATTTCCAAATTTGGGGGGATTTTCCAGATATAATTCTCTTATTGATTTCTGCTATAATTATTTTGAGGTCATAGACTATACATTGACAATTTCAATCCTTTTATATTTATTGAGATGTTTTCTGGTTCAGAAATGGTCTGTCTTGGTAAAAATATTCCATGTACATTTGAAAAAAGTCTATTCTGGGGCGCCTGGGTGGCGCAGTCGGTTAAGCGGCCGACTTCAGCCAGGTCACGATCTCGCGGTCCGTGAGTTCGAGCCCCGCGTCGGGCTCTGGGCTGATGGTTCAGAGCCTGGAGCCTGTTTCCGATTCTGTGTCTCCCTCTCTCTCTGCCCCTCCCCCGTTCATGCTCTGTCTCTCTCTGTCCCAAAAATAAATAAACGTTGAAAAAAAAAAAAAAGAAAAAAGTCTATTTTGCTATTTTTAAAAATTTTTTAGTGTTTATTTATTTTTGAGGGAAAAAAGATAGAGTGCCAGCAGGGGAGGGGCAGAGAGAGAGGGAGACACAGAATCCAAAGCAGGCTCCAGGTTCTGAGCTGTCAGCACAGAGCCCAATGTGAGGCTTGAACTCATGAACCATGACATCGTGATTTGAACCAAAGTCAATGCTTAACTCATTGAGCCACCCAGGCACTCCTATTTTGCAATTTTTGAGTGCAGTGTTCTACAGATGTCAATTAGGTTAAGTTGGCAAACAGTGTTTGAGCCCTTTTGCTGATTTCCTATCTATTTGTTCTTTCAGTTATTGGAAAGGGGATTTTGAAATCTTCATCAATACTTGTGAGTTTATATATTTCTTTTTTAAGTTCTATAAATTTTTGCTGTCTGTATTTTGAAGTTATGTTTTTAGGTGCAGATACTTTTGGAATTGTTATGTTTTATTGATATATTGACTCCTTTGTCATCGTACTCTGTACCTCTTTATGCTGGTAACATTCCTTACTCTGAAGTCTATATTAATATAGCTATTCCAAATTCCTTTTTGTTGAATTTAACTTGGTATATCTCTTCCCATTCTTTTACTTTTAACCCCTCTGGGGTTTATGTCTCAAGTGTGTTTCTTATAGACTGCACGTAGGTAGGTCTTGCTTTTTAACTCATTTAACAGTCTGCTCTTTAATTGGAGTTTGTAGACCATTTACATTTAATGTAATCATCATTACTTTATGGTTGAGTTTAAATGTACTATCTTGGTTATTTGTTTTCTCTTTTCTGAATTTTTTTGTTTCCTTTCTTTTTTTGCTGTCTTTAGTATTAATTTTTATTATCCCATTTCCTCTCCATTATTGATTAAAAGTTGTTCCTCTTTTTTAGTTGATTGCTCCTCATTTCACAAATTATATGAACTGAGCCTTGTAATGATTAATCACTTGTCTAAAAGTGCATAATACTTAAGCCAAAGCCCTTACAATGGTATACAAGACTTTACGTTTTCTGGCTTTCATTATCTTTGACATTGCCTCTACCCTGTCTATTGCTTACTCTGCCCCAGCCACACTGACTTCCCTGCTGCTAGTCAGACATGCAAGACACATTCACAGAACAAAGGTCATTGGCACTGACTATTTTCTCTGTCTGGAAGTCTCTTTCCCTAGATATCTACGTGTTTGACTACCTCTTGCAAGCCTGTGCTCTAATGTCACTATTCAAGGATGTCTACCCCAGCAATACTATTTTTAATTATATCCTCCTTCCCAATCCTCACTGCCAATCCTACCTGCCCTGCTTAATTATTTAAAAATATAGCCTATCCAATTTTTAGATATTATATTTATTATTTATATCTTTCCTTCAGTAGAACATAAGCTCCATGAAATCAAGAATTTTGTCTGTTTTGTTCAGTGATGTATCTCAACCCCTAGAATGGTGCCTGGCACATAGTAGGCATTTAATAAATATTTGTTGAATGGATGAATACATCGGCAAGTGTAAAGTATAGGAAGTAAATTTACTGATTACAATGAAATATAGCTATGTAAAAACCCTTAGAACAATTGTGCTTGACATGGAGTTATACATAAATTTTATTCTTTTTTTTTTTAATTTTTTTTTCCCAACGTTTATTTATTTTTGGGACAGAGAGAGACAGAGCATGAACGGGGGAGGGGCAGAGAGAGAGGGAGACACAGAATCGGAAACAGGCTCCAGGCTCTGAGCCATCAGCCCAGAGCCCGACGCGGGGCTCGAACTCACGGACCGCGAGATCGTGACCTGGCTGAAGTCGGCCGCTTAACCGACTGCGCCACCCAGGCGCCCCTAAATTTTATTCTTAAAATGCTATTCAATGTTGTTGAAACTCTGTACAATAAATGCAATTTAAATAAAGTCAAGTTTTTTCATGTAGCAAGAGACTATATAGAGGGAAATAATTGGGAGATACAAACTAGGAGACTGCTTCTCTGATATGATTCAGAACCTATTCCAAACATTTTTCCTTTCCTTTCTCTTCATCATCTGACAGTCTAAAATTCCCCGAATAAACAGTTGCACCTTTAAATTTTGTGGTGTTTTTTGTTTGTTTGTTTGTTTCTGGGTTTTGTTTGTTTGTTTGTTTTTGGTCTTTAGGCATTGCTATCAAAATACAAATATACCTGAAAGAGGAGGGAATATATTTCAATCTAGTATAAATTTTCCCTTTGGCAAGGATTCATTGGCATCATGTTTAAAGCGACTGCTTCTAGAATGGCACCTGTATGGTGACAAATGCAGCCTTCCCATGCCTAACTTGACTGGCTTCATAATTCAGGCTGATACAGACATGTAATTGGCCATTGTAGCCATTGTGTCCATACTGGTTTTTTGTGCATCCTGATGAGATGGAGATTCAGAGGGACTTATTCATGGACAGATTCCTTTTCAGAGTATTAAAAACCAGTTCCTTTAATAATCTGAACTTCATCATTAATAGATGAATTTAGTATTTATTTTAAAGATCTAAACATAGATGGTAGTTTTGGTTAACCTGCAAAATTTTTTAAAACTTTTTAAATGTTTATTTATTTCTAAGAGCGAGAGGCAGAGCATGAGCAGGGGAGGGGCAGAGAGAGAGGAGACACAGAATCCGAAGCAGGCTCCAAGCTCTGAGCTATCAGTACAGAGCCTAACGCAAGGCTCAAACTCACGGAACCTGAGATCATGACCTGAGCCAAAGTCAGACGCCCAACTGAATGAGGCACCCAGGTGCCCCCAGTTAACCTACCAAATTTTAAAATAAGAGGGACCTTGATAGGCAATGGCAGAAAATAAGGTTGTGCACTTGTTTTTCTATTCACAGTGCAACAAACCTTTAAATCCAGGGCCTTTAAGCCTTCAAATCCAGTCTGTTAATTTGCCCAAAGGGACACCAGCAGTGGTGGAGTCAAATATTAGCAATTAATGAATTCAGAGGTGAAAATTTGCCTATGTGGTTCACCCTAAGCTATGAGGATTTGAATGAGTTTCTTAGATTTGTAAAATAAAGGGAAAATAAAACTTTGACACTTTCCTGCCCACCCCCCAACCCCAGGCTGCATGGCCCTGATAATAAATGAATTGTCAATTACAATTTCTTCAACAACTCAGAATTTCTCAAAAGGATCTATCTGATAAATGAGAAAAGGGATGAATGCCCAGACATAGGAATCATTTTTTAAGCACATACGTCATTTTTTTTCCAATGAAATATTTCATCATGTTTATTCACATCGCTCATCTTTTCCCATACTTTTCCTGAGCCTATCTAAGCCACAGTAATATTGGATGTCTGCTTATATCAGAAGGATCTTTAGATGTTCGGAAGCTCAGTATGAAAATGTAAATGACTCTGACAGGATGGTGTGTTGAGCCTTCTGGAGTGGATTGGATGACATCACTTTGAAAGCAATACAGGGCCTTGTTACAGGAGGCAGTATTGTTCATTTGTCCTTTTTAGGGGAAGAAAGAAAATCACTTAGGGTTTGCTTTTCCTCTACCTCATATTCTGATTCTTACTTTATTCTATGGTTGACTCTTAAAGAAAATGAGAGTCTGGTAATGGCCAATGCATGGTTTAACATTTCTTTTTAGATTCCAGTTTATTCAGGTTAATTACAGTCAACATTCTATTTAAATCTCTAATGATCATCTAACTTTTCTTTGACCACAGAGATCCCTGCCAACTTAGTGTTCATTGTGTAAATAATAATAGTTGACATTTACTGAGTACGTCCCATGAGGCAGGGAGATGATGCCACCATATACTTTTCTAAAATCAAAAAAAAAATTTTTTAAATAGTCTTAGGTTACAGAAAGATTAGGAAGATAATACAGAGAGTCTCCATGTACCCTGGACCCCATTCCACCTATTACTAATTAATAATAGATGCATTATAATGATACATTTGTACCATTATAATGTACCATTAATATGGCACATTTGTCATAATTAATGAACCAAATTGACACATTATTAACTAAAATTAATCATTTTTCAAGTTTCCTTAGGTTTTTACCTAATGTTCTTTTTCTGTTCCAGGATCCTGTTCTGAATAACATGTTACATTTAATTGTCATGTCTTCTTAGGTTCCTCTTGGCTGTGACAGTTTCTTAGACTCTTCTTGTTTTTAATGATCTTGACAGACATAATCAACTGGAGAGTGTTTCTCTATTACTATTTGATGCTTTTCTCATGATTAGACTGGGGTAATGGGCTTTGGGGAAATAAGACAATAGAGCTAAAGTCATATATCAAGTCAAGGGTACATACTATCAAAGTGACATCATTGTTGATGTTGACCTTGACTCTCTGGCTGAGGTAGTGTGTATCAGTTCTGTTAACTGTAAAGTTATAATCCCCTCTTTCCTTCCTCCATACTGTATTCTTTGGAAGGAAGTCACTATTCACCACACTCATTTAATAAACGATGAGTTATGCTACCACTTTGAGGGTGAAATATCTACTTAAATTATTTGGAATTTTTCTACATGGGTTATTTGTCTATTTTCCTCAGTTTATTTACTTATTCAATCATTTGTTATATTGGTATGGATTTGTGGATATTTGCTTTATACATTAGATTATGATCCAATGCTACTTTATTTATTTTCTTGCTTTAATTGTTCCAGCTTTGGCAATTGGGAACTCTTTTAGTTGACTCCCATGTCCCTTTAACATGCCCTTATTATTGTGGATTTCTGCTATTATTATTATTATTATTTTCTTTTTTTCACACTTTCTTACTTTCTTGCACTACAGATGCTTCAGACTCATCTCATATATTTCCTGCTTCAGTCCTAGACTCAGCCATTTCTCCAGGATCCCAGCTTCCTTTTGTTGGAGAATTAGAAACCAAGATCTGGGTGAATTGCTTACCTGAGTATTGTTTTTGCCCCT
Source organism: Lynx canadensis (assembly GCF_007474595.2). Taxonomy (NCBI): domain Eukaryota; kingdom Metazoa; phylum Chordata; class Mammalia; order Carnivora; family Felidae; genus Lynx; species Lynx canadensis. The sequence goes on along the minus strand of NC_044308.2, from coordinate 66,709,984 downwards.
CTCAGCTGACAGAGCGAGGATATGTATGTATATACTAGCCTCTGTATATGCACATATTTATAAATATTTTTACGTATTACTGTCAGTATCTATATTAACCTACAGATAAATTCATACTGATGTTTCCAATTCTAATCCATTAAACAATGGGTCCTTCTAGCCTCCACCTGTTGCTTATCTGTAGTGGTTGCAGAATTGGTAGCCCATACCTCCATGGGAAGCAATTTAATCAACTAGAGTACAATGCTTAGATACAGTTTCTGTTACCTTTAGTCATGCAGACTCTACTTATTTCTATAGTTATAGAGGTAGGCATCTTTTCCCCCCTGTTTCCTTCAGTGAGGTCATTTCATATATTTGTAACACAGTTAAATTGTTATGTTGCGTTGTACATTCCATCCTGGAACCTCCAACCTTCTAAATGATTTTTCTGGTTAATTTTTATATCTTAAGGTTCATTTTTGTGCTATGAAATTCTATGGGTTTTGACAAGTATGTCATGTCATGTGTCCACCATCACAATATCATTCAGATCAGTTTGACTGCCCCCCCAAAACAACAACGACAACAACAACAACAACAACAAAAACCCTGTTTCACCTACTAACTAACACAGCTCTCCTGAAACCTTGGTGAACACTGATTTGGTTATTATCTCTATAGTTTTGCATTTTATAGAAGATCATAAAGGATTTAGAGTCTTTAGACTGGCTTCTTTCAGTTACAATATGCTTTTAAATATCCCATGTCTGTTTCTGGTTTGATAGCTAATTATTTTTGTGTGTGTGTGGAGTAGTATTGTATTGTATGCATAAACCACAGTTTGTTTATCTCTTTACTTCTGGAAGACATTTTGGTTGCTTCCAGTTTAGGGTAATCATGAATAAAGCTTCTATAAGCATTTATATGCAAGTTTATGTGTGGACAGAGTTTTCAGATCAGTTGGGTAAATACACAGGAGTGTGATTGCTGATTATATGGTAAACCTATGTTTAGCCTTTTAAGAACTTGCCAAGTTGTCTTCCAATGTGGTTGTCGATTTTGCATTCCCACTAGCCCGGTAATTTTTTGGTGAAAGCTAGACATGCTGTACTGAGTAATAGGAACTGAGGGAAATAGGAATTTAGCTTGAAGATTTATGCTAATCTGCCTAGTAGGTGCTGTAGTAGCTGTGATTCATGTTTGCTGTAGTTACAGGAGCCAGAGGCTTCAATTTCTCCAGGGTCCTAGTTTTTGTCACTCTTCTTGAGTTTAGGCTTCCCTAAATAATCCTCCTTAGAGTTCACATCTTGCAGCTCTTTAGTTATAATCTACTACTATTATATACCAACAGGAGCCCTATGGATGGGGTGAGTAGATATGGGGAAAGGGAAGTAGTCTATATTGTATGATTAAATTTGAGTCTTTTAGTGGGCCTGTGTCCCTAGGCTGTGACCTTCACAAATATTTCTCCCCATCCCCATTTTATTCCCTGGCTATAGCATTCCTAACCTATTTCCCTAGCCTTGACCCTATGGATTTTTTTTTTTACTTAAGTGAGACAGGAAGCCTACTGGGGGGCTAGTGTTGGAGAAATGTCCTGGCAAAGTCTTCTCTCCTGGAGAGTAGGCCTTTGTTACCGAGAAGGCTCTGGGATTATTACACTAAAATTACTCTTCCCCGATCTCTGCTAAAGGCAGAGCAATGAACTAGGGGGAACTTCTTTGATCTTCACCATGAGAACCTAGTGAAATTGATGGGGGTAAAAATCATGAGAGTGTGGGGCCCATCCTAAGACTGAAGTCCCAAAAGTTTCTCACTGTTACATTAATCCAAATTCATCCTCCACAATTCATCAAAATAATCATTTAAGTACTCTTCCCAGTGTGTGGCTCCAGCTGCTTCTGTTTTAGACAAGCAGATCTTGGCTGTATCTCCCTAGACATGCCTATGTTTCCAGACTGTGGATATTGGTTTGCCTTGTGGCCTAAGTTATCTAACGGGCCCCCCAAAGTTGTTGATATTTAGTTTGTTCAGCTTTTTCTTTTTATAAGGACAGGAGTGACAAGTTCTGGGCTGTTTCCAGGTTGGAGCAGAACCTGGAAATCTTCCATGCCAGGATATTAACATGCATTACAACAATAGTAGTTACTATTATTGCCCCCATTTTAAGTATGCGAGAAGTTGATTAAACTATGAACTCTTAAATTTTGTAAATGAGATAAAAACTAAGATCAAAATGCTTTGAAAATTTAGATGAAAAGAAAAATGATTGTTTCTTGAAGAATTTAGCTTCTCAAAGTGCTTACTGTATCTAGTTTTGCCAAAACATATTTGATCACCACTTTATAGCTATTGGCTTCTTTTAAGAATCAGTATCGAATGATTAAAAAGGAAGTTCTTGGGGCGCCTGGGTGGCGCAGTCGGTTAAGCGTCCGACTTCGGCCAGGTCACGATCTTGCGGTCCGTGAGTTCGAGCCCCGCGTCGGGCTCTGGGCTGATGGCTCAGAGCCTGGAGCCTGTTTCCGATTCTGTGTCTCCCTCTCTCTCTGCCCCTCGCCCGTTCATGCTCTGTCTCTCTCTGTCCCAAAAATAAAATAAACGTTGAAAAAAAAAATTAAAAAAAAAAAAAAAAAAGGAAGTTCTTTTGTTAGAGAATAATTATAACACTAGATTACTTTTCATTAATTTATACCTAGTATAAAACTCAGGTGTGCTGTTTGCATTATACCTTCATTTTCATGCTATAATCTCTGTACATGCCTTAAAATTAAATTATTGGAAAAACTAGGCTGTGATGATGTCCTTCTAGTAATCCCAAATAATAAAATACCTTGAAATGGATTCAACATTTACCAAAAATGCTGAATTCTGTAGTTGGTTGTATTTCAGTAATCTTTAAAATCATTGTTTATATATGGCAAAGCAATTTTTCTATATATCGATATGTATTTTTCACTTTATCAGAGACAACATAAAAGTACATATTCATAGAATAAAATAAAAACAGTTACATTTGTGTTCATTCTTATCTGTAAGCAAACAGCAATTGAAAGATGGATTGAAGAGGTTAAGTGATGTTCTCACAGATTCACTATGATGTGTAAGATAAAAGAGAACCATTAAATTGTATATCTTATTTATGGGGAATCAGAGGTGGGCCCTATGTATTGTCAAATACTGTGTGAAATATAACTGAGTCTAGTAATGTGTTTTTGCTAATCATTCTATTGTTCGTCTGAGCCTCAGCAGTAAGGTAGTTTGCTCAGTAGTGGCTCAGTGGTTTATTTGTTTTCATGGCATTTGGGGGACTGTTTTCATAATTAATGTTTAAATTATGCTAATGAGTGGTTCATGCATTCTCTTTAGAGAAGGCCCTCAGTCACATGACACAGAGCCCTGGCAGCATGCCTAGCCTAGGAAAGTTCATACAATGTCAAAGGCATTGAATAATCTGGAAGGAGACAGAAAAATACAGGTTTGCTCTTATGCTCAAATGATGGAAGGGAGGCTACCTTGTGGCCAGTTTTCTGAAGTGGTCTGTTGGACATTTGGACTCCTGAATAGTCAGGGATGTGGCCTTTGGCTTAGTGACCCTATTTCTACAGTGGCTTTGGCAGAGTCATTAAGTATAGTTTCTGAGGTATAAATACAGAGAAAACTATATCTTTCAAGTATAGTTACCAGGTGTGGTCACCAAGAAGGATTAAAGGTATAGTCACCAAGAAGGGGATTCTGTTGCTGATTAACTTCCTATATCCAGGTGCCATTTAAAGTGAAGAAATAGGAAACCCCATTAGAAACAGGGTGGATAGCTTCTCTAACTCAGAAAGAAATAGCACTTTCAGAAGTACAAACATGAAAACTAGAGCAAACAGTATATATTACAATCTAAAGTAGAGAACTATTTAACATTCCTTGTTGTAGGGATTCTTAATCTGAGATTCATGCTGGGCATAGGGAAGATAGGGGAAGTTTTCACAAACTTCCTGATGTTATTGACAAACTTGGGCATGTATGTTTATTTTGATGGGGATAAAGTGCTGTCAACAGATTCTCCAAGATTTCCAGATGTATTAACCAAAAAGTATAAGAAAGATTAATAAACAGTGCCTTAGTTACATCTTTGAGTAGATACTAAAAAATGTGTTTATATCTCTTAAGCTGTACAATGACTGAAACATTGCTTTGCAGGTAGATAGACTTAGATTTGAACTACAGCTTTATTGCTTCAAATTGTTTGGAGTAAATTAGAGTTCTTCTTTGTAAAACAGAAATTCACAACATTACCTACTTCATTGAGTTATTATAATTCTCTAGATGAGGAATATAAATGGAATTATAAGACACCTAGCAGACCGCCTAGCATACAGTGGGTGCTCAATAAATGTTACTTCCAAGGCAGCATTTGAGAGTTGTTATGTGTTATGTTGTTATGTTATGTTATGTTATGTTATGTTATGTTATGTTATGTTATTTATTTTAAATTTTTAAAATTTATTTTGAAGGAATAGAGGGAGAGAGAGAGCATACATGCTGAAGAGGCAGAAAGAGAGAAAGAGAGAGAGAGAGAGAGAGAGAGAGAGAGAGAGAACCCCAAGCAGGCTCTGCACTATCCGCACAGAGCTTGATGTGGAGCTCAAACTCATGAAAGAACAGTGAGATCAAGACCTGAGCCAAAATCAAGAGCCAGATGCTTAATTGATTGAACCACCCAGGTGCCCCAAGAGTTGTCATGATGTTTATAATTTACTTTAAAATACTTCTGCAAATATCAAGTGACATATGTGATATATGTAGGTATTGCTTAGTTTAGGTCACATGCTGTATACTGTCCTAATCAGAAATTCAATTTTCACAGGTAACCAGGTGATATAAGAAGGTCCAGATTATGAAATGTGTATATTACAAGTGCTTCAGTTATATTTGTTTTTGATTAGCACCAGGTGGTAGTGTGAAAGCTAGAAATGAATTTTCATTGGTGACATTTGTGGTCCATTAATTGCACCATGTAAGCTTTCACTGGTGAAATGAATAATATTCTTGGTATGTGGAATGGATAGAATAGTTTAGAGACAATCTCCATCCTTCACAAATCTAAGAATCTAGCAGGCTCTGTGTAGCCAGAACTCTGAAGGTTGGTGCCTGCAGCTCTACACTGTACCTTACTATTAGTACTAATGTAGGTTATCAGGGCCACGAAATCCTGCTTCCAGAATATTGACCCATCTACCTGCATTTAGTCTCTTCTGCACAGTGTGGTAGGCATACTTAAGGGAACAGGGAACTAGGTCTTAATTGACTTTACAGCACAGGCTGTGCCTACTGTTTTGTGTCTGCTTGTTAGCAAAAATTTATTTAGTAAATGGCAGCATGTTTGAGAGACTTTGGTCAGGAACTTGCTCTTACTGAAGAAACTGAAACTGTATGTGTGGCTATAATTATATACCAAAAGGTCAAAAGAGATGTGACCAAATTGGCTTAGGCTGGTTTGTAATAAGTGTCAGAGCATAAAACCTTCAGTCTGAACAAAGTAGGTAAACCCAAGTCCATGCATTAATGAAAAACAAAGGTAAAAATAGGTCTGCTGGGCAGATGACAAACAAGAAGGACCCAACTAACTGAGATCAAAAGAGGTACAAAGGCCCCAAATGAAGGCAAACAGGAGTCAGAACTGGGGAATTTGAAAAAAAAATTCAGATTCCTTACGATCCAGCAATCTCACGTCTAACCATTTATCCAAGGGAAATGAAAGCATACATGCGTACACAGACTTGTGTATGAACGTTCATAGCAACTTTATTCATAATAGTCCCAAAGTAGAAAAAACCCAAATAGCCATCTGTTGATGAATGGACAAACAAAACTGTGGGACATACACAATTGGAATACTACTCAGTAACCAAAAGAATGAATGATGACAATCTGATATATTATTTGCCCAAATATTATCATGTGTTTGTACATTGTCAACTTTGCTGCTTTGTGGGCAGCAGGGAGTAGGAGGTTTCTTGTAAGGAATGCAGACCCCAGCAGAAGAACAGAACTGGTAGGGATTTCAGGCACAGAGGCAAGTCAGTGGAGAAAATAGGTTTTGTTTGGAGGCTATTCTGAAAATTCTCTAAGTGAGCCCTGGAAGGTGTCTACTCCATCAGAGAAAGGTACCCATTTTGGACGTTCAGATGACTTTGGTTCCTGTGGATACCGCTCCCTCAAAAACTTGAAACTAAACAATGTTTATAATTTTTTCACTGGCTTCTTTCCCTTTTCAAAATAACACCTATCTTCTTCCCCTTTGAAAATAACTAATGCTAAGTTATTAAATGATAAAAAGCTGCTGTTTCAGATTTTTGCATAGGAAAGGAATTTCCTTTGTAAACTCTAGTTTACTGTGCCTGAAATCAGGGGAAAAAAAAGCATAAGGGAAGGAGATCCTCTTTGGGGATCTGTTATAGAATCCCTCAGATTGCATGAATGCTTTTTGTACATATAGGAGTCTATTGGGAGAAATTCTACACCCAAGACCAAGAACATAGTCCCGTGTCATTTGGAAGATGAAGTTTAGCAACAAGCTAGTAATCAGTGGAAAGTTTTTAATTTAGGATTTAGTCAGAGGATGGTTAAAGCTAAAACTTTAAAAGAAAGCAGTTTCTTTATATACAAGTCTTTGTGTCAATAAATGATTATTATGTACCTAAATAACCGCCAGTTGGGGCGCCTGGTTGGCTCAGTTGGTTGAACATCCAGCTCTTGGTTTCAGCTTAGGTTGTGATCCCAGGGTTGTGGGATCATGGGATCAAGCCCCACCGTGGGCTGAGCATGGAGCCTGCTTAAGACACTCTCTCTCACTCTCTTTCTCTTTCTCTCTCTCTCTCTCTCTCTCTCTCTCTCTCTCTCTCTGTGTGTGTGTGTGTGTGTGTCTCCTTTTGTCCCTCTTCCCAGCTCATGTGCTTTCTGTAAAACAAAAATATAACATAACATAGCATCATAACATAACATAACATAACATAAAATAAAACAAAATAATCCCCAGTTGAAATAAGCAGAAAAGTTCTCTTTCACAATAATTATCAGTGAATTTTCTTGATAACTAGTTTTAAGTTTAACTTGTGTTCTCCCAGTGAAAATTCACTGTAACTGTATTGTCTCCTGAATTCCCCCCTTTCTGAAGGATGGGAAGGGGCAGCACAGGATTGCCAAAGGGAAGAATCTCTGGCAATGAAATCAGAAGATGTTAATATAATGCAAAGGAGATAACATTAATAAGCTGCACCTTGTTTATAGGTATGGTCTCTGCCCCATCCTCTGGAATAGAGATGTGTACAAAGCCCTCTGTTAACTAATAGGCAATTTTAAAACAGTGTCTTTCATATGATGTATTCACTGGAACTGTTATAATATCCAGTTTTGTTCTCCCACCCATCCTCCTAATGTGAGTGCCAGGAGGCAAAATCGGTGGAGGGGGACAGAAATCAGGCATTGTAAGCAATCACATAGGCAGGCATGCTTGGACTCTCAGAGGACATTAGGAACGTATCAGATAAAATTATTGAGAAACTGACTCTATAAAAACTAGTGCAGTCTTAAGACAGAAGTCCACGAACTGGGAGAAGATATTTGCAAAACACATATCTGATAAAGGACTGACATCGAAAACAAAGAACTCCTACCACTCAGCAAGTAAAAGAAACAATTCAGTTTCCAAAACATGGGTAAAAGATCTGTGTAAGGGCCTCATGGAAGGAGGTAGAGAGATAAAAAAATAAACATATGAAAGATGCTCAACATTGTATGTCATTAGGAAATTTAAATTAAAACAAAAATGGCATTCCACTACATGCCTGTGAGAATGGCTAAAAGCCAAAACACTGATGACACCAAATGCTGGTGAAGATGTGGAGAAACAGGAACTCTCATTTGTTGTCAGTGGGAATGCAAAATGGTAGAGTCATTCATTCATAGACAGTTTGGCAGTTTCTGTCAAAAACTTGGGCTTGCCATACGATCTAGAAATCATATCCCTAGGTATTTACCAAAATGAGTTGTAAGCTTATATCCACACAAAAACTTACACATGAAATGTTTATAGCAACTTTACTCATTTTTGCCAGAAATTGGAAGCAATCAATTGGAATGTCCTTCAGTAGGGGAATGGATAAACAAACTATGGTAGATATATATGATGGATTATGACTCATTGTGGTAAAATAAATACATATTTTACATTTAAATGTTAACACTTTGCAATAGTGATAAACACAAATGAGTGATCAAGAGAGGAAAATATGCGGATAAATTTTTAATGCATGCTAAATGAAAGAAACGAGTCTAAAAAGGTTACATACTATATGATTCCAACTGTATGACATTCTGGAAAATGCAAAACTATGGAGACAGTAAAAAGATCAGTGGTTGGGGGGGTGTTTAAGGGAAGTGTAGGAGAAATGAATAGGGGGAGCACAAAGCATTTTTAGGGCGGCAAAGCTATGCTATATATGCTATCACGGTGGATTCATGATGTTATGAATTTGTCTAAACCAACAGAATATGCAACATCAAGACTTACCCTAATGTAAACTATGAACTTCTGTTAATAATACTGTATCAGTATTGGTTCATCAATTACAACAAACGTGCCAAATTAATGCAAGATGTGTGTGTGGTGGGGAAAGGAGTATATGGGACCCCTCTGTAAGGGGATATGGGAACTCTATGTAAGTTTTCTGTAAATCTAAAACTGCTCTAAAATAGTCGATTAAAATAAAAATCAATAACAGAAACTACACTTTCTTGAGATTAAGGCCTTCTAGGCTATTAATTCCTCTAATTGGAAAAAACCTTTCACCTTTCCTCCCTGGTTTTAGAGGTTATAACATCTTCTGACATGTATCATTCACTCAACAGCTAGTGCCAAGCATGGTTTTAGATCCTGGAGATACAGCAGTAAACAAAACGAATTAAGTACCTTCTCCTATAGGGCTTACACTTTGTGGGGAAAGACAAATACATAGAAACGAAATCATTATAATAATTTCAGATGGTGACAACCAATATGAAGGAAATTTTTAAAGCATAATAATGGAATAGGTACTGCTGGAGTAGGAGTTGAGGAATCAACTTTAGCTAGGGCAATCCTAGGTGGCCTCCTGGCAAGGTGTTTTTACACAGAGCCCTGAATGTTGAGGGGGCTGTATGGGAAAGGTATATTAGGCAAGAGGAGCAGAAGGTTTAAAGTCCTCAGGTGAAAACATATTTGGAATGACTGAAGCTTGAAAGACAATCTGTGTCACCAAGCGTAGAGATTTAAGTAGTAAAGGACAAAAATGGAGGTTGGGGGAGGGGAGGCGCTGGATTCTGCTAATGTTTGTCTCCTCTGTTCAGGGAAACTTCCAGAAGATGGAATTTCTCCCCAAATTCCTTCCAGATGACTTTTTCAATTCAGCAAATGTGCACCACTCATTTGGGTGGATCTTTACTGTCCATTCTATACATTCATCTGTTACCTACCTTACAGTTGCAAAAGTTATGCGATAAGAAACAGCAACTACCATCAATAAGACTGTACCATATTTTTCCTAATATTCTGCAGCTAAATATTTTGTTCAGAAATATGAAATGTTTCAAACATGATGAAAATAACAAAACAGATATCAAAAAACTCACAGCTCAGATTTATTGGAAGTTTACGATTTGTCATTTTGCTTCACAGCTTTCTTTGTCTTTAAATAAGATATTATGGAATGCGGTTAAAGACCAATTCTCCCATCCTTTCCCCCTGTCCTTCTATCCTGAGGTACTCTTTTGAAGTTGGTACCATTTCCAGACATATTTTAACCATTTTCTATAAATATATTTTTACCCATAAACAATACATAGTATTTCTTCATCTATCTTTTTTATGACCCCTCTCTGGGCTATATCTTGATTCTTTTTGACAGAATTCTTCTGAGTAGCTGTCAAAAAAAGTCAGTCTGAAAGAACTGGAGATCATGCCATCATTCATGGAGTTGAGCATACTAGGGAATGACACAGCCACCATGAAGTAATTTCAGGTAAGGAGTATCTGCTCTGATAACTGGCAAGCACTGAAGGAAAGATCTTTCTAGAAAATATGGATACAGGGAACTAGCACTGAAACATATTGACAAATAACAGTTGACTGAGATTCACTCATTTATTCATCATTTTACCAAGATTTACTGAACTATGCGTCTCCTGAGAATATAAAACTGATTAGGGCAAAAATCCCTGCCTACAAGGTATATATGTGTGGTCTCAGGTTGAGCTAGAATGCTATTCTTCTTGGGGCGCCTGGGTGGCTTAGTTGGTTAAGCATCCAACTTCGGCTCAGGTCATGATCTCAAGGTTCGTGGGTTCGAGCCCACGTTGGGCTTTGTGCTGACAACTCAGAGCCTGAAGCCTGCATCATATTCTGTGTCTCCTCTCTATGCCTCTCCCCCACCTGTACTCTGCCTCTCTCCCTCTCAAAAATAAACATTAAGAAAATTAAAAAAAAAAAAAAAAAAGAATGTTATTCTTCTCTGGGAGTAAAGAAGATTTTAAAGACTTTAAAAGATTTAACTTTTATGAAAGCAGAGAATAAGTCCTTGGTCATGGTTTCAATGATATGTTTTGAACTGAGGATCAGAATCCATTTTAGGAAAATGGAGGCAAATGTTGGGAAAATCATGACATAAACTGTATGTCTTCTTCCTCAGTGGCATCATGGCGTCATTTTGAAGTTTTCTAACTTTCTTTGTCTTACACTGCTTCCTTCATTGCTAACTTTCAAAGATATTTGCTCCATGTATTTTTAAGATTTGCATAAGTGGTATCATACTTCATACAGATTTCTGTAATTTGCGGTTTCCCCATCAAAGTTGTTTGAGTTATATCTGGGTTGATATAAGTAAATAAGATTAATGATTTTTTTAAGTTTGTTTGTTTGCTTGTTTATCTTAAGTAATCTCTGCACCCAACGTGAGACTCCAACTCACGAGCCCAGGATCAAGAGTTGCTTGCTCTTCCAACTGAGCCAGCCAGCCGCCCCTAAAACTAATGATTTTAAATCATGTGTATTGATGTACATTGTTCCATATTAAGAATGAACCACAGTTTACATATTCATTCTCAGTATGACAGGCTGTTTGACTATTTGAAACAGTGCCACAGTGGAAATCCCTATACGGTTTTCTGTCTAGCTGTGTGAAGGAGTTTCTCCCAGGCATATACCTAAATATGGACTTTCTGGGTCATAAGGTATGTGCACGTTTAATTTTATTAGGTGATGCATAAACTGATAGTTTCCAACCCCAAAACTCTTTCTTCTTGATTTTTGATTGGACACGTGGACATCTAAAAAGACATTTCCCACCCTCCCTTGCTAATAGGATGATGTAACTAAAATTCGGCCAATAATATGTAAGTGGAAATGTTGTATGGCAGCTTTCAGCATATTACCTTAAAAGATAGCTGGCATATACTATTTGTCCTTTCTTTTGCATTGTTCGTTTCCTCTTTACTGGCATCAGAACTATAGATGTGATGACTAGAGGTCTAGGAACGATTTTGCATTGTGAGCACAAGGGCTCCATTGCAGGGATATCAGAACCAACCAGAGCCTGGGTCCCCTTCTGGAGCCACTTTACTAGCAATAAACTTTATTCCTTGAGACTTTATTGGAAAAATATGAATTTATTTCTTGTATAAGCCCCTATTGTTTTAGGTTTTCGGTCACAGCTAGCCAGATATAATCCTAAGTAATGCAGCAATACTCTAAGTTTTCATTTGTTGTACTGTTTAATATTCCCACAGACCTGAATGAGCTTGTCATTATTATACCTTATTTTATAATTATTCAAAGCATTTCATAACTAAGTCTCACTTTTACCCTCACATATCATATGAGAAAGAAAAACAAGTATATTAGGATCTCCACTCTGTAGCTCAGAGGGGTAGAACCTAGGAAGTTCAATGACTTGACCAAGGTCTCTGGTATGGTTAGGATCAAGGATAAATATGATCTCTCTCAGACAAATGCTGTGCTCCTATGGGGCTACATGAAGAGACATTCTTTTGAAAATTATCTAGTTATTCTGACAAACCTTACCTGCTCTACTCCCAGTTAATTCACACAACATTGTGATAAAAGTCTATCATTAGCTGTCCTATTGCTAAGCAAAAGCCTGTGGAATCACATGCTAGAATGCGCACTTTGGGCATTGGCTTGGACTGGGGAGAGTCAGTCCAACTCAAAAGCTCATTGGTTTACAGAAGAGAGGGGAAAGTATACAGTCATCAAAGGAAACTAGCCAATTGCCTGGTCTCTTGGCACTGTCTGCCAGCCAACTTTCAGACTGATGTTGGCCTTGAATCTGAAAAAGTCACTGATCTCCCTGCACAGCTGGAGGGCATTGGGCTAAAGGAGCAGAATTTGAAAAGGAAGAAGAAACTGAGACCTCATTCTTTTTTAAACATTTTTTTCTTTTTTTGCTAATATGGGAGTGAGTTACAGAAAATGGAGTGATGTCAGAACTATTCAGGCTGCAGGCTGCATGGGAGAGGCTGTACTGAAGGTGCTCTTGAGGACAGAAGAATGTTTCCTAGGAAAGGTCCAGAAATGGGACCTTGTTGTCTGGGACTTGAAATGGCCTGAGGATGTGTTTCTGGCTGCCGTGCCCCTGAAAGGGTTTTGGAGGCACATCAGAGTGCATACATGTGTAACAGAGAGCTCTGGGGTTTGGTTGATGTCAAGTCTAAGGGATCATGAGTTCCCACCTCCAACCAAGAACAGGTTAGTCACCACCATCTTCTCTGTCACCTCTGGTGTCAGGGTGCAGGGGCTTTTGGGTAGAGAAGCATGTTTGGTATAGGTATATGGAAAGAAGAGGCTATGAGGAAAGACAAAAGACAGACAATTCTGTATATTTTGTCCTCCTATGAACTGAACCCTCACTCAGGTAATTCTAAATATATTCTCTTTAAAAAATTCTCCTCTGCCAACTGTGTCTTCAGCTATTATGGGAAATTAAACTACCAAATTTTAAATCTATTTCCAACCCCAGTAAAAATGATACATAGAGAAGAATGAGCTGTAAATCAAGCTCACTGTGCTACAGGACACAATCCAGTTCATATATGCCCAATAAATGCCAGCAGATTTTCCAAACCAGGAGTTAACTATCTGTGCTTGATGTGGGAGGGCAACATACATACTTAATAAAATTTAAAATCCAGGCCTCAGGGCTCAACAAATTCAGTTCCTGCTACTGAATTTCTCCTTGAAAATAACATACTGCATTGAAAATGGAAAGTCTAAGGAACTGGAATTTCTGCTGAAATTAGACAGAAGGCTCTACTGTATTTAATCAACTGACATGAGACACTTGGCTCTGGATGAACCACAAATGCTCCGTTTTTATCCGATTCTGCTTTCTACTGATGGGGAGGACACATAGAGTACCATGCAGACAGTGTTGTGAGAAGATCATTATGCAGTGGGAGGAATATACCAGATAAGGATTCTGGCCACCTAGTTTCTCGTCCGTCTTACCTCTATCTAGTTCTGAAAGCTTGGGCGATCTTTTAGCCTTAGTTTACATTATTATAAGATAGGGAAAGGAAGATATTTTTTAATATCTAGTCTAGCTTTAGTAGTTTACAATTATCTCACAATTTACTCCACTGATAGGGATTGCTTCTGGTAAGAATAAAATACAACAATGTTATAAAGACTGGTGGTGCTTAACCATATCCAGTTCCCCTCTCCTTTCTGGATCCATTACAAAATTAAGGACATGTGACTCCTGATCAATGAGATCTAGATATGATGTCTGTCTGGGTCAAAGAATAGAAGTTCAATGTGAGTTATTCATTGTCTCTGTTCCCCTGTCATCGCAACCCTGCAAGCTGAATGTTGAGATAGTAGAGCCACAGGTGGAAATGATCAGATCACTAATACTTGAAGAGAGCTCCCAGAGAGAGCCATTAAACTTGCAAAGAACTTGGGAGAGTAAGAAACACAAGAGATTTTGAGGGTTTTAATTATAATGTTGTCTGGTCTGTACAAAACGACATATCATTGTCCCAGACCCAGGTGACAGACCCAGAAGGACCCATTTACCCCCATGCAGCAAGTGAATAATTGTTCACAGGCAAGAGACTACACATCCCTGTCTATACCATTAAAAGCAGGCACAAGTAAGAAATATGGAGCTAGGGATATTTACAACACACAGCAATTGCTCAACAAATGCTCATTTTATGAAAGAACAATATGAAGTTCCCCCTCCTGTGTGTTTGACAGGAAAAGAGGATGTGGAGGAGGACGAACTCGTCGAGTTTCTCTGTATCCCGATCCCTGTAGCACATGGTAGTGCTCAAGAAGTGTTTGTTGAATTCAGATGAATTGAGTGAACACTTAGTATGGTGAAGCATATGGCTGGCTTTAAAACTGACAATATCGAAATGAGTATCGGTCCCATTCTCTACTCAGCCTCTACTTTAAAAATAGAAAATATCTAAAATCCATACATGTGTAGGATTGTCATTCACACATTCATTCATTCAGTAAATATTTATTGAGTGCCTGCATTACTCAAGACACCGTGTTAAGCATTGATGGCATAGGACTGGAAAAGTCCTCTTGAAGTTTACATTCGAAGGCATTGGGGCTGAATGATGGCAGAGACAGAGGGGTGACAGACACTATTTAAATGACATTGTGATGAATATCACCACGGAGAATTATAGGATGCCTTGAGAGCATATGATGGGGGGGGGGGTCCCAACCTAGGCTGGTGGTCAGGGAAGGCACCCAGTTTTAACCCAAGTCACAGTTCCTGCTATGATAATTTTGTAACTAAAAGACTTTCTGGATTTTTCAGCCCACGTGAGGAACCTTGCTTACAGACACAGTGGTTGCCAAAGAGAAAGCAAGACAGATGTTTTTCCAGCATTTGCCTTGTTTTCACTTTGCTTGAATTTGAATGTGGCGGTATTAGTGGAACACAGGAAATATTGCAGGACTCTGGGAAATGGAGGAAGGTGGGGAAGGGATCCTATCCTTCTTAGTAATTAGATTTGCATGTGGTTTTGACACTGTGTAACCTGGAGTCCCTCCTTATGAGGGAGGGACTGTTATTTCATAGATGAGGAAGCTGAGAATGGAGGGGTAAGCCACTTGTCCAAAGTTGCTCAGTTAATAAATGCCAGAGGGATAACTTGAACTCAATCAATGTGGCTGTAAGTGAAAACATTTAACCCTTACGTTACACTGGATAGCCTCTCTCAAGACTGAATTTGCTAAGAGCAGAGTCCTCTTACTAGGAGATCAAGTTCTGAGGTTAGCATGTAGTTGAAAATCACCGTTAGCAAAATTACCCTGGAAGATTCTTAAAGAGGTCTCTTAATAAATCCATTGTGGAATTTTTTTCTGCCAGCTCAGAACAGATAATTGCTTGTTTGACTGAATACCTATTACAGCAATTTATTCATGTTTGGGGGCCATGTTGCTAGAAAGGTACACATCTTCAGATACTAGAGTCACCTACAACTTGGTAAGATGGTCACAGAGAAAGGCACAGTGATGCTGAGGCTGACCAAGAGCATGTGTCCTCTCCTATAGAGGGCAGAAAGAATGCTTGCACTGTGTATAGTTTTTCTATCCATTTATTTTATTTCCTTTCTCTAAGCTTACATAAATAATTGCCAGCAGGCTAAGTATAGTTTGGATATAACACTACTGTATGTTGATTTGTTACATTTCTTAGGTAATTTGTTACATTTCTTAGGTAATAGAGTCCTTTTATAGACAATATCTATTTTCCTCTCCCCCCCCCCACACGCAAAAAAAAAATCTAATAGAAATTTTAGGGAACTTGGGAAGTGAGAAAGGAAGATTCTTTCAAGTAGGATGCAAATCATACCGCTTACATTAGCATTTCTGAAAGGATGATTTGGACACCACATTTTAAAATTGTTTATTAAAATTTTTTAAAGTTTTCATGTATTTTGAGAGAGAGAGAGAGAATAAGTGGGGAAGGGGCAAAGAGAGGAGGAGAGAGAGAGAATCCCAAGCAGGCTCTGCACTGACAGTGTTCAATCTCATGAACCCTGAGATCATGACCTGAACAGAAACCAAGAGTTGGACGCTTAACCCACTGAGCCACTGGGTGCCCAGAGACACCACATTTTTAAAGTAAGCTTCCAAAAGTGATTCTTAAGTTTGAAAGTCATCTATTGGTCTATGGCATCCTACAGAGAGGATACAGCAGGTCATTCTATCCATTAGGTTGAGTGGAGTCTGCCTTTCATTTGAGCACTTCCTGCAGTGCTGTGTCCCTGGTGCTGTATCTGTGACCCCTTGTGCTTGTTTCCTTGTTGTCAGATCCAATGGACCTCAACGGAGTAAGTAGGTCACTCGCCCGGTGCCAGAGAGAACTCTCCCAAGTTCAATTCTCACCACACATAGAATAAGGAACTTGAGGAGCCAAATAACACTACAAGCAAGATTCACATCTGGTAACTATAATAGTATCAGTCAGGGCTCATGGCTGCAAGCGTCAAAAGTGACTGTCTATTTTGAGCCGAAAGGGAATTTCCTGATTATTTAGAGAGCTCTGGGGCTACTGCATCAGTAGAGATCTGGAGGATCAGGCAGAAAAGCAGCAAGAACAGAAACTCTGGAGGACTGGGAACGAAGTAAAATTCTGCAGCAAAAAACAGGCTGGTGTACCTCATTGTACCCTTCACATTCACCTCCCGGGGAAGGGTGCCCGAGTGGCTGAGGTTGAATCAGGTGCTTCCTGAGGCAGGGAGGTGTTGGCCCTCAACCCCTTCGCACATATAGGAGGTGAGGGGCCGCAACTGCACTCAAGGGAAGGGGCTGCTCTCCCAAAGGGAGGCTTAAGTGGGGTTGGTGCCTGGGCAGCCAAAAGTGGCAAAAGCATATACTCCCATGCCTGCTTGAGGGCAGCCTCCTCCTTACAGGATCTCCTATGCTTCTTACTTGAGTGGTGGTACCACCATCTGTGCTCTCCTTGTTTTGTATTTAAGAAATAGGAGCTTGGGGGCACCTGGGTGGCTCAGTTGGTTGAGCCTCCAACTTTGGCTGATCTCATGGTTCATGAGTTCGAGCCCCACATCGGGCTCGCTGCTGTCAGCCTGTCAGCACAGATCCTGTTTCAGATCCTCTGTCCCTCTCTCTCTGCCCCTCCCCTGCTTGCACTCCCTCAAAAATAAAGTATTAAAAAAAAAGAAATAGGAGCTTATAAGAGAATATTGTTGTGATGAATATATGAACTCTTTAACACAAAGCAAAACACATCCTCAAATTCTTTGTCTGCATATCAGCCAGGTGCTGTTATCTGCTATGGGAAATAATAAAGAAACCAATGAAGGAATTTGAAGCTGTCAGGAGTGTGGCATGGTTTAAAGAAAGTACATTGTTTTTCTTTTGTGTTCTCATACTGAGGGACTGCCAGTGCCTGAGGTCACTTACCCTTTTTTATCCATTCACATCGATTTGGTGTCTTAGGACCGAGTTGTTGAAGACACGTTGCTGCTTGCAGCAGTTGCTATTACACAGTCTCTTACTTATCATTCCTTTTCCTGCTGACTGTGCCTCAGCTCTGGGTTTTGCTTGAGCTTGACTAACCTACCTCTTCAGGCTTGTAATCATCTCACTTGCTTGTTAATTTGTAACTTTGGAAAAAACGATCGGAATCACTCCCCTGGGAATTATTCAACCCAATGGTGTCCTTTGGTAGACAAGATATTTACATTGTGGTTATTAGTTTCCTCTAACTGTAGGAACCAATTGGACATAGCCCAAGGGGTGGATGACAGGAGGCAGGACGGAAATAGCTCCTTGTAGATAGGTTCAGATATTGAGAGAGAAAACAGTCAGAAATGGCCGATATTTACTAAGATAAGCAATAAAATGTTTCCATAATGTTGACTCAGATTCAGGAAAGGTATACATTGTAAATAAAATACCAACTATTATTTGGGGGTAAAAAAAAATACAATCAATTTACAGTGTTTGAAAGGGAAAAGAAAATGAGACTGTTATGGCAAAGGAAACCGAGGCAGAAAGATAGTATTTGATTTGGAGTAGATGCCATCCTAGATGGCACCTCTACTAAACCAGACATGGAGCCATTAAAAATAAACCCACCCAGGTTCTCATGGTAGACCCTTAAACACACGCTTGCAGCCACACCCGATATGAGGCACAACATGCCACCTTTTTGAACTTCATTACCACTTACTCCCCAAAACTGAAGGCATATTTGAAATGCTAAGCAATTTACCCTGTATATCAAGGATAACTGTCTTGCTCAAACTGTATGTTTCCAAACATATTGACACATGACCCAATGATGCAAACAACCTATTACTTACCTTCTGACTGACCTGTAAACCCTTTTGCTCAGCTAAAAATTTCCCTCCAAATCATTCTAACGATTATCCTCCTGACTCCTCACGCAGGAGGGGAAGAGTAGTCAGGATCCCATTTTTCTTTATTTCTCCAAGTCAAATTCTTAGCAAATTTATTCTAGATTCGAAAAATAATTGCCATTTCCTTTCCATCTCTTCTTGGGGGCGGGGGGGAACCTTCAAGGGCTGCCATACCTTGCTCTCATGGTGTAGCTGGGAAATGTACAACTCAGGGCTGCTAATGCATGGAATAAATGGACAGTCTTGCTAACTCCTATTCATCATTGTGTCTAGAGTCTATGTCAGTTCAAAACTAAAATGCCCTCCTTTGCATCCATAGTACTTTAAATATCCCAACAGTATCTGCATTTATATAATGCCCATCTGCACAGTATCAAATCATCTTGACAAATGTTCCATATTTCCATCTTTTTTGTGTGTGTGTGGCTGAGAAAACTGAGAGGTTACACAAGACAAACTTTTTTGGTTTATATGCACATCTAAAACTTGCAGTCTTCGCTGATAGCAAGGGTCATGGAACTTGGAGAAAACATGGGCAAAAAATGAATCCACATACATCAGAAATGATTAGTCAGCTCCATTTTCTTTTCTACCACACTATTTTACATTATTCATTTTAAATGCAAGAGACTGGAAAAAATTGACTTCTTTTTAATGAGGTTTGATTTATTCAACCTTGTGTTATTAGTGAAAATAGGATACCTTGTTAGTTGGAAAATACATTTAAAATAATGCACTGTTTTAAATAAATTATCAGGTTGATGAGTATATAATGATAATATTGATATTACTTTACATTTGCACAGAATTTTGGCAGGTTACAAAGCACATTCAGACACATATCTTTGCTCAATCATAATTGTCTAGGCAATGTTGTTCATATTTTATAGATAGGATCGTAAGTGCTCAGGGAGGTTCAGTGGCAGTATGAGTGAAAGCAAGGGCTTGGTCTCTTGGTTTTCCCTCCAAACCTTTTTTTGAGGCCACTTTTACCAAAATAACCAAACTAAAAGATGGCCTTCATTATCTCTTACCTGCACTTTTTCAGTGGACTCTTAACCACTATCTCTGGAATGAACTTCCCTACTACTCTGCATCTCCCCAAAAGCAATTCAAATCACCATTCTTTCTACCGAACTCTCTTGAAGCTCCTTTGCCTAGAAGTTAAATTTTGAACTCTTATATTGTCATCCAGTGTCCTTTACAATGAGACCTAACTTTGGCCCCAACCTAGTTCTTCTGTCCCTCGTCCCTTTCACATGTCTTATGTTCCCACCACACCAACGTTGTGATTCCCTCAACATGCCATGCTCTTCCGTAGCTTGTGTCTTTGTGCCTGTTTTTCCCCCCTAGAATACCTTTTCTTTATTCTTTACCTAGCAAATTTCTACTTATGACCTGAGAACCAGCTGAGACAACCTCCTGTAAGAGGCCTTCCTCCCTTCTTAGGAACCTGCACGTATGTTATTATTGTTAATACAAAATGAAGTTGAAATAATGTGAATGGGCTCTCTAAGGGTATAGACGACATCTTATTGATCTTTACTCTCCAGGACCTAGCATATAGCACAGTGTCTGCCACTCAATAACTAGTTATAGAATTAATAAATAAAGTATCAATGATCTCTTCAACTGCAGGGAAAATACCTCCATTTTTTAGACATCAACAATTTTTATAGCAATTTTCCTTTTGGGTATCTTTCCAAAACAATTGAAAACAGGTTCTCAAAGAGATACTTGCACCCCCCACATTCTTAGCAGTGCTATTCACAATAGTCAAAAGGTGGAAGCAACTCAAATGTACATCAACAGATGAGCGGATAAACAAAATGTGATATATATACCCGCAATGAAATATTATTGACCTTTAAGAAGGAAGAATTTTCTGACTTGCTACTACATGGATGAACCTTGAAGGCATATGCTAAGTGAAATAACCCAGTCATGAAAAGACAAGTATTGTATGGTTCTACCTACATGAAGTATTTAGAATAGTCAAATTTATAGAAACAGAAAGTAGAATAGCGTTGCCAGGAACTGGGGGAAGGGAGAAATGAGGAGATCTTTAATGGGTATAAAGTTTCAGTTTTTACAAGATGAAAAGTTCTGAAGATTGGTTGTACACAAGGTGAATATATTTGATAAGACTGAAAGGTACACTTAAAAATGGTTAAGATAATAATTTTAGCTATTAAGTTAATTTATGGTATTTACCACAACTAAAAGTTTTTAAGTAAAAAACACCTTCTTTTACTGACATGTCCTTCTTAAAGAAATGAATGAGTTAAAGAAATTATTTTGAATATTACAGTATGTGTACATGGTATGGATAAAAAGGGTGAAACAAGAAACAAAAGACAAATAAAATATTTTTACTCTCAAGAGCTGGCTTTCTAACTGGAGAGATAGAAATCAGACATATAAACTGATGAGATAGAAATCAGACATATTAGTGATGATATAATTTCAAAACAATAAATTCCCATAAAAACAGTTTAATCACTATTGGAGTTTCAATATAAGATTGATTAAAGAGATTGGAGTTAAATTGGATTAATCTTGGAGCTCTTCCTGGAAGAGGTAGATATTTAATGTGGCTTTGAAGAAGCAGGCAGTGGACAATATAGATATAGAGGGTGCAATGGATGAGCTATTTGTGAGGGGGATATATTTGCTTTTCAGCAATTAATTTACTAAATTCTACAATAGCCATATCAAGAACGTACTGATTTTAATCTCTCTTTTAGTAAACTGAGGCACAGAAAAGTTGGGTAACTTGCCCAAAGAGAATAGTAAAGGACAGAGTAAGGTTTTAAACCCAGGCCACCTGGCTCCATCATCCATGCAATTACTCAAGAAACTATGCTTTGCTCTCCACTTAATTTATTTATAAATGGGTTCTCAGTGTCTCATTTCCTTTTGTTAATTTTTAAATATTTATTTTTGAGAGAGCACAAATGAGCAGAGAGAGAAGGGGACAGAGGATCCTGATGCGGGGCTTGAACTCATGAATGGTGAGATCATGACCTGAGCCAAAGTCAGACACTTAACTGATGGAGCCACCCAGGTACCCCCAGTGTCTCATTTCTATACACCCTCCCTAAGGACGTATGGTTTTTAACAGTTTCCAGAACACAGCATTTTACTATAGTACATCTTGGAATCCAGCTGATTGAATGTTCACAGAGGAACAATGCTCACTGAATATGAGAAATTCAGTTTAGGGAGATAGTTTTTCTGACATGAGTCAGTCCCTTTGACATAGGATTGAGGTTAAGGAATCTACTTTCCTGGGAGATGGTCTCATTGTCGTGCTTTAGCACCTCAACTCTATAGCTCCATAGACGTTCCTCACATACAATGCTCTTGGGGTTTAGCATTTCATGAAAGTGCCTTTGCAACTAGCACAGTATTTTTAAGTGTATCAGGTTACAGACTGTTATCCACATAACTGACTTTCATCATAATTTACATGTTTTTCCATTCCCAGTATTGCAGCAGACATGTTACATTATTTGCAAAAGAAAATCAGATATGGGGAGTAGGGAGTGGGTGTATATGAAAATAGTAAGAGGGGTGGTCTGGAAAAGCCAACTCTTCCATATTAAATCATATACATTATATTTAATAGTGAGGAAAAACTCAGAAAAAGACATGTGTCATCTACAGTAAATTATCTGATGTATATTCTAATAGAACAAGGTTGTGATGATTTAGTCTTTATTCTGACACAAACTGGCAAACTGGGAAGTGCTTTACCATGTTCAGAGTTCTTTATTTCTTCCTGTTTTAACAATTCAAAAAACATATAAATCAGTAAGATTTTAAGAAGTATTTAAAAATTTATTCAAATGATCAGGTCATAAATACTTATAGGTAAAAGGTGAGAAACAAGGGTATGCATTTCACCGGGTTTCAAAGTGAAAGGAACCCCTTCTATTGAAGCATCACTAGTTAGAAAAGAAATCATTTGGATTCAAATAAGCATAGTCATAAAAAATGAAAGAAAATATTCAAGTTTCTCAAATGCCCTTTTGGAGAGCAGACCACTGATAAAATATTTTATTTTGTTAATTGTAAATGAATTAGAGACATGGGGGGGGGGGTTTCCCCAGAGCCAGCAGGGGCTTAAATTGTTAAGAGAAAATAACTTTTGACAAACCCTATTTGGTATTTCGCTAACCCTGAACCATTTTTGCCAAAACTTCACTCTTATGATGAAGTTTAGAATAGATACAGAAGTACAAAAATAATACACTGGGTTTCTAAGCTGAACATGTTTGAGAATCAATGACAATTTAAGCTTCTTCTAGAAATAGGTGGATTTCATGTGAAAAGCCATGAATAGCTTTGTTGCCTTTTGGTCCTCATACCTGAGTGGGCCAGAAAATTTCAAATTTTGCCTTGTAAAATGGAAAGACCTAAATGTGCTTCAGGAAACACTCCTCTGAACAGAATCTGAGTTCCGGGGCTCTGCCTTTGGTCTAATCTGCCTACCAGTTGTGGTACTTGTGTCTCCTTCACAGGGTCGGCAAACAACAAGCGGGCTGTGAGCCATGTTTGTGCAATTGGTAGGTTCAGCACTGCTCTATTAAGATGATTGCAGCTACCCTGACTCAATTCCCCTGTGCTAGAGGTTAGGACAATATTGGTATTTAACAGCTTTTATTATTTAATTGATTTTTTTAAATAGTAGTAGGTCTTTATCTTTTTGGTCTTCATTTGGTCTGTTAAATGTGACATAGAGAGATGAATTCTAAATACTCATAGTGGAAGACCAGTGGAAGACTATTGACTATCTTGAGCTATGTCTACCCATGCCGAAGCAACTAGTGAAGTTGGGACATGGGGAGTACATAAGGAGCGTCAGGTATACTGGTCATTTGGTAGACCACCTTCATATATCACCTGCCCACTCTCCCCAGTGTATATCCATACATGCATATATCAGCAAAATAAAACCCCAAACTTTTCATGCTTTAATAATATTGTCTTGGAGATATTACTTCAGGATAAGATACCTTAGAAGACTAAACAAAATTTCTTCAGTCTGCAATCTTCTGTTAATAAATGGTTCTATTCATGGTGCCTACATCAGTTATTACTATTCCCTAGAATGGTCAAGCATTTTCTAATATTTCCTTGGGATTCTAAGATCAAAAGCTCTAGAGATGTGTCTTTCAATTTTATCTTTGTAACTTAAAATAGCAAAGCAATAACAAAACCAAAGGGCATTAGTCAATGTTTAAAGCCTCAATGTCAACTCTTATAATTTTCAGATATACCTCAGGACGGCTGCAAATTCTGTGAAAGGATATATAATCTATGATGAGAAGACTAGGCTGGTTATGTGAGTGAGACAAGAAAAATAGATTCCCTAAGGCCCTACTTCTTCATCCTTTTGCTCATTTCCTTACTTGCTTTAAGTCAGGAAGAAATACCTACCATTTTGGCTGTGTAAATAATTAAGTACTACTTTGTCTGAAATCTTATGATTCCAATATTTTGACCAATCTATTTTCACACTATTTTCAGGTGAACTCCTTCCTTTGTGTATCAGCAACCTGCACCCCAGTGCCCCATGTACAATAGGCTACAGACATTCACACACCTATAGTCAGCCCCGTACGTCATTTATTCATCTGGTTTTAGCCTATCCGAACAAAATCAGGCAGGATGAGACCTAAAGATAAACTCAACTGTATATACACATACAGGTTCAAAGCAAGCCTCATCATTAAATGAATAGGAAACCACCTATGTGATGACATTTTAGGATACTATAAGGCACAATGTATAGGAGACAAAGGGGTTCAGATTTCTGGCCTTTCGCTATTGTCTCAGATGAACGTGAAAATTAGCACTGTTCTTTGTAATACTTTGTTAATGGAAATTTTACGTATTGGGATAGAAGTAATAGCTTAGGCAGACAGGGTTGTTGGAGAAGCTTTTCGTAAGGAGATAATTGGATGACCAGGGCAGAAGAAGGAACAATTACCAAATTCTTTGTTTTATAGGTTAGTGATAACCTTGATTTTGCTTTTTGTAATAATGTGTTTCAGGGAACATGGTTCAAACTATAGCATTTAGATTTCTATATTGAAATAGGAAGTAGGATGGAAAGGACAGACAGATGAGGATTTTAAGTGAGCATGGGTATGAGCTAACGTGTTCCTAAATGATCTCATTTAATTACTCTAACAAGCTTAAGAGGCAAGAATGACCTCCATTGTTCAAGTGGAAGATAAACTCAGACAGATGAAATACCTTATCCTAAGTCACATAGCTAGTAAGCAGAAGTATACAGTCTGAACCCAGATCTCAAAGCATAAAATAATTTTATGCTTCTTAAGACCTGTGGTATAACTTATACTCTATATGTAGATTTAAAGAAGTTTATATTATCACTGGTAAAATATTACCAACAGCATAGATACAATTCCCTTTTGACTTTTAGACCTTGCCAGGACATATATAAACTATTCTGCATCAGAAATGTCTAAAAAAAAAAAAAAACCCGTATGTGTGTTTGTCGTTATTACAAGTTATTTTGTGTCTTCCCTGATTATTGCCAAAAAAAAAGAGGTGATATGAACCTGTTTGAACTTTACCATTATGTTTTTATTACAAGTAAACACAAACTTTTGTTTTCAAAAAGAATAATATATTCCAGAAAGGAGATTTCTTTTTTTTTTTTCGTTCCCTTAAGCGGCATACTTGCAGTCTAAAGAGGCTTCTAAATTGGGTACCAGAATGTAATGGTAGAAATAGAGATATTCAGCAGATTGCTAAAACTGCCACATTGTAAAGCAGAGTTTGATTTTGTGCACATATTCCTACGGGACACTGAGAACACATCTTAAGCCCCATTCCTTCTACTGTCACTTTTAAATTTAGGGAATTGGTTTGGAAAACAAACCCAGGGGTCCCCATCATACTCTCTCAAGTTCTTTCCTTGATGATCCCCTCATTCAGCCATCTCCCAGCGTTTACTCCAAAAATTCCAAGATGTCAGTCCTTCCAAACGTGAAGGGGGAAAATAAGCTAATTACCTTCTTCAATATTAATTAGTTCTGAAGCCAGTGAAATCAGCCTTTTTTTTTTTTTTTTTTCTTTTTAATCTAAGTGACTTCATCCACCACTCTCCACGCTAGGTCGTTGACATTTTTGACTTCAGAAAATCCACACCACGGAGTACTTTCACTAGTCCAGTTCAGACGCTATATCTAGGGCTAATGTGTCCAATGATCTCATCTGCCTGGACAGAGGAATAGAAGGCATACGAGAATGCCGCTCACATTATGTAAAATTGTTGTTATAAAATCACTAAGTGCCAGACAGCTTACATACATCTCTTGGTATGTTTCAAAGACAAAACAGTATACACAGAATCAAATGCAGGGAAGTCATTAAGTGACACATCACCTTTATCTGATAACATTTTCTGTTGAACTGCTGGCAACTCCTCTCTGTCGGGAAGACAGAAGGCTGGGAGCAAGGTCTTTATGCTCTGCAATTTCTCAAAGGGATTACAAATAAAACACATGGTCCTCCGCAGAATTCTCCTTGAGTATTGAACATTCAGAGGCATATGTGTCCTAAATGAAAGGCTGTAAAAGTTAAAGATGATATGGCGATACTGGGGTTATGTATTGACATGTTGAAATTTCTTTTGCCCATCTCTAGACTTTTCTCCCCCGTGATAACCTTAACCCTGCATGACTTTTCAAAGATTTAGATTTAGTCCACTTCTAGCTGTCCTGTTACATAATTTCCCTTACTCTGTTACCCTTCATCTGCCGTTTAATAGTTGTGGCTTTTCTTAGGTAGGATATTTTATGTCAAAAGTTTCTCTGCTGTTTATATCTGAAAGTCTCTCCATGAAAGCCCTGTCATACACAGTTAAGCAAACTACATTGGAAGTTCATTATAACATGGCTTTTATATAAATTCTGACACCCTCTTGGTCTGTCATAGTTATTCACAGATCAAATGAAACAACTAATCACAGGCTGATATTATAAAGCAAGGCTGTGTTTCAGCCATGTTGACCTTGTTTGGGGGGATACATATAATCAGGGGCATATAGGTCACTTCTGGAATATAAGGAAAGATGAATAATCACCAATGTTTGGGAAAGGAGAGTCACTGGGAGAAGTCAAGATTGAATCTAGGATGTAGCCACTCCAGATAGGAGGAATTTTAACACAGGGAACTGTTGAGAAGCCAGACAGATGATAGTATGGTAACCCAGATACTAGCAAGAACAGATAGCCACTATCACTCTTAAGCTGGAGGGCTAAAGGGAGAAAACAGAATTCTTGGATCTGAGGCTCTGGGAACACATTCAGAAGAAGAAGCCATGGGGCACCAGGGTGGTTCAGTCGGTTGAGGCTCCGACTTCGGCTTAGGTCATGATCTTGCGGTTCGTGGGTTCGAGCCCCCGCGTCGGGCTCTGTGCTGGTGGCTGGGAGCCTGGAGCCTGCTTCGGATTCTGTGTCTCCTTCTCTCTGCCCATCCCCTGCTTGTACTCTGTCTCTCTCTGTCTCTCAAAAACAAATACATTAATTCAAAAAATAAAATTTAAAAAAAAAAGGAAGAAGAAGTCACTTCAGGTATGCCTGACAATAGCTGGAACCGGTAAGGCAGGTATATCTAGTATGATTTAGATCATAGAAGAGGCCCAGTTGCTGTGATAGATATCACCTAAGGGAAAGGGAGAGAGACAGGGAAATGCATAGATTTTCCCCCCTTTTACATCTCCAAATTCCTTCCAGTGCCTTCTATCAGCTGAACCTAGCTGGAAGTTGTTAAGTGGGACTGGAAAAAGTAGTTCTCTGGGATATAGCCAGAGTGAGGGAAGGGGGGAGTGGATTTGAGGACAGGAAGATGACCATATCAGCCAGGTAAATGATGAAGGCAACAGGGGAATTAGAACCCAAGATTAGGAACTCAGTAACCCAACACTAATTCAGATGTGTGATCTGACTATTCAGACAAATGCTTCCATCAAATGTGGGACAACTTTAAATGGTTATGTATCTCTGGATTTGTCGTACCGTAGTTTTGTCAAGGTGCTGCCTGGATCCTAAATGAATGATTTAGATATTCAATGTGTATCTTTTTCCTGTGAAGGTGATAATTACTTCTGTGCAATTTGCCTTGGTAATTCTAAGTAGTTTTTCAAGATGGAAATACAAGATACCAAATTCTCATCAATAAAGCATTTGGGGTATTGGGTTGGAGTTGACAGAAATCTAGTTAATGAAGGTCATTTTATTCTTTTTAACCAAAATTAGCTTTTTATTTATGTAATTTAGAATATGTATTAGGATGATCTCACTAAAAAGTTAAAACTTTCATTTTGAGGCTTCTTCCTCTGTTAGCAAATGATATTTGTTTAAATTGAAGATCAGTATCAAGAAATGATTTTTATATGTTGTTTAGATCTACATTCCTCTGAGATTGAAAGACAATTCTTAAATTGGTGTTTCTCCAAATGTACCCCACAGATTTACATTTGAATCTGCTGACTCAGAACCTTTGAGAAAGAGGGCTAGAGAGGATGTCTAAGTAGTTCTTATGTAGCTGGAGAAACTCTGGCTCAAATTAACCTTTCTTGCTGTTGGTACCTAGTAATGGATTAATTAATCACCTATCCAACATCTTATAGAGCAGAATCATGATGATGTTTACCCTTGTGTATTATGTCTCTGTGCAGAATGAGAGTGACCTAAAAGGGCTTAGTGTTCTTATGTGGAAAGACCAATGGGATCTATTGCATATCATTTATACTTATCTCTTCTGTAATTTTTTTTAACTTTTTTTAACGTTTATTTATTTTTGAGACAGAGAGAGACAGAGCATGAATGGGGGAGGGTCAGAGAGAGGGAGACACAGAATCTGAAACAGGCTCCAGGCTCTGAGCTGTCAGCACAGAGCCCGATGCGGGGCTCGAACTCACAGACCGCGAGATCATGACCTGAGCTGAAGTTGGCCGCTTAACCGACTGAGCCACCCAGGCGCCCCTCTTCTGTAATTTTTGTATGTATTAAGTTAAATACCACTCACCTGAGTTAAGGTAAATATTATGCTAATTTCATCTGCAATGGTCTTTCATTCTTTCTTACTAGAATGTCTTAGATTTTTTTCATATTTCTTTAAGTAAATAGGGAATTTCAATGATGTCATAAATCCTCATGATCGGGAAAGAATGACACATCATTTCACTTGATGCTCTCAGTGACAATTTACAGAAAACCCAACTGAAAATGGCTTCTACGAACCCATTGTTATCTTTGTTGTCTAACAATAAGTCTTCGTATAATTGTTCCAGGGCTGGTTGATTCAGGGGCTCAGTGAAATCATCAAGTATTTGTTCATTGGTATTTGTTCTTAGCCTAGTGTCCTATATCCCAAAGTGGCTTCAAGCTTACATCTTCAAGCAATAATGTCCTCACATTTCATTGGACAAAATGGCACCCACATTCCCATTTCTAAGACAACTATGGGAAAGAGGAATGGAGTTTACCTGACTGAGTTCAAGCAAAGTTAATATACACCTTTGGGCTGGGACTTAGTCTCCTTTAACACAGCCACTCATACTTGAACAAAATAAAAATCTGTTAGTAGTGTTTGTATTATTTTATTTTTTATTTTTAGTAATCTCTGCCCAACGTGAGGCTTGAACTCATGAGCCTGAAATCACGAGTTGCATACTTTATTGACTGAGTCAGCCAGGCACTCATTATTATTAGTAGTAGTAGTAGTAGTAACAGCTAACTCTAATATAGCATTTATATTGTGCTAGGCACTGTTCCACTAGTTATAGTTTATTAACTCATTTAAACATCATAAGGATATGAAGTAGTTACCATTATTATCTATGATTTACAGACGTTAAATAACTTAAATAAGGTCACACAATTAGTCCATGGTGACACAAGGACTGTAATCCAGGTGGTCTGACCCCAGAGTTGGTGCTTTTAAAATTAATAGCAGGCTGTGTCTATGGATGGGTGTGGATGTGAGGGGGTGAGACATATGGCTCACCCAGTGAGAAAACCAGTGACTTCCGCCACAGCAAACAGAGCCTGGCACTAGGTAAGCACTCAAAGTATTTGTTGAACAGGCAAAAAAGTAATAATGAATTTAAAAAAAACCCTTTGATAGCCTTCAAGGACAATGCCTTGTATCTAATAGTCACTCACCGAGTGTTTTATTGGTAGTGGACAGTGGTATTTCTGTATAATTTCAGGAGGGAATTTGGACTATGCCAACTGTTCTGTCAGTTTCCTTAAAATAAATGGGGTGGTTGTCAGAGGGGGACAATTTTGCCTGGTTTGAGTGAGATGGACTGACATTCAGAAGTTTTGTTTGGGAAGCCCCAGAAGTCCAGGTTGCTTCCTCACTGCTGTTTATATATATATATAACGCAAGTTGGTTCTATTGTTTAAACTTGTCATTGTTAATCTGCATTATCCAAGGTTTATATCCTATGCTAAGCTCCTTTACAACCTCTATTCTGAGGATGTTTGGCCATTTCACATTTGCTCTCCAGCCACTGGTTGGGTTGCACACTGCAGAGAACCATCTGGTTGACTATGGCTCCAAGTCCCCTTAGCACCTGCACAAAGCCCAGGATATATGTCTGCATGCTGTTCACATTTTTTTCTTAAAGCAAAATGTAAACTGGCTTGGTCCTCTTTTACATACAATTGGACTCAGTTATCATAAATAGTTTGTCAGAGATAGCATTATATGATTCATATTAAGTAGGGAATCACATGTAGCCATTCATAGTCAAAGACTTGGCTATCCTCTATCCCTACTTCAAGTCTTTAATAAATGGAGATACTGATTTATAAGTCACTATTAAGAGGTGATATTCTGATTATAGATAATCAACTTCCTAATCTGTGAGTGGGCCAGAGACTACTTGCCAGATTTCAGATTAAAGTGGGGGGAAAAAAAACTTAAAAGTTTGTATGTTGTAGAAGATCATTAAGAAATGCAGTTCAGGACTCTAGAGCCAAAGGACTAATCTAACAATCAATGCCATCAATAACTTTTCTCTACAGTATTTAAAGTGAACTATCGATTCCCAGAAATCCAACCCTGATCCAAATGTGTTCTTTTCCACTAGGAGCCTTTCATTCAGCATATCGTTCCCATGTCCCACAACAAGCAAGGTGAGCATTGAGTCATAGTTTCCTAATTATTAAGAATGGGCAGGGTTCTCATAGATCATCTAACTCTGACTTCTTGTTTTGTAGAGGCAATGATATAAGGCCTAGTTACTATGCCAAGGCTACAGAGCTAATCAAGTGCAGGGCCAGGAGTTGAATATAGTCTGGGGTTCTTTCCTGTCACCATAATTACATAATGAATTTCTTTACATGCCAAAGTCACTGCAACTTAGAGTCATTGCCTACATGACTTTGCCACCTTTCCTAAAATACAACCCCCAAACGCCACATTACTCCTATGTTTTTTTTTGCTTTTTGGTTTTTGTTGTTGTTGTTTTTCCTGTCTTGATTCCAGAGTGCAGAAGGCTCTTGGAAGATGTGGTAGATATATTTTTCAAAGATGGTCATGTTAGTATTTCCCATTTCATATACTCTTCTACATTATGACCTTTCCATCCCTCATTAAGAGTTATTTCTCCAAGCTCTTGAATCTGAGCGACTCCTGTGATTGTTTTATTCAATTGAACATGAAGAAGTGGGGGCACCTGGGCGGCTCAGTCAGTTAAGCATCTGACTTCAGCTCAGGTCACTATCTCACAGTTCATGAGTTTGAGCCCCACCCCGGGCTCTGCACTCACAGTGTCGAGCCCCTGCTGGGGATTCTCTCCCTATTTGCTCCTCACCAACTCATGCTTTCATCTCCCTCTCAAAATAAATACATAAACTTAAACACACCACACACACAAGAAGTGATGGTGTGTCCGTTCTGAGCATAAACGTAAGTAGCCTGGCAGCTTCTGCCTCTGTTTTGGAGTGTTGGCTGTTGGGACATCTCCTCTCAAAACTCAGTCTCTATACTGTGAGAAGCTGAAGCCACACAGAGGCAAGTCTAGATATTCCAGCCCAGCTAAGCTTCTAGGTGACAGCCGTATCAGCAGCGAGCCAGCTAGAACATCCAGCCCAGTTGAGTTTCAGATGACTCCAGTCCTAGCTGAAAGCTGCCTGTAAGTGCGCGAGAGACCTCACAGTGAAAACTGTCCTGATGAGCCCAGGCACCTCACCGACTTTGAGAAATATTAATCAACTTTTGTTTCTATTCCATTACGTTTTAAAGTGGTTGTTATACACAGCAATAGGCAACTGGAATGGCTGCCACAGAAGTCAGCAGTCCTGGCTGCCCACAGACTCATGACATCAGACCTCAGATGCACTCTCACCGCTGTCAGGCAAACCCTTTTCAATCCCCACCGACTCCCGCACATACTGCTCACCTTGACAGACCCAGCTCTCCCACTCTTCCTGTTAGTGAAATCTGTCAGGTTTGAAACTGATGTCTGGGTATGTGGATTTTCAATACAAATTCTAGGAAACTTCGAAGTTTCTTAACACAGAGGAAGTATACTCTGTTTCTCCATATGGGTATCTCGCTTAGATAACAAAGGTCAACAGAGGTCATAGAGCCCATGAGTGAGTTGGATATCATGTTGACCTTTCCAGAAAGCACAGAGATAAATTTAATTCCACATTCATAACTATTTTAGCCTGGAGGGACAGTAGATTTTCTTGTTTCTTCTACATGATTCTGGAATTTATATTTTTTACATTAACAATCTTACTGCATACACGTCTTAATTTAGGCCATCTCTAAGTCCTTCTGAAAGAAGACAGGGTCTAAATTACAAACAAATAATACTAAGTCCCTTCCCCTGTCCCTGATGGTCAGGTCCCCTCTAAAATCTGTGACAGAAACTTGACTTTTCTCATTTAGAATAGAGCTTCCCAAGCACGGGATTTGTACCAGTGGCAGAATGTGAGAAATTTTAAGGTAGACCACAGATTCCTAAATTTTTCATTTTAACAGTTAGGTATTTATTTTAATACATATTAGAAAAGATTAGACTAGTATATCACATACATTACTACACAGAACAAGGCTAAGTAAAAAGTGAATTGGTTTCAATAAAAATGTTAATTTAAAAATACTTTGTCGATACGGTTGAAACCAATAATGGTGATAAATATATGACTAGGACAAACCAATTCAGAATTGCTGAAAACCTTTAGGGTTCTAGGTTCCCCTTCTCTTACCGATGATTGTTATGGGGTAGTTATACCTTTCTGGCTTATTGATTTCCTGTCCTTTCTTTGAGTCAGCAAACTATTACCTGCCACCATTGGAATTCACATAGCCAACATTTTCTCTCTATCTCATTTCATGAGCAGGCTTAATTCACGTTTTTTTTTCCATTTAATAAGAGCTCACCAAGGCCAGCTCATTAACATCCCCATAAGCTAAAGAGCTGCTTTCCAGAGATGCTCTTGCTTTTCAGAAGTTTCCCAAAGCTAGGTAGCTCAGGGTTGGATTTCCAGAGCATGCTTAGCCTAAGACACCCCCATACCTGAGACAGACATCACTCTCTTCTCCAGTCCCCCTGCCTCCCCTGCTGGAGCTTCATCCTTTCTAGCAACCGAGTGATCATATGCATTGGCTCCCTGCCCCCACTGCCGGTTAGTAACCACCACCATTTTCTTTGTCTCTCCATCGTCATCTACCCCCTGCCACCTTCACCTTATGCATTTTATGTTAGCGTTGGAAAGAGTGTATTAACACTTCCTATAAAGTTACAATTCGCGTGGCTCATATAAATAAATTGCAATTGAAAATGATACTGGAGACATCTTTAAAAAGATAGATTATTATGTCCTTTTATCAATGGGGAAATGAACTGTTTCTATTTTGGAACTTCAAGTACTGCTAAGGAATATGTGCCTCTTCAATCTTAACATCAAATAAACTATCCCCTGTAAGCCAGATCAAGATCCACAGGCACAGACCCTGGTCTTAGATTGCCTCACAGCCTTCCTCATTTAAGACCTTTGAATTTACCGCCTGCTCTGGAGATAAGGTTCTCATCAATTCCCATTTATTAGTAGGTGCTTAAAGGAGGCACTTTCTGACATGCAATAAAAAGCAAACCTAATGAGCAAATGGCAGTGAACTTGAGGGGCACTTTAGGAGAAGGTCTATCAGTATTCATAACTCTGACACACTATAAAAGATACTTTAGTGCAACGAAAATGTGTCAGAAAAGATATTGAGTTAACTGAAGGGAGAATTTTCTGGTAAAACACATAAGAGCACCCATTTCAAGTGATCTGCACTATTAATATATTTTCACCTTTACTGACAACTCATTTACCAAGTGTCAGATGAATGGTATTGAAGACAGCACTGATATTAACTCCCAAATGAGGTTCTATAACAATGAAAGGTACATAAGTATTCTCCCTAGCATCTTCTCTGTAATTAATGCCCTTGGCCTTGCCTAGGCAGCTGATGCCACTCAAAAAATTAGAAAAATTATCTTTGGGAATAATTCTCATCATGGCGTAAATGGCCCATTATAGTTTTTTTTCACACAACTCATCTTTCATATGATACAGACAAAGTTAAGGTTGTCTTCAGATTCTGGGGCAATTGAATCTCGATATTTCAGAGCACTATAGGTAACATCACATTAAGATTCTTATGTGTTTTTTTTCTTTAAAAGAGTTTTTTAAAAGCCAATTTCAATACAAAACAACCCTCAAAACTCAAGAAAGTAGCCAAAGCAAAATTACATCTCACACCATGAGGAGGAAAATGTTAATCATTCTTAACACTTAATACAATGATAAAACCTGGTCGATAAATGTAACCATCCCCTAAATCATATGTGTAGCTATTTATATAAAATAGGAAAATTTTCTCTTTTTTATCCTTTTAAAAAATAACATATTTCCAATTAACTTTCCTTCACACACTTGATTTTTAGCATCTGTATATTTGCAATAGTCTTAGAACCATATGTATATGGATGCTATACATTACAAAAGTTAATAAATATTCCACAAGAAATGGGATACAGTGCTTGGAAGCAACATGAATAACAAACCTAATAAGAGCGACTTTGAATTTTACTGCCGCAGCATCAGATTCACTTATTATGAGTTTTCTGTACAATTTCACAGGTGGCAATGTTGGATTATGGAAAGAGCAGAATATTTCTAGAACTATTATCTTTTTTATAATCTCTATATCATTTAAATGAAAATATAGGTAATGTAGGTGATTTGATTAAATACTCAGCTTTCTTATGTGAAGTATAGAGGGGGAGAAAAACAAATAATTCTATGGCATTGGCCAGGATGAAAACCACCTTAAACTGCCTTTAACACTGAGACGAACAAAAAAAACCCTGATTTGACCTGCATTATATTTCTTTTTTTCTTTTTTTTTTAAATATATGAAATTTATGTCAAATTGGTTTCCATACAACACCCAGTGCTCATCCCAACAGGTGCCCTCCTCAATACCCATCACCCACCCTCTCCTCCCCTTTCCCACCCCCCATCAGCCCTCAGTTTGTTCTTAGTTTTAAGAGTCTCTTATGCACCTGCATTATATTTCTACATTCACTATAAATTTGCTGTGAAAGCCATGAGGCCACTTATCCAGAAAATTGCAAAAGTAGACATAAGAATTTCATTAGATAACTTCAAGTCAGACTAACATAGTCTATTTGCTTTCTAGCCCGCTTAGCTAGTAAAGACATGTTTTATGTGATCATGAATTTTTGACTTTGATCTGTAGCTGTATTACTAACTCTTCCATAAAAGCATGTAAAGTTACCAAAGTATGCAAGAAAACATTAATCCATTGCTTCTAATATTCTTTGGAAACTTACCTTTATTCCTTTATTCCTTCATTCACTCACTTATTTGCCATTCAACAATAATATATGAAGCATCTAACATGGATGTGGTCCTCCACTAGGCCTTGATTCCAAAGATGATAAATAGACAAATATGTGGTTGTCACTGTTGCACAATTTATAAATCTGTGGGGAAATCTGGATGGTAAGAAGATACTCTCGATACATATGGTAAATACAGTGTTAGTGCTTACCCAAGGTGCTCAGTTTGCATGGGGAGTGGGTGGTGCGAGGGGGTGATAGGCGATTAGCTAGGAAAACAGTTTTTTAGGAGGAAGTTTTCAAGAATGAGCAGGAAATACCATCATCTGGCATTTAGATGATAAGTATCATCCAGCAGGAGACTCTGAACAGGTACTTAGGGAGGGAAGATGCAAAGCAGAGTAAGATTGAAGGCAAGCAAAAAAAGAAATATTGAGTGTAATTTTATCTCTTTGGGAAAAAATACTGAGGGTTCGGTGTAGTCTCGTAACTGGTCATTGGTAGAACTGGGTTTTGAGCTCCTGGTGAAATGATGTTTAATCATAGATTTACCGTCGGAGGCAGCAGTGGGCCATACACTTGGGATATTTGGATACCAAATATCTAGTTGAAATCCTATGTCTGAGAAGTGCAGATTTCATTCCTGTTTCTGTTTATTCATTTGTGTGCCAGGCAAATAATTGTTCTAGAGGTTACAGCAGTGGAGGTAGGTCACAGCTCCAAATCCCTGCCCTCATGTAATTTATATTTTAATGGAATAGGGTGAAGTGGGGAGACAGATAACCGTTGAATATATTAAAGTACATTAAAAATACATTTTTTAATAGGTATTAGGGATGATGCCATTGCAATTTTGAACAGGTGGCTAGAAAGGCCTCAGTGAGATGACATTTGTATCAAGGAGACAGGGGGAGTGAGTTATTTGGATGAGGGAAGAGTGTCATAGGAGGAGGGAATAACAAGTGCAAAGGCCCCAAGCCTGGAACTTGCCCAGCAAGTTTGAGAAATAAGGAGAGAAGTGAGGCTAGAGAAGAATGAGGGAGGAATTAGCAGGAGGCAGTGAAGAGCAGGCCAGATTATACAGGATCTTGCAGGCCACAGAGTTTTGGCTTTTACTCCGAGATGGAAAACTACATAGAGCTTTGAGCAGAGATAGAATGTGATTGGAATCCCATGGTAACAGGATCCTTCTGGCTGTTGTTTTGAAAACAGACTGAGGGGCGCCTGGGTGGCGCAGTCGGTTTAAGCGTCCGACTTCAGCCAGGTCACGATCTCGCGGTCCGTGAGTTCGAGCCCCGCGTCAGGCTCTGGGCTGATGGCTCAGAGCCTGGAGCCTGTTTCCGATTCTGTGTCTCCTCCTCTCTCTCTGCCCCTCCCCCGTTCATGCTCTGTCTCTCGCTGTCCAAAAATAAATAAACGTTGAAAAAAAAGAAAACAGACTGAATGGGGCAAGGCTGGAAGCGGAAAAATTATCTGGGAGACCACTGTGATAATCCTGGAGAGAGATGATAGTGTTTGGAAAGGGTAGTAGAGGTGGAAGAGGAAAGAAGTGGTTAGACGCTGAATGTATTTTAAAAGAACCAAGAGTATATGCCAATGGATTAGCTATGGAGTGTGAGGGCAGTAGAAGAGGTTATGATGGCTAAGAGGTTTTCACATGAGCAAATGGAAACAAGAGAGTCGCCATTAGCTGAGTTGATGTGGGGAGTGAAGAAGATAAGGCCCTGGTTTGGGATGTTAGATTGAAATGAGCGTTAGACACCCAACCGGAGATGTTTAATAGTTGATGTATGAGTCTGGAGTTCAGATGAAAGATCTAGACTAGACATAGAAATTGACAGTCG
Organism: Lynx canadensis; assembly: GCF_007474595.2. NCBI lineage: Eukaryota > Metazoa > Chordata > Mammalia > Carnivora > Felidae > Lynx > Lynx canadensis. The sequence goes on along the minus strand of NC_044308.2, from coordinate 66,672,775 downwards.
TCCATTTAAATATCATTCAGGTGGTATTTAAAGCCCTGTTACAGGATGAGAGTGTCACAGGTAGTGTAGATATAGCTATATCTATAACACTTGACAGTTGAGGGGTCTGGAAGGTGAGAAGTAACCTGGCAAGGAGACTGAGAAGAAGTAATTACAGAAGCAGAGAGAAACCCAGAAGAGTATAACATCCCAAGAGCAGACTGAAGACAGTATTCTAAGAGAAAGTGATACCTGCACCAAATGCTGCCAATAGGTCAAGTAAGATGAAGGATGATCATTGACCTGAGGATTTCTCTTCATGGAGTCCTTTGGGACTCATTAGCATATCATGTGACACTAGAAGACAGTTTGAAAATGAACTAGTTTCAAAAGTGGATGGGATCAGAAATCCGATTACTGAGAGTTGAGGGTGAAAAGGAGGTGAGATATTAGAGACACCAAATGAAGACTCATCTTTCCAGGAGCTTGATTTTAAGAAGAAAAAAAGGCAGAAATCCTTAGGCTTAGCAGGACAGCAACATGTCACAAAGAAAATATTCTTTTCTAAGATGGGTAGGTTAGACTTTATTTCTCTGGGCTGACAGGAGTGGGGAGTTAGGGGACAAAGAAAGGTTGAAGACTGAGAGGAGAGAGTTGGTGAGCAAAGGTCCCTGTGTGGTTGTAGAACCCTTTCAGCTACTCACCTCTACTTCCATAGTTTCCAGTATATTGTCACACTAGCAAATTCTTTGGTAGTCTGATGCGGGCAGCCGCTGTCAGGGTGCCATGGTCCCTAAGATCATCAATAAATGTGATGAAGGGTATATGTATGTATATGTATATATGCATTTGTGTATATACATTTGATGTATGTACACATTTGAAAAAATAAATATGTCACCTGGGAGGTATGTGTGTCTATATGTATACATATGTATACATATATATGTATGTATCTATGTGTATATATGTATACATACGTATACATATATATGTATGTATATATGTGTATATATTATCAATAGTGTGTGATTATATATAAATGCATTTCCTTCCTTCCTTCCTTCCTTCCTTCCTTCCTTCCTTCCTTCCTTCCTTCCTTCCTTCCTTCCTTCCTTCTTTCCTTCCATTTTTTAAGCATTATTACTCTTGAGGGAAGGATATGAGAAAATTCATATTAATTGCTTTCCCTAGGAAAGGCGTCTGCTAAACACATCCATAAAAGAATATTTGGCTGAACCTGGGACCCACTAAAATTCTATGGTTCTCAAATGAAAGCTAAACTGAATTGTTTATAATCCAGTTTATACATCTAGTAAAGTGAAATACCAACAAGGATAACACAAACACTTCCATGATGGATGTCTTTAGAGACAGCAAACATATCTCTGATAATACTGCAGTGAACTCAGAGGTTTATGATAAGAAATAGATTACGTGTCCTTTATCATATAGAATAAACAATGGAATAAGGAATAAGCTGGGTTTTCTTTATTCAGAGAAATAATTGAAATACAGAATGCAATGTACCTCATCTTTTGCACAGGCACAGAAAGCCCATCACAAGGGGCTGATGTGAGCATAACAGAGGTAATTTGAGTTCTGTTCCTGGATATTTTATCTGCTTCAAACACACTTGGTTTTACCAAATCTAAAAAAGAACAACAATCACATAGAAACAACAACAACAAAATCCTTCACATCTTAGATGAAAGCTTATCTTTCCTTGGATCATCCTTTCCAGGGTCCCGAAGGGCTGGCATAAACTGAAATTTAAATGAACTACAGCATTGTCAGAAATAACCCCACACCAGACCAGCCCTCCCACCTCTGTTCCTCTCCTCCACAAAGCAGCTACAGTGCTGGACGGAACAGCCCCCTTAAATCTTTATTGTATTTTGCCTCTGGGGCTTGCTCATCACTGCAGGTCTAAAAGTGTCTATTACGGTCAGAAATAACTTTAAAAAAATATTGCACCTCTGAGCCAACGAGTGGTTCAAATGACTCCAAAATTGTAAACTTGTAAAGTGTAAGGTAGAGTAAGCACTTCAGCATTTGGGATCAACTGACTCCTTTTCTGTGTCATCCTCAGTGTTCTTGTTTTATGAAGACTAGAAATACTAAGTTGAAGCCAGAGTACCCATAAAGCCCCTGAAGGTACTTGAGAATTTTCTTTCCTTCCTGGCCGCAAAGATAAATAGCAGAGCCTGGATTCTGTGGCTGAAAGCGATTCTTGAAACGTGCGCCTTACTTCGCAGTGCTGTCCACGCGTCTGGGTAGAGAATGGCTGGGTAAAACACATTTTAAACTAAGAATTAGAGACCAGTGTTTTAGACCTAAACACATGCATGAAGATTTGTGATCTAAGTCAGACCATTTACTGAGCGTTGCTTCTCAGTTTTGTCCTGGCTGCTGTGAAAAGAATTAATCGTGATTTTATATTTTCATGTTACTGATGTTTTGGGCCATTTGGTGGTCATTCTTTTTTTAGGTTAGTATCCAAACGGTACTTTAATAGTACCTTTTGCTTTTGGGGGAGCCGGGTGGCTCAGGTGGTTAAGCATCTAACTCTTAATTTCAGCTCAGGTCATGATCTCATGGTGTGTGAGATCGAGCCTCACGAAACTCTGTGCTTGACAGTGTGAAGCCTGCTTGGGATTTTCCCTCTCCCTCTCCCTCTGTCCCTCCCCTGCTCGTGCTCTCTCTCTCTGTCAAAAATAAATGACTAAACCTTAAAAAATATAATGCTTTTTGCTTTTAACTATGAGTTGACAGAGAAATGGGAGTGGTTGGTGTTGTCTACAGGTGAAATTTTTATTAAAATACTTGCTACACATTTCAAGAGCAGTACATGTCTTCAAGTTGGCTAGTCAAAATATTTGGAAGTTGTGATCAATCTACATAAGTGAGATGAATATGATATTGAGAACTTAGCATGATAAACAAACGTGACCTTTTAAAATCTTTTAAATGAATGTTTTATTAATTACAAGAGAAACTGACATAGGCACTGAGGATGTTCATTCTCTTTTAATGTGGCTTTGCCTTAGCTGTCATAAGTGCTGCAGATATCTGGACAAGATGAGAAGTATTATGTGTATGTGTGTGTGTACAAAAATACATACATATATATGTTCATATATACACACATACCTTAATACAGACAGAGCGATAGTAAGACCAGGTCTGGGCAGCATTTCTTGGGACCCTTGGCCTTTAGCCCACAAGGGTAAAACTTATTAAGGAGTATAATTATTTGTCACTAGAGAATATCTCTTGTAAACCTAGAAGCACATCTCAATTCCAAATGTACATGATTAAAATTAAGCTGCCATATAGTTGGCATCCGTGCAAGAGGATATAATTGCACAACACTGGAAGATTGCATATAGGAGTTGGCAAGCAACTGTGTTATTATGCAATTCAGAAACCATGAAACCTGTCTCCAGAGTTTAATGACAAGGCCATGATACTCTGTTGCCATTGCCAGATCCCAAAGTACTGCATTAGGCCAGTTCAGTCTAGCCCTGGGACTTCCTATGCTCTTTTCTTTCTTGTAGGCCCAAGACTGTGGCCTTTATGCAATCAAAATTCTATGGAAGCTTTTAATAGCATCTTGTGAAAAGGTGTACTTTTGACTCTTGGCAATCATGTGTATCTAAGGACTTAGAGGACCAGTGTAAGGGCATTCTTCAACATCTAGAAAGCTTGATAAACCATTATTTATTCAATGAATGTCATGTCAGGCACTGTGTTGGGGATTTTAGAAAATCTCAGCTCATTTATTTGCCATATGATATAATTTATTCGATGTTTATTGTGCGGCAGGTACTGTGCAATTAATAGAATAAGCAGACATACACATAGAGATAAGACAAAATTTAAAATATTCAAGAACAAAATTATCAAAAAAGACAAATATGGTAGTTCCTAGAGAGTCATAATTAAGAATTAGGGTGAAACAATAATAAAATGATGATGATGATGATGATTGATGATGATCCTGTTATTTTTGCCTCAAGTCTTTAAACAGTGAAGTTATTTGATTCAAATTCTTTTTAAAAAGTCATTTTAAGTTGCCCAATGTCTAGGTGATATTGAATGTAACTTTAAAAACATAGGATGAAATAATGTTTTATAAGAGGCAAAACTGCTGTTTGCCTTACCTCAATTCACTTTGGTGGCACCATATTTTCTTAACTCCTGATTCTTTGGGACACCATTAGATTGGAAACCAGGTTAACATGTACTCTTGCCTTCCTTACTGCTTATGTCACTAATGGTGTCACAGCTGATCTTGTAGTAGCCATTAGCCAGAGACTCATAAATGCCAATTTTAATTGGAAAATTTATTTTATTAACATATTCCACAGTACCCGTTGGCTTAAAACACTTTTCTCACAATTTAAAATTTTTACATGCTACTCTATAAAGGGAAACACACACTTCCACTTTGGAAGACTTCTTTCAGGTATTAGCTTTACTAATCAAATATGAATTGATTTTAAAAACAACTAACATAGGGGAGCCTGGGTGGCTCAGTCGGTTGAGCGTCCGACTTTGGCTCAGGTCATGATCTCATGGTCCGTGAGTTCGAGCCCCGTGTTGGGCTCTGTGCTAACAGCTCGGAGCCTGAAGCTTGCTTCAGATTCTGTTTCTCCCTCTCTCTGCGCCTCCCCCCTCATGCTCTGTCTTTCTCTCTGTGTCAAAAATAAATAAACATTAACAAAATTTAAAAAAATAAAATAAAAACAACTAACATATAGCATTAGCTTGTCAGGCTTTTCCTACACAGATCCCAATATCCGTTTTAAAGAAGTCAATTCTACATAAGAGAATTTTTTTTTCAAGTATGTCCCTATCTCTATGTTGATTTAAACATTATAATGTTAATTATATGTACACTTATGTACACTGCGATGAGCAGAAAGGCCTCCCACGATGTCCATGTCCTAACATCCCAAACCTACATGGCAAAGAGACTTTATGGATGTGATTAAGTTAAAGGCCTTGAGATGGGGAGACTATCCTAGATTATCAGCATGGATCCGTCACAATCACAAGGGTCCTTATAAATGGGAGGCAGGGGGGTTAGAGTCAGAGGAGATAACAATGGAAGCAGAGGTTGGGGTGATGTGGCCATAAGCCAAGGAATGCAGGCAGTTTCTAGAAGCCAGGCAAGGCAAGGAATGGTTTCTCCACTGGAGGTTCCATGGGAACACAGCTCTCTGACATGTTGATTTTAGCCCCCTAAGACCCATTTCAAACTTCTGACCACCTGCAGTGTAAGGTAATAAATTTGTGCTGTTTTAAGCCACCATGTCTGTGGCATTTTAGTAAGTATCAGTTGGAAATTAATATACCCCCAGACACACCTTTATTTGGGTTAGCTTTTCTCCTCTATTTTATGACTCGTTTTCGCCTCCACCTTCCTCATCTTCTTCACTCAACACCTATGGCCATTTGGAAAAATAAAACATGTAATGTATTTGTGATCTTGGCTTTTCAAAGTGGAAATGATTATTACTGCACATATCTATAAAATAAATATTTCAGGGGCGCCTGGGTGGCTCAGTCAGTTAAGCATCCGATTTCGGCTCAGATCATCATCTCACGGTTCCTGAGATCGATCTCCAGGATGGGTTCTGCACTGACAGTGTGGAGCCTGCTTAGAATTCTCTGCCTCTCTCTCCGCCTCTGCCCTTTCCCCTCTCTTGTGTGTATGCATGCACTCTCTCTCTCTCAAAATAAATAAATAAGCACTAAAAAAATAAATAAATATTTCATCCGAAAGCATAGTAACTAAATTTTCAAAATATTTGCAACCATTATTTTAATGGAAAGAAGAAGCCCTTACTTAGAAAAATTAAAGTACTCTCACATAATTGAAAGCTTTTTGTGTCAGAATGTGCAAGTATTTAATATGTTTCTGCTCTGAGTTGGCGGGGGGGAATCTTATTACTTTGTGGTGTATTTTTATTGACACAGCTAGAGAGTAATGTCATATAGAAAAGAAAAAGGTGCTTTGGTGTGCTGTTTGGAAATCTCTTAGCTGACACTATCTCTATCAAACAGTACAAATTAATGGGAAAAAATTATAACCTTAAAGTACTATAAGATTTTGAAGTGTCCTTTGGATTAAAGTTTCAATTTTCTCATGATGTCACTTTTTCAGGTTTGAATTTTTGGAAATTAGAAACCAGAAAATAAAAATGTTCTTTTCCTTCATCATACCAGGTCAAATAGATTATAATGAAATATTTTTTAGAAACCTTTTCTATTTAAAGAATTAAAGCTTAATTCCCACTTTTGGTGGTATGTATCTGATCTAATATTTATTTATTTATTTATTTATTTATTTATTAAAAAAATTTTTTTTAATGTTTATTTTTGAGACAGAGGGAGACAGAGCATGAGTGGGGGAGGGGCAGAGAGAGAGGGAGACACAGAATCTGAAACAGGCTCTAGGCTCTGAGCTGTCAGCACAGAGCCCGATGCGGTGCTTGAACCCACAAACCGTGAGGTCATGACCTGAGCTGAAGTCAGATGCTTAACCAACTGAGCCACCCAGGTGCCCCTGATCTAATATTTAGATAAGCATAGTAGCATAGAAAGAATCATGAGGTAGGACTCAGAAGACCTGGGTTTAAGCCCAGATTAGTACATGACCTTGGAAAACCATTTAATATCCTAATATCAGTCCACTTCTAGCATTGTTTGCCGTAGCTACCTTTTAGGAAATAAGTAAGACAAAATAAGTTTTAAAAAACACATTGAAGACTGTAAATTACTACTCAAATGAGAAAGATAACTCAAGAAGGAATCTGAAATATCCCATAGAGGTGTAATACCTAGAAGTAAAATGTTCCCAAAGGAATTCTTTCATTTTTCTCGTTTGGAATTATAGAAGTGTGTGTGTGTGTGTGTGTGTGTGTGTGTGTGTGTGGTGGGGGGTGTGCAGGTGTGTGGGTGGGTGTGTGTTTGTTTAACCCAGACTGTTCATCACTGGCTAACAAATTTCAAAAGACATACAGATCTTCATAATAACTATTGATACTGAATTTTATATAAATTAACCCTATTTTTTTCAAAATTAAGAAATGAGAGAGATTTACTTATTTCATTGTAGGCATATAGAAACAAGCAAACAAAAAACACCAACGAGCAAAATTGTTCTAAGACTCTAAAGATGTCGTTATGCTTTGAGTTAAGGTTCAGGTTGATCTTTTTAATATTGCAGCAAACTCACACATCGTTAATCACTTAGAAGTGGCCCCAGGTCATGGTAAATGGATGGCCTAATAATCAGACGAGATGTTTGCTATTTCCAAATTATTGTCAATAAGTAGAGTGAGGAGGTGACAATTCAATAACTAGTGATTATTAACTTGACTTTTTATTTTTATAATGTTAATCAAGGAAATAAGAAGTAGGAAGGGGAACCAGAAGCATAACACATATAATTATAGACAAGCATGAAGACAGTAATAATCATGATAAAAGATGTGTTTATTAAAACCAACTCACATCTATCACTATGTGTGAGTTGCTCTGTAGCTAGAGATGTTGTTTCTGGTTGTCTTAACTGTGTGTACATAGCAACAGAAATGGGGCTTAAAATATTTTCATTTTGAGGAAGAAAGAAAATGGTGGACGTGGGGTACATGAAAAGCAGGATGATGATGGATGGGGATTGAGGAAAAGGGACTGTGGTAGGATCAGTGAACATATGGAAATAGAAAAGAAAATGAAATATAGAAAAGACAACCCACATGGAAAATGTGAGGGAAAAAGGCAAAGGGTTGATGGGGAAAGAAGATAGTCAATGCAATAGACTTCAGTAGTGAAAGAGATTGGGAGGGCAAGGCTCTTAAAAATAACCAGATATAGAGAATATCTAGGAAGGATGTCCTTTGGCACCAACCAATAAACCAAGATACAAAATGAACTGATGAAAATGGCACTATGGTAGTCTACATTGTTAAGAGCCTGGTCTCCTGGTAAGAGACATGCTTTAGGAAAAGCTATAGGAAAAGAGACATGCTATAGGAAAATAGGGCAAAACAGAATACAATGAAAAACAAACATTAGCCTTGGCCCCAGACACCACGTGATAAAGTAAAAGGAAAGATTTTCATGAAATGGACAGTCAAGGAGTCCTGGATAGGCTTGCATAAGCATGGGATGAAGAGGGAGATAAAAGCGAATTACAAGAGGGAAACGAAGACAATAAGCAAGCATTTTGACATTCTCAAACTTTTGTTAGGACAGCGAGGTAAAGTGGAATTTGTGCACATATTGAAAACAAAAGATACGGCTTCAAATTCCGATTTTGGTCTTGGGGTGATGAGTGTGGCTGGATGAGAAAAGCGCTGGCTTTGGACTACAAAACTTACGTCCAGATCCCAGCCCAATCGTGAACTAGCTAAGTAAGATGTTGTACGGCACAAGTTGTTGAAAGCCTAGGATTTTATTGGTTTCTTCAGCTATAAAATGAGGATATTAATAGTCCCTACCTCCAGATTGTTGTGAGAATTAAAAGAGAAAACCCATGGGGCGCCTGGGTGGCTCAGTCAGTTGAGCGTCTGACTTCATTCAGCTCAGATCATGATCTCACAGTTTGTGAGTTCCAGCTCCTCGTCAGGCTCTGTGCTAGCAGCTCAGAGCCTGGAGCCTGCTTTCGATTCTGTGCCTCCCTCTCTCTCTGCCCCTCCCCGGCTAGTGCCCTCTCAGTCTCTCTCTCCCTCCCTCTTTCTCTCTCTCTCTCTCAAAAATAAATATTAACATTTTTTTTAAAAAAGAGAAAACCCATGAGAAAAATCACAGTATGTATGTTGATAATAAATGTGAGCTACACCACCAGGAATAGTAACTACAGAACCTTACAAAAATCCCTGGACCTCTGTCCATCTGAGTTGTTCAATCTGTAAAATGGGGGTTATGACAACAAACGGACGGTCTGGAGGGAAACCTAAATGAGATCATGTACACAAAGTGGCACACAGTAGGCTCACAGTAAGTAGTAGGTACTATTATTTAGAAAATGCACTGGTTTCAAAAGACACCCAGTTTCAATTTGTCCAGATGACAAAAATGTAGTTAGAATGCCTGATTTATTTTTTAGTTTATATACTTGATGCATTTTATATTAAGAGAAAGGAGCTCCACAGGTTGATAGGGATAATTATACTTTTCTTAGGAAAGGCACTACGGATAAATGGCTTCTGAAAGTCATTAGACCACCAAAATTCTGTTTGTCTGTCAAATTAGCTTTAAATCTGCTTCCAATTTTCAAAATCCCATCCAGCTCTTTTTAGCTATTATCATGTCCTGCCTTAAAAAGACATAGTAGTTACCTCCTGGAAATAGGGAGTTCTGGTTATACCAAGAGTCTTAAAATCCCTTCTCTGAAATAATAGAAGGAAGGAACAAGTAAATTTATTTTCAAAACACTGTTTGATCTCCAATAGCCCTAGTTTCTCTCATATTACCATTGTTATTTCCTCTGCTATACAGTTTCTGGCACCACGGTGGGTGCCCAGAAGCCATGAAGTAAATAGCTATTCATTTGGGTGCTTACAAGCATAAGACTGAGTTTTCCCCATAATATTTTCTATTTAGTTGCATTCCAAGACTCATATCGGCCATGTTTTTGTAAACAGAGATTTAGAGTAGGTGCTTAACGGAAAGCTACATTATTATAATTGATTCCAAACTTAAGAAAATGCACACACACAGCTAAAAAAGTTATAATTAGAGCAAAATGCAACCCCGTCTTCTTTATTGGGGATCCATATTGCTGTCATTATAAATGTCACTTTTCAGCACCATGTCTCTTACCAAACAGAACTCATTTTGAAATGCCATTTTTTTGTGAAAAACTTTATCCATTTGTCCAAATGGTATTTGGACAAGAGAAGAAGTTTTTTTCTTTGGGTTCATTTTCAGGTTGTTAGCCTAACCTAAAATAGAGCTTCTTTAAAAGTCTGCTCAAACATTTACTTAAAACAGCGAAGGGACAGCTGAGTGTTGAGTGGTAGTGTTACATTGAGTGAAGACACGACTGTAAATAACTCTGCAGTTTGGAAATGAATGATGCTTTTGACAGAGACGATTATGTCGTATTGACAACATTGATGTCAAATGTGGAGTGAAAATATGAGATTGACTATCAGCAGTTCCCACCAGTGATCACTTGAAATAGCTTCCCTGAGATAAAGAAACAACAACAAATGCGTTCCTTCCTTTCCCTCTACTTACACTTTCCTTCCCTCAGAGCTGGCTTAGTCCAGTTCTACTTTGGGGGAAGGGGGCCTAGTGTTCACACTTCATCAAAGGACGATCAAATACTCTTAGCTGTTTCTTTTTAACTTAATTGTTTCCAGGGCATCATTAGACACTCTCCCTCCCCGCACCCCCCCCCCCAAATAAGGAAGCCAAAATACCTAAGAAAAAAAAGCCAAGCCCTGAACTTCTATAGATGTAATTACCATTTTTAAGTTCGACCTGACGTATATGAAATAAGGTCTTTGTAATGAAAACCTCACGTGGGATTTTTCGCAGCCTTCAAAGTCATTGTTCACATAACTGCTAAATACTGGCTAACATTTCTGGGTGGAGAATATTCTGCGTGGTAAGTTTTCCAGCTTGGAAAAATGTCACGTACTGGAGAGTCTTGATGAGTAAATAATTTTTTCCATATCTATCTCTCCATTCCATTCATTTGTTGTATTACTGAGGCTCTGTGTTTTCATTGAATAGAAATCATGTTCTTTTAATGTATACTAAAAATGCTTTGCATTCTTTAGTATTCATATATAAAAATGTAAAATAATTTTCATATTTATTACAACTAGGATACAGCATAACAGCAGACCCTATTTACATTCTAGAGTCAGACAAATAACATTATGTGTGTAAGATCTCTGAGCCAGCAAATCTGGACTTGGTCAGAAGAATTTAGGGAGGAATTTCTGAGGGCATAGAATGTCTGTAAGGAAAATGTTTGGCTCCTCATTCTCAGAAGTTACAATGGGATGTTTATCTTGGCATAGAGCCAGTGTTACACGCCCTGTGTTAATCCTGTCATTGTAGCCCATCTTGCGGCGCGGAGGCAATGATGTGGGTCATCCATGGAAGGCACACTTCTTACGATAGGTATGACCTTTTGTGTTCAGGGTGGGGAGATGGATGGGTGACTTTTTTTGTTTGTTTTGAAAAACAAATGGTGTGAGCTTTCTGTAAACGGATATGTGACTTTCACATAGTAAAGGAAGTATCCAGTATCTGGTGCTAGAACCAAATTCTTTAAAGCAGGTACCCTCTGTGAAATATGTGTCAGTTTTGAAGGCTTAAAACTTAGTAAGGGATTTATGAGTTCACTGTCAAAATCACTGACATAGAGATATGCTCTTCATAGAGTGAAAAATAAAACCCATCAAAGAGGAGAAACCTAAGAACACGTTTTAGTTAAATAAAACAAAGTAATTTACTAGTTAAATAGCAGTAGCTGATACTCTGTTTCATTAAAAAGAATGCCCTGAAATGTAATTTAATAACTCACCTTTGCAATTGTGTTCTATAAATCGGAATGTGTATTTTCTTTTTTACCACAGCATCTTAATCTCCTCATGATAGGAGGCCAATGGGATAGAGAAGAGTTGTTTTGTTTTGTTTTTTTAATCAATAATTATTTTGGTTTTTTTTCCTTTTTCTTTTTTTTTAATATGAAATTTATTGTCAAACTGGTTTCCATACAACCCCAGTTTTTAATGTAAAGGATTATCTAAAGACTATCTTCTTATTGAATGAGTATATTTATTTTATTTTCTAAAGTGGTACATATTAAGGAGATTTTGAATTAGCCACTAGGAAAATAACAAGTATATTTGTCCTAGACCTGTCTCATTATACAGAAATATGGCAGACCATTCATTACTGTGGACTTGCTAATTTTACCTCTGCTGCCTGGGTCTCAACTCCCTTCCCTGCAAGATGACAGAACTGAACTAGTTCGTGTCCATGGTCCTTCTGGCTCGGAAATGTTAACCAGTTTATGATCTTTAATGAGAATACAAATTTGGCATATATTCTCATATGAATGCATTTCTGTTCTAAGCTGAATTTTCATTAAGTATGTTATTCTTTCATTTAATTTCCTGTTTTGAGAGAGCTAATAAAGCTCCCCTCTTTACCAACGATTGCTTCTGTGGAATTGGTCTCCATTGTGTTTAGACGGCTGCATTCATTTTTACAAAGTACTAGAAAATTGTACGTGCACCTCCTATGTTGGCATTTTCTTTCAACATCTTCACTGTGCTCTCGTAGGTCAGAGTGATGAGAGAATCTGTATTTATTCAGGTTTAGAAAATGGGTGTACTAAAAAGGCCTTGGCTGGCATTTCTCTCTCCCATTCTTGGTTCTTTCAACAATATTAAAGAACACCCACAAGGGGTCCCGACTGTGCTTGAGTATACATTACTAAGTGGCAGATCGATGTTTTTGCCCTCACACTTACTATATAGTGGGGAAAATATGTATTAACACATAAATGTACAAATGAATTTATATTTACACAAAGAGTGAAGGGGAGAAGACACAGAAGAAGTAAGTGTCCTGGTAGAAATGGTTTATGTTGTGAAACTGAGAAATACCTGTTTTAAAAGGTGGCCTTGAGTGGACTCTTGATGCAAGAGGAGTTGGCCAGCCAGATGGTTCAGAGGGAATGTGTTGTTCTCAGAGGTGACAGCATGCACAAGGACTTCCAAAGTGGAAGATGGTTGGTGCCTTCAAGTTGACTAATGTAAAATAACATGAGATAAGATTGAAGTAAGTCATATGGGAATTTTGTATTTAAGAGTAGGGTGACCAGGGGCACGTGGGTGGCTCAGTTGGTTGAGCATCCAACTCTTGATTTTGGCTCAGGTCATGATCCCAGGGTTGTGGGATCAAGTCCCATGTCAGGCTCCATGCCAGGCATGGAGCCTGCTTGAGAGTCTCTCTCTCTCTTTCTCTCTCTCTCCCTCTGCCCCTCTCTCCTGCTCACGCATACACACTCTCTCTCTGAAACAAAACAAAACAAAACAAAACAAATAAAATATTTTTTCTTTTTGAAAAAGAGTAGGGTGACCATACAATTTATCAGCCAAAATGGGATACTTTGAAGAATGAAAGAGGACCCTGCTGACAATGAAGCTAGGACAACAGACATAAAACAGGATGGGTCCCCAGAAAATCAAATTGTTACCAACTTAAAGATAATATAAAGACAATGAAAATCTTTGGGCAGAGGAGTAATACAATTCGATACATGTTTTTGAAAGATTATCCTGGTTACTATGTCCAGAATGGATTGGAGGAAGACAGAAATGGAAGTAAACTCTTGTAATCGCCTAGATGCGGAATGAGATGATAAAGGGTGGAAAAATTTTCAGTAGAAATTGGCAGCACAATTGGTAGAACTTAGTGATGGATTGGACGTAGGAAGGGAGAAGAAGGGGGTAGTCAAATGACTCAGGTTTCTATTGTGTGTAAAGGAGTGAACGGAAGTGCCATTTATTAAGCTATGAGAAAGTAAAGAAGCAGAAGATTTGGGGCAGGACTGGGGAAAAATCAAGAGATTATTTGGGGGATCCTTAATATGAGATGCCTGATAAAGCTCCAAATGGAGAGGCCATGTAGAGAGTTATATTTGGAACTGCAATCTATGTGGTGGATAAAAATCTATGAGTTGTAGACACTTGGGTGCCATTTGCAGCATAAGGATGTCTGAGATTATTGGGAAGAGATATTAATATCCCTTTAAAATGATGAGAAAAGACAGCCTGGGACTGAGTCCTGAGGACCACAAAAATTAAGTGATAGTAAAGAAGCAAGGAAGAGCAAAGTCATTCAGACAATTAAGAGGAAGCATGCCAGGGGCACCTGGGTGGCTCAGTTGGTTGAGCGTCTGTCTTTGGCTCAGGTCATGATCTCGCAGTTCGTGAGTTTGACCCCCACATTGGGCTCACTGCAGTCAGCCTGTCAGCACAGAACCTACTTCAGATCCTTTGTCCCCCTCTGTCTGCCCCTCCCCCACTTGTGCTCTCCCCCCAAATAAATAAATATTTTCAAAAAAAAGAAAAAAAAAAGAGGAAGCATGCTGCACACCTCTCAGGAGGCCTCAGAGGAGTTCATCTCTTTACCCCTCTCGCCTACTATGCTGACCCTGATAACACACTTCTATTCCTTACTTATCTTCCTCTGCCAAGTCCCTTGGATCATCTCTCAAATCAACCACTTGCACACAAGTCCTCACACCTTAAGCTCTGTTTGGGTCTGAGAAGGAAGAACCAAAGGAATAGAAATATGATCAGAAAGTGTATTAACACAGAAGCAAAGAGGCTATGTCAGGAGGGACAGGGTGGGAAAGGGTTTGAATGTGGCATAAAGGTTAAATAAGGCAGGAACTGGTTTGATTATATGCACTGATGGTGATCAGAAAGGGAGCTGGGATTGTGGAGGTACAAGCAAGACCGCCTTGGGGAAAGTGGAGTTGAACTTGGGTTTGAAGGGAAGTTGAGAAATTATATACTAATTGGAGATGTGGGATCAAGGGAACATTCTGTTTTGATTCTTTTTTTTTTTTTTTTAAACGTGAGAGCTATTAGAGAGTCTGTGAATGCTGATGAAAATGATCCATTAGAGAGAGGTGGAAAAAATAGGAAAGGGGATTTTTTTTTTTTTGAGAGAGAGAAGGGTGTGAATGGGAGAGGGACAGAGAGAGAGAGAGAGAGAGAGAGAGAGAGAGAATCTTAAGCAGGCTCTATGCTCAGTATGGAGCCCAACCCTGGGCTCAATCTCATGACTCTGAGACCATGACCTGAGCTGAAACCAAGAGGTGGACTCTTAACTGACTGAGACTGAGCCACCCAGGCACCCCAGGAAAGGGTATGGTTACCTAAGACACTGAACAGATAGAATTTTGAAAAAAAGGTTAGCTCCTCCTTCGTAGTGAGAGGGAAGATGAGTGATGACCACGGATGTAGATTTGGTAATGAGAAGGTAATGTGGAATGTACTATGTGGTTTCTGTGTTCGCAGTGAACCACGAAGCAGGTGATGTGCTAGAACCAAAGTGGGACAGTAGGTGGGACATGGCCAAGGTTTTGAATAGCCACCGTGGTGGTGAGCAGGGAGATCACTCGAGTCTCTCCATGTTGAATGAACATTTGGGGCTGGGGACCCTCAGTGAATCATGATCACAGCTTTCCCTGTTGTAAGATTTTTGTCCGGCAGTGTTTAGCTCCGTGGATGCTGGCCCAGAGGAAACACATTGCTGGGTTCATCAGTGGGGTTTGCAAAGTGGATGTGATGGAAGGAGAAAGAGCCTAGGGAATTGAGGGTATTTGCAAAAGAGTCATTATAAAGAAGACCTCTGGAACAAGGGCTACTGAAGGAGGGAAGTGAATTCCTGAGTGGTTGGTCAATAGAAATGAAGCAATAAGGATAAAGGATTGCAGTTCTCTGTGAGGTCAAAGAATTGTCACAGTGGGAATGCTCTAGGAGAATAAAGGTGTGATAAGAAAAGAGGATCTTTGAAAGAATGATTCTGCTTGTGGTATAGTTTTTGGTGATGAATTCTGTTAGGTACCACAATTCTCTATATTCCTACAAATTCTGTTCAGTGCTGTGATAGGGCTCTGCAAGAATAATATATATTTTATTTTGTCTTAGAAACGTCACCTTTACCTTTTCCTTAGTTGCCAAAAGCACTCCTTTGAACTGGGCTTCGATCATCCCATTATCTGTTCCTGGAAGGCATCGTGAATCTGATGTGGTTTTCTACAATTCTGGGAGCCACACCTGTCTCCTCCTGCTTTACCCCAAGACTTCAGGGATTGACTAAGTTGAGGAAATCCTGATACTGAAAACAAATGTCATTATTTCCCCAAAGGATTTTGTAATGTTCAATTTCAGCAATATGCCAACTGTCATCTTATGTTCTATATATGCCAAACTATTGACATGTATGTAACTACGTCATCTTTTTTTTTCTTCTTTTATATGTGCATTTGCTGAAAATGGCCTCCTTCTGTTTTCTCCTCTTCCTCTTTCAAAGATTATTCAAACATTGTCTTCTGTATGATACCCAACTTAACTATTCCTGACCTTCTCGGTCTTATTAGTCATTCATCCTCTGTGCTGTAATGGAATTTTATACTTTATTTTTAGTCTTACTTTATTATAATAACTTATTTACGTGACTGCCTCTTTACTTGACTGTGAAGGATTTTTTTTTTTTTTTTGAGGCAGGGAACATGTTTGTTCATCTTTGTTTTCTTAATGCCCAGCCTAATTCCTGGCATACTTTAGGTCATAAGCAAATATTTGTTAAAAAAAAAAAAAAAAGTTTAAGAACTGAACCGATGAATTTCATTTACCTTTTTTATAAAGCATGCAGCCATCACTAACAACCATCATGATATTAAATGACATATACAGTTATAAGTTGTTTACTGACTCTAACATTGTTGACTGTCAGAAGAGAAGTGTCACCACACACGTTTTCATAATGGAGCAGATGTATAATCTGGCATTTATAACTCCTGTGCTGCTGTGGCCTGAGTGTGGTGTAGGAGGTGGGGGGAGAGGGCAGATGATGCAGTTCTTCCCAATTTATGAGGGCCGAGGAGCAAAGATTAAAATGCAGAATGGCAATCAGATTAAAAGGGCTGATGAGATCCTAAATACATCCCTCAGGCCACAGGAGAGCCCAAGGGAGTGATCTTGGGAGGAGTATAGGCCATTGAGTGGAGGGAAAAACTAGGCTTACCACCACTAAAATAACAAGAGATAAAATGAAACCCACTTATCTGATTGTGAATTTTATCTGGACATAGAAACCTTCGAATTATTTATTTATACATAGTGATATCAAGCTCTATCTACTTCCACTCCAAAGGGAACTCTTAAATAATCAAATAAAATGTTGAGGTTTCCTGCCTGAGTTACTCAAAGAGGAAGAAGAAGAAAAAGACACAATAGGTCTTGAGATGCTCTTTTTCTAATAACGTATTGTTCAGTGAATATTAAGAATTATTTGTTGTTTTATTCAACATAGAAAGGACTCCTTTTTACTAAGTCCATTTCTGTGCCTCAAATCTATGTATTTTTAGGTTTGCATAAGCCTAAATACAAATACGTCCTTTTATCTTTATGTTGTAGATAATAAAACGTTTGCTAAATGAGAAAAAATCCTTCAAATAGGTCAATCTTCACTCGGAGATAGGATTTAAATGTTTATATATTCTAATTGACAACAAAAAGTCATTTTAAATTATTTTAAACACTTATGTGTAGCATCTATCTTAGACACTCAAATAACATGCTTTTAATAATGCCAATCTTGCAGTCACACCAGCTTTATTTTGACTTTAAAACTATATTTCCTTTTTAACAGAGTAGCTTAAATTATTAAATCTGTTAACGGTTTTGGGAGAATGATGGAGTAAATGGTAGATATTTTTCTACAGGGGGAAACTAAGGGAGACAATTTGATTTATCAGAGGCCATTGCCAAAACTTCGGAAGCAGATAACTAAATTTGGGGTTACAAGATACAAAGGCAAATTAATTATTCAAATAGATTTAGATGCCCTGGTGCTCAAACAAGTAGAGTTTTATTTATGAGTCTATCTTTGCTTCTTTCTTCTCTTAGAGATTGTATGTTTGGAGATGAGGGAGAGGGGGCCTCAGAATATCTAAGAAGGATGTCAGATTTAAATGAGAAACAAGGAGGGAATAATGAAAGAGAAAGACAAAACCCAAAAAAGTTAGGATGATAGGGAGGAAGAGAAGAAAGGAGGACAATGCAAGGGAGAGATCAATCCATGGTTGGGATTTTAGGGTTGCAATGATCACTTCCAAACCTCAGCACAGTCTCTGCTCAAATGGGCCCATTCTAGACAAAAGGCAAACAAAATGTCTCCTGGGGCACCTGGGTGATTTAGTTGGTTAAGTGTCAGGCTCTTGATTTTGGCTCAGGTCATGATCTCATGGTTCAGGAGACTGAGCCCCAAATCAGGCTCTACGCTGACAGCATGGAGCCTACTTGCGATTCTCTCTCTCCCTCTCTCTCTGCCCCTCCCCAGCTTGCATGCACGCACACACACACACACACACACACACACACACACACACGCACACACACACGCATGCTCTCTTTCTCAAAATAAATAATAAAATAAAATAAAATGTCTCCTATTGACAGTGAAATAAACAGGTTCATAAACCTGCTTTACTTGGATGTCAAAGAAAAACGACAATAATGACAATATCTACCTGTATAAGCAGAGGCCAAGAGTTAAAAGGGAAGATAAGAGCAGATATAAACGATCGCCAGCTAATCCAAGCTGAGAGGCAGAAAGTAAACCTTAGCTTTGGATTTACACACTGGGGAAGGAAAAGTAAAAACAAAACCAAAAACAATACCTTGAATAGTCTCTCCTGTTTCCCGATATTTCTAAGCAGCCCAGAGGTCAACTTCCTAAATTTCAAGTTGTGGCTTCCAGATTATTGATTTTCTACAGTTATTTGGAAATTCCCGTCTTTTTTTTTGGATTGCGATGCATTAGATTATACTGTTCTCAGTTTTTCCTCATGGATGTTTTCTACCAATCACTAGGGCACTTGTCTGCGCTCACTGAAGAATGAAGCAACCTTGGGTATTTTTCCACATCAATTCCATTCGTCATCCTAGGGGATGTCTACATTCGTGTAGAAGACATATCAGCACCTTTCCTTAACTTCTACCCCAATGATCTTCATCTTTCTATTCAGTCACCAGATTGTGGTAGAACTGCTGTTCACCCAGCATACACTGGCTGTTGGACACTGGATGCTAAACACTTTCTGCCGCGATGTTCCCGCCCCTCCGCCAGCATCCCACCCCCCCCCCCATGATACTTCTCCAAAATTCTCCACAGTCCCAATCCCCGGTTCTGTGTAGAAGAACATCAATCCTCTGCTCCAGCCTAAGGGGCTACAGTGCTTGACCTATCTATGCCAGTCATGAAACGTTTGCATGTCAGTCCTCTCCATGGCCATTCACACAATTTTATCAACATCTAAGACTACTTCACCTCTGAAATTATATGCCCCTCATTCACACTCGAATCCCCCAGTTCTGTCTTTCCACTTTCCTTGTTCTTTTGCTCTTCTCTGCCTGTTCTGAGCCCTCCACCCCCTCGAGTTCTGTCAGTGTGCTCTCAGACATCAGCTTTCCTCTGCCTTCACTCTCTTCTCTATTAAATCTCCGTCTATTACTTTAACTCCATTTTCTCCAACATCAACCTTTTTTATTGCCTGTGCTTCTACCACATCTGCTCTGTAAAATTTAAATTAAACCCACAATCCATCTTCTCTGATCTTACCACCCACCCAAGCTTTGGAAGAAGAGAAAACCAAATAAGTGTACAAGATAGTCGTGCCTCAGTGCTGCCGGGTGGCTTTTACAGTCCCTGGCAAACTCCCTTGTCCCTCATTACTTATTCCAAATTCTCCCCTCTCCCTCTAGTGCCTACCCTGCCTCCCAGCATCACCACTTTGCTTTCACCAGAGATCTCCCCCTAATTTTAGAGAGAAACTTGGTGTTCTCTAACAGGAACGCATTCATCTTTTATATTCTGCACCTCCGGTTTCTGGCATTTTGAACATTTCTTTATGTCCTTTGTTTCAGAGCTGAGGGAAGAAGTTTGCCCCCATTGCCCTGAAACCATTCTAATTAAGGTCATCAGTGTTTTCCCATTTGTCAGATACAGCAGACTTTTCTTTTTTTTTTGACTTTTATTTTTCCTGACCATCTGAAACATGCGACACTGTTGATGACTTCTTCTACCTTAAGCTGCTCTACACCGTTGACCTACAATATCTTTTGTTTATTTTTTCTGTGTGATCACTCCTCGGCTTCATCCAGTTCATCTATCAACTGAAGCATTTATATTCCCCTGGACTCTATTAGTCTTTGTTTTTTCAAATGTTTCTCTCGTTTCTCTCTCTCCGGATGATCTTATCTGTAATAAAGTTTTAATAATCATCTGTGTGATATTTTCATCTGGCTATGGAATATCTTCAGCTAGCTAATGATGATGGCATTAAAAATAACATTAAAAATAAAAATTACTGGCATTTATTAATCACTTTCAGGCATTGCACTAAAGTCTTTTCTTACATTAGCTGATTTACTCATCAAAATCCCTGGACTTTTCCCCTACGTTTACATCTGAGAGGTGAAGCAACGTGTCCATATTACACAGAAGTTAAGCGACAGAGGTAGGCTTTAAATCCAGCTTATCTGACTCCAAAGCCCATACATTAACGATTTTATTAAACGTGACATATGAAAAATGTAACTCCTATGCCCCCAGATTACTCATCTTCCTATATAAGCTGTTTCAACATAATCATCTTCAGCAGAACACAAAACAGAAAACCTGAAGTCATGCTAGATTCCTTCCACTTCCCAAACAGTAAGCCACTATGTCCTGCTAAAGCTTTATACTTCTTCCTTATATTCTCATCTAATGGTACTCATTCAGTGTCTCATAATTTCCCTCCTGCACCAGTGAAAAAGCTTCCCAACTGGATTATGCACCTCCTTCTAGTTATGGTGTCCTCCAATTTATTCTCTAGGAACTATTTATCTTCTTATGTCATATATCTGATTATATTACCCCTCTGATAAATCCCTAATGACTCCCCATATCCTGCAGCCATGTTTCTCAAGTTGAGTTTTCTGTATCACCTTCCATTGGAATCACCTGGAGAGCTTGTTAGAGAGCAGATTCTCAGGAGTCACACCAGGATTTCTGAATTAGAACTGATGGTGGCAGGACCTCAATTGTATTTTAACAAGCTCCCCAAGTGATCCTTTGTCATGTTAAAATTGCAGAGGATCTGGCTTCCAGATCAGGTACAAACACTTTAGAAGTGCCAATAAATACCATCCGGCTGGGGTTTCTCCTTTCTCTTCTCCATTCTTTCCACGCCTCCCTCCATTTACTCTCTGCACTCCCGTACACCGGACTAGTTGCGGGCTACCCTAATGCCAAGCTTTCTTAAGTGTTGGTGACTTTCTGTGTGTTTTGTCTTCTACCTAAAGGTCCTTTTCCCTATATGTTTGGCAATCATGTGCCAAACATGGGTTTGTTCATGTGGATGTGTGTGTTGCATACCTTGAGTCCTCATTAGACTGAAAGTTTCTCCAAGGACACGCAAGCTGTATAGTCGTAGGAACTGTGCGTCCTGAAATCTCCATTAAAAAACTACCACTCCAAGTTCAGTTTGTGTGAGAAAACCAAGCTAAGGCTGAGAAAAATGAAGTTAATATGCACTCGGTATGTACTCAGTACGTAGGGACCTGGACCTTTTAGCAATTTCCCATGACTGTTTGGTTTGTGACTAAGCTTTTTTCTTTTTTAAAATTTTTTTAAATGTGTATTTATTTTTGAGAGAGAGAGAGAGAGAGACAGAACCTGAGCGGGGGAGGGGCAGAGAGAGAGGGAAACAGAATCTGACGTGGTGTTTAGGCTCTGAGCCATGAGATCATGACATGAGCCAAAGTGGGACACTTAACTGACTGAACCATCCAGGCACCCCGGTGACCAAGCTTTTTAAAGGGAAGTTTCATGTTTGCTGGCATATCTACAAATGAACACACCAATGGAAGTGAAATTCAGAAAAAAGCTATTTTGGTCACCAACCAAAAGCTCTCATTAGAGAAATACTAGGAGTCATTTGATTGAAATCTCTATACGATCCATTTATATCAATGGTTTACACCCCTCATAATAAGAATAATCCAGGGGATGGAGGGATGTGGGTAATCATATTTATGAACGTGATATTGAACTAAGCTTTGCTCGTTACAATTTGCCGGTAAACGTGTGGTCCTCTCTTTGCAGATGAGGAGGCTGTGGTCAGAGATAGCAAGAGACTTGGAAGAGTCACCTAGCGAATAGAAGACCCCTCTGAAATTTGAATACAGGTATGTGGATGTCCTTCTAGTATACGTATGTTGTCTTATATTGGAGTACATGTATATGGAGATTTTGCCTTAATAACTAAAAGTTTGGATGTGTTTTTAGGTGATAAGTGGAAATATTCTGTGGGATTTTTCTAATAAAAGACAATTTTACTCACCACATAAGTTAGTTTGTTTCTCCAAGTTGTAGAAAATGACATTAAGGATAATATATTGTTTTTTTAAGTTTTCCTAGTGGATCTTTAGGCCTTCAACCAGCATGGAGAAGAGTAATACATTGATCACTACTTAGGGAGCCATTTAAAGCTAATACCTATTTGCAAGATTGGTCACAGGACTGGTGGTAACGTGGGGAAAACAACACTGAGGGCTAAAAGCAAGATTTCCCTATACCCTTCCTTCCCCTTTCCCTTCTCAAACCCCATTCCCAGGAAACCGGGACAG
This sequence comes from Lynx canadensis, assembly GCF_007474595.2. Lineage (NCBI taxonomy): Eukaryota > Metazoa > Chordata > Mammalia > Carnivora > Felidae > Lynx > Lynx canadensis. Next base: position 66,650,333 of record NC_044308.2, on the reverse strand, counting down.
CTGGTTACCCATCTCATTTTCCTCACAGTTGCATGCTGACTCTGTCACCAAGCTGTGCATTTGCTAGAACAGTTGATTTTCTTTATAAGAGTGATGAGGAAGAGAAAGCAAAAGTAATATGCATTGTTTCTCTTAAGGTTCATGATGGTGTGAGTGTGTGTGTGTTTGTGTGTGTGTGTGTGTGTGTGTGTGTGTGTGTGTGTGTGTGTCTCCCCCTAAGTGAGGGGAAGCTATTAGGAGAGAGCCAGATCTCTTTAATGAGCCTAGAGGTAATGCAAAATTCATGTGTTTTCACCTGCAGCCGGGTAAAGCCTAGTGTACAAACAGAAAGTGGGAAGGCAGGAAGGGTTGGTTATTTATGATTTTTGCTGAAGCCGGTACCCTGGCCGCTACTGGGCATCCTGACCCACTTGTTCATTTTTTAGGAAGAAGTGGATACTTTCAATGGGAGAAACTCAAGCATCAGATTTGCTCCTTGGAGCATTAATAAAAGGGCTCAGTTAGCTTCATCTCATTATTTTACTATGAGTATTGACTTTGGCCTAGAGTCATGTATAGATAAAATGGTGCAAGGGCTTGTCCTAAGTGATTACTCAGAATTACAAATCATTTCACGTGTAACTGAATACTGCGGTCTAGCTGGCACCCTGCCCCATGCTTCACCCCCCCCCCCCTTTCTCTAATAGGAGCGCAAATCCAGCTTTGTCTGAAGAGGCAATTAATCTTATTCACTGAAAGCTGAATTTTAATTCGCCAGCATGTGGAGGACATATCTGCCTATCACACAGAATTAGTTTAACAGAGAATTTAGAGAAAAAAAAAATACTGGGGGTCTTGGCATTCTTGAGCAGGCAAGATATCTTGTAGGTACATTCCTTCATTAGCCACCTACATGCTATGGATAAGCTTCTCTTTGTAATAATAACTCTATTAGGGTAAACTGGGTTTATTGTGCATTTGAAAATGGCTGATTGCATTTTATTTTATATAGAAAAACAACAAAAAAACACCCGTAAGATAGGTGTGTTCTAGAGGAAAATGAACATAGGTGAAAAAGATAAATTTTAACTCGCTAGAGATTCTCAAAGGCTCTTACTTTTAAGGGCATGGTTTAGAGATGATCAGAAAAATAAAGGGGCACATAAAAATCCTAGAAAACCTATATTCATCCACATCAAACCCTGTAGAGAAATAAGTGGTAAGGTCCAAAGTGGCAGGACTACCCAGCCCTACGATGGAGAAGCTTGTGTGAAATCTGTTTGGCAAATACTGGGTGTTTTTAGTGCTTCTGTGCTATATTTTAGCAGTTTTCCCCTGAGCAAGACCCCAGTGTTTTGTCTGAGGTTAGTTTCACATGTAGGAAAAAAAAAAATCCTTCCTGAAGCAGTTTAATTCAAGTTTCTTAATTTGGACCAGAATATGACTTAACACATGCCCACCCTTAGTTACATATCAAATTCCTATAAGGTCAGAAAACACATGGGCTCTGGTTTGTACTTCTATTTAACACAGCACTCCTCAAAGGCTACCTTGTGGTACAGGCAGATATCAAAACATGTAGCTGTCTCCTCCCCAGTGAAAAGAGGGGACTTAATAAAGTACAAATGATCTTGCATGCCAAGTAATAATTAGCATAGCCTACATTTTTAGGATTTACTCGAAGAGAATTCAAAAGGTGCTATTTGACTTTTCTGTGGGTTTTTCCCCCCCACTTAGGATTGTCTCCTACCTCTGGAATAAACCCTTAAACACGATTCTTTCCATCGCCTCTTCCAGGAATGCACTATTGAATCCTTAATAGAAGTGAGATAAGGACTCTGAAAACAATGGAACTTTGTTCAAAACTTGTCCTAATGTTCTGAAAGGTTTTTTTGTTTGTTTTACTGTCGGTGGGTCTGGAGTGGGAATGGACAGAGGGCAGGGAATCTATCAGATTAAGTGTGCCTAATGGTCACCAAATGTCACGGTGTAACTGTTTAAACGAAACACAGGGCTGTAAAGTCACAAAGCTTTATTGCCTTGTCAAACCGTTCACCGTGCTAACCCTGGCAATTATTTTTAAAGGAAACAATTTAAAAATTTAAGGTTTTTACATTATTACCAGAAAATATTGCTTTATGTAGTGTCAGTGCTGTAAAGATGGATTTTTCGGTATCCCTTGTATAAACTTTGCATTATCTATATAATGTTTAGAATTTAAATTATGCAGAATTGGAATTTGGATAGGTGAACGCCCAGAAGCACATATTTGCAAATAAACACTTGGCAATGTTCCAAGACTTAAATCATGTATTGAATGCACAGCGGTGTTAGTGTTCATCCATTATTTACTTAATTTTTTGTGAGCTCTGCCGCTGTATAAGGTGCTTAAGCTTATTTTGAGAGAAGAGGTCCTCTTTTGTATTTCTTCTGATGACTCTGTCGGATTTTCAGTGCTGCAACTATTTGACCTGAAAAAAAAAAAAAAAAAAGGGAGGGGGGTGGGTAAGACAAAGTGAAAAGGCAGTGCTTTCAATATTTCTCGTTGTTCCTCAAAGTATATGAAAATGTTCTCTTTCCATTCCTTGCAGACAGGACATTAAACCCACACACTTAAGGGGAGCTTCTGGGTGGTATTCAATTTGCCTGCTCATCTCAGCTTGGTGGGGCTTATCAGTAGTGTCCTTTTCGATACGAAGGTGAAGAAGCCCTCCACGAGCACCTTCTTTTGGATGGAGAACTTACTTCTCCTGTCTTTTTCAACGTTTTTTTATTTATTTTTGGGACAGAGAGAGACAGAGCATGAACGGGGGAGGGGCAGAGAGAGACGGAGACACAGAATCGGAAACAGGCTCCAGGCTCTGAGCCATCAGCCCAGAGCCTGACGCGGGGCTCGAACTCACGGACCGCGAGATCGTGACCTGGCTGAAGTCGGACGCTTAACCGACTGCGCCACCCAGGCGCCCCTCTCCTGTCTTTTTCAAAAGATGTGAGTTCCGCTCAGAAATCTTAATGAGACCCCAGATAAGTAGGTATACTTCCATGCAGAAATAGTCCTTCCAATCCTCTAGTCCTCTATCTGGATTGTCCTGAAGTCTGTCTATTGGCAGCCAGCTTGTAGAGGCAAAATTAAAGATTTCCTGAATATAAGCTGACTGCATTCAGGGCTACTAAGTTCCATGTAAAACCTTCGGAAGGAGGTTCTTTTATGTCTATTCAGATAGGAAACAGTGGCCCTATCAGTTACATGTCCTATAATTTGCACAAAGTAGAGGGGATAAGATTTGAATAAAGATCTTTGGACTCCAGACCCCATTCTTTAAGCTACTTTGCTATCTGGCCTGCTTAGAAGCTACAGAAAACAAATAAGTTGCAATGTTGTAATAAAGTGACCAAAACAGAAAGCAGAGAACTGAAGTCACTAGAGGGATTTCTTTCCATATCTTAAAACTGCTAGATCCCATCTCCGTTGTAGCAGTGAGTGAAGATTTTCAGAGGACTCCTTGAGCCTCTTGTAAAGCAGCCTTAGGAGTTTAAGGGCCTTAGATAATGATCAGCCTTCTGTAGTACGTGAAAATGGATTCCTGGGCTCATGGGTGCAAAGTGGGGGTGTTTGTTGAATTGTCTTGAGGACTGTTAGGATGCTTTAGGTTGCAATTCATCAGAAAACAAATGAGACTTTAAAAAACAAATGGGACATAGGAAGCCACACGGGGTGGCTCAGTTACGCATCCACCTCTTGGTTTCAGCTCAGGCCATGACAAATGGGACTTTAAAAAAATTGTCATGTATGTGTTAAGTCTGAAGGTAGGGTATATCAGGGGTGGGCGATGAAGCAGCAACGCCACATCACTAGATCCAGATTCTATTCTTCTTATTCTGCCATCCGCAGCATGACAGCTATTATCCCTATGGGTCTCAAGATGACCATTCTGCTCCAAGTGTCACATCTCTAATACACCATTACCAGAGACAGAGAGCACAGCTGCCTGTATCTTGTATTTTTGTTACAGAAAATCTTTCCCAGGGGCACCTGGGTGGCTCAGTTAAGCGTCTGACTTGGGCTCAGGTCATGATCTCACAGTTGGTGGGTTTGAGCCCCGCGTCGGGCTCTGTGGTGACAGCTCAGAGCCTGGAGCCCACTTCCGATTCTGTGTCTCCCTCTCTCTCTGACCCTCCCCAGCTCATGCTGGCTCACTCTCACTCATCCTGTCTCAAAAATATATATATAAATAATAAATAAAAGATGGGAAAATGAGGATGGACTGCAGAAATTTTCTGTAGGAAAGTATGCAACTTTATATTAAAGTCCAGATAATAGTTCCCACAATTTTAGTTGTTGAAAAATACGTTGGAGAGAAGGAAAGACGGAAGGAACGTCAATGTGTTCTGGATATTTCATCTGACATCCTAATATCCTAAGGGGTGCCCTAACTCCTGTTCCCCCTTTTAGTGCATCTGTGGGAGAGGACAAGTGGGCAGTATGCTAAGGTTGGCCATATATTCCTTCCTATATCTTATCAAATGTCTTCACACAATGCATATTGTCTGGTGCTGGAATGAGGAATAGTGGGCCAGAGGAAAGAACAGGAGGGAACAGGAAGGTGAACGAGACTCCACGTGAACTTCTGAGCCTCCGTTCTGCACAAAACAGACATGCTCTGCCAAGATCAGTGAACTGTCATGCACTAACACATCATTTTTCCAGGAGATGCAGCTGGAAATCGTAGATGGGAGGGGCTCATGTCCTCTGTTACTGTTCGATGTCATCTGTTGCAAGTACCATAACTGAGTGCTCTTAGGGAGGGGCTTCCCAGTGGAAAAGATCCGTGCTCTTTATTTCCTGTCCTTTCTTAGAAGATCTTCAAGCCATAAAAGGACTGTAGAGACAGCTTCCTTCTTAGGTGAATCTGATTGTCATCAGTCATTTGGTTCCTTAAGGCATATGGAAACCCCTCCTTCTACCACAAGAAGGAAACTCCTGCAAGGTCACCTAAGCACAACCATATTTCTATTTGAAGGAAGGCTTCACTTTAAGAATATTTAAGAATATACTAAGAATAAAAAAAAAACAAAACAAAACTTCTGACTTATGGTGAGATCCTAACAAAGCTAGTTTGTCCCGCCCATTTTCTGTACCACTTTTGAATAAAAAGTACTCACATTTATATATCCAAGTGTCTCTCCAATAAAATGTGCCAGGGGCCCTGAAGGAAACTTCAAGGGAGAAGTTCCAGGGTTTTAGCAGCATCTGTATTGTTGAAGTAAGTAAAGCCCCCTAAAGGGACTGTTGTGAATAATCCCCTGTATAACTATTCAAGGGTGATTGACTTAACGTACACACCTTTAGGGAGACACTTCCTCTAAAACATATTCCCTTTCCCTCTATATCAATAGCTGGTTAATAATCTAGCTGACAGTGGGAGCGCATGGGTGGCTCAGTCAGTAGAGCATCCGACTTTGGCTCAGAGTCTCCTGGTCTGTGAGTTCGAGCCCCGTGTCAGTCTCTGTGCTGGCATCTCAAAGCCTGGAGCCTGCTTCGGATTCTGTGTCTCCCTCTCCCTCTGCCCCTCCTCCTCCTCTCTCTCTCTCTCTCTCTCAAGAAATGAATAAACATTAAAAACATTAAAAAAAATCTAGCTGACAGTGGTTAGAATAAGACTTGTTGGATGCCCAGCATTTGAGGAAATGAAATATGAAGAAATGGGAAGTCGACTACACTATCATTTGCAGTATCTGAAAATCAAAAGGAGAGTGTGAAAGGAGAGGGGGAGAGGAATAAGAGGAAGGGTGAAGGAGATGAAGAAGATAAACAAGTAGAAAAAAATATTTTTCTGAAATCCCAATGGGTTATTCTAAAACTCACAAGGATAACTACAGAAAAAGAATTCCAGATATTTGTAAGAGATCACACATAAGGCACCTTTGAGAATTGCTGGCAACAGACTTTGAAACGATGTTATACTTATTGTGAAATTGCATTGCTCCTACTTTTTTCATGGGATATATGCCTTTGGGGAGTCTGGTTAACATAGTTTGGTTGATTATTGTGGTGTTTTAACATCCTGTGGTGAAAGCAATTTGGCAAACTAGCCCCATGACAGGACAGATCCTGAGCAAATTTACCAAAAGAAAGCGAGCTACTCTCAGCTCTGTTTGTACGTGGTGGCCCAATTGAGAACATGATTGGAAACACTTCAAGAGCTTATACAGTGATAATCTGTCAAAATATACTGAACATTCAACTACAGGATGCTCAATACTTGTTATTATCAATTTACAAATATCATGTATAGAGTCTGATTGCCACGTTAGATATGCTGGATGCAAAGGTTAATAAGATACAAATCCTTCTTCCAAGGAGCTTACAGTCTGGCATGCCAAATAAACATGAGGTCTCTGTAAGAGGGAATAAAACCCCAAAGCTATGCTTCTATGATTATTAGAGAGTCATTGTGTCTTGGAAATTATTTTTCTATTAACCTAATAATTTAATCCAGCGTGTGACTTACTAATATGATTTACTAATTCAATCCTGTAGAATTTCTCAAGTTCTTTGGCATTGGTTTACAATAGTCTGACCTGAGGGGCGCCTGGGTGGCTTAGTAGGTTAAGTGTCCAACTTCGGCTCAGGTCATTATCTCATAGTTCGTGAGTTCGAGCCCCACATCGGGCTCTGTGCTGACAGCTCAGAGCCTGGAGCCTGCTTCGGGTTCTGTGTCTCCTCTCTCTGCTCTTTCCCCCCGCTCATGCTCTGTCTCTCTCTCTCTCCTTCAAAAATAAATAAAAACATTTAAAATCGTCTGACCTGAGACTGAGTAGCACTACGTTGAGAGTGAATATGGGGCAGAGGAATACAAAAGAAGTTCTTTTTAGCAATTCTATTTGACAAAGCTTTTGAGCCTTACAATCATGTATGTAGTGGACCAGATATTAGTCATCCTAGTCCAGGGAATCGTGGAGAGTTGGGATAAATGTCATGAAGGACTTTGGGAGGAAGGAGAATGGCCTAGGTGATCTGAATTAGACCATGGAGACAAGGATCCTCACTGACAAAGACATTGTTGTCTCTCTTCAGCAGGCACCGGTTGTAAACGCATCAGGGCTTTGATTCCTAGAAGCAGGGGAAGAAAAGAAAGCAACTTTTAAAAAGAATTAAAGTTATTAAAGATGACCTAAGTGGCCCCATGAGGTGGAGAATGTTTATTTGCAGATTGCTCAGAGATGTGTTTTGGGGTGCCTGGGTGGCTCAGTCGGTTAAGCGTCTGACTTCAGATCAGGTCATGATTTCAGTTTGTGGGTTTGAGCCCCGCGTCGGGCTCTGTGCTGATGTCTCAGAGCCTGGAGCCTGCTTCAGATTTTGTGTCTCTTTCTCTCTCTACCCATTCCCCACTTGTGCTCTTTCTGTCTCTCAAAAATAAGTAAATGTAAAAAAAAAATTTTTTTTTAAAGGAGATGTGTTTTTAAGCACATTTTAGGGATCCACTATTCTAGATTTTTCTATTAACAAGTCTATATTTTAAGTTTCTGAACAGTGGCATTTTAAAAAATTTCATTGTTACTTGGAATTATATGGGCCATTAATTCTGTATCCAACAAGTCATATAGTGAGGATATAAATTATTAACTAAATGTAGAGGAGGAAATCAAAATAAACAAATTTTAAGTCACATACAAGAAAGCACACGTTTCAACAAAAGAATTTTAAAAAACATATTGGAAGATGCAAAGCACCCCAAGTTTCTGTCTTTTTTCCCTGTATCTTTGTCTTTCTCCATTTCTGGTGAACAAGGTTTAATGCAATTTCATCCCTGAGTACATTTGTTTTTTGCTTTTGCAGGGCCGAAGACAAAACACAGGTTAATACAGTAAATATGTTTAGAAGCTATAACTAATTTTGGCTATTTTTATGGTTCTGTTTCTTCAGAAGATTATTTTGTGGCAATTCCTTAAGAAAATTAACTGAAGTCCTTAGGAATATTGACTGAGGCTAAGTCTCTATTAGAAAATCGAAGTTTCTTTTATTCATATCTATGGAATTTCAGACATAGCATGTCCTTGCTGATGGTACATAGTAACTAGTCTGTAAGTGTATATTGAATTTTCTAAGTTACGATAAAAACAACAAAAAAGAGCTCAATCCAAATAATTTTCTATTTGATAGAAGACACAGAAGCTTTTGTATATTGGCTGTTCCTCAATGATGTAGATGAGTCCAAATTCGCTCTGTGGCACAGACACCAGACAATTTAAAAACATGTTTATTTTCTTTTTTATTTGACCTTCTGAGTCTACTAGTCCCACCTGGCTGAGTTAGAGCTTAATGAAAGAGAATTCGGAAGGTTTTCTTTGTTAGTTTCACGTTTGAAGTAAACACCCTGAGCCTTTTATAAATGTAATGACTTTCTCTTAAAACTCACTAATATTATAACTATACTAATAAAAGCATAATGTATATTATTAGGTCTGAACTCTTGGCCATGGTTATCTGTACATTTTAGAGATGGTCTGTGCACAAGTGTCATAAATGACCATTTTATAGATAGATAATGTTCTTAATCCATAATTCTTTATTGCTGATGGTTATTGCATTAGACGATGACCCATAGCTATTAAGAGTCAGTTTTTAATATCACAACCATTTAGAAAGGTTAATGGACTCAGTTTTGAGACTTAACCTTCGGATTCTGCAGGTTAAGAGGTTATATTTGTGCACTAAAATGCCAGAAAATATCTACTTATTTTCATTTCTCAATGTACTGTTAGTAGCATGGTTATGTACAGTAACTGTTATTTACCAATCAAACTGAAAGAAACAGTGTGTGACATATAAGATAACAAGTTTCTAGAGCAGTGAGTTTCTTTTAAAATATACATTTCATATTTGGCTTCTATTATTTTTCATTTAGACACAAGAATTGAAATGTGAACAGATGTAACCTAAATCAGTTGAAGAATATTTATTATGGCTGTTCAAAAAAAAAAATAGACCAAGATTATAATTCATAGTTTCCTTGGCTAGTTTGGAAAGTTCACATGCATTGTAATGGGGAACTGGTTTTTTAGGGAAGTTATGAATTCCTTATGGATGATACCTGTCCACAGCCCAGAATTTTCAGAGGAATAAAACAGTATCTATGTGGATTCAGTTACATTTCAAAAATCCAATCAGGGTTCCATGGTGACCATTTATCATGTATTTTTGCCACCCATTATCCATTATTCTTCTTAATGTCACCCTTATTCCCTTTTATTCCATTAATTCATCGTGACTAAGCTTTGCCAGAAGAGTTCAGGCACTTCTCCTCTATTATGGAAGCCAGACGCTGAGTGTGTAAACAGTTACAGTAGTGACCCCCAACGAATTATACTTTCCTGTATGCATGCAGTTGTGTCTCCACCGCACGTGGACTCTGGGCTTGACCGTGTGATTGTTTTTGACCAACAGGGCATAAACAAAATGCAACAAAGACTGGAAAAGGGCTTGCACATTAGGCTACCCTCTTTTGCTTGCTGCTTTTGGAACCCATCTACAGTATGAAAAAGCGTAGGCTATGATGGATGAAGAGAGACCCTGAACTAGTGGCTTCCTGCAAAATTAATCATCAGACGTGCGACGGAGGCCATCCAGGACCAGTCAGTCCTCAGCTGATATGCCTGTCTCCATTTCCAGCTATTTAAATTCTTACTGACTCTCTGAGCTTATTGATGATTTTCCAAGAAATTGCCTTTTGCTAATTTAGCCAAAATTGGTTGCTAATACAACCAAGAATCTTAAATAATATAGGTTCTTTTTTAAAAACTGTATCCTTTTATTTTTAGAGATTTCTTTAAAGTTCATTTTTGAGAGGGAGAGAGAGAGAAAGGCAGAAAGAGAGGGAGACAGAGAGTCTTAAGCAGGATCTGCACTGTCCGTGCAGAGCCCCACACAGGGCTCAAACTCACAAACCATGAGATCATGACCTGAGCTGAAATCAAGAGTTGTGAGCTTAATCAGTTGAGCCACCCAAGCACCCAAAAACATAGGTTCTTCAGTTGGGACTTTGAAATGCAAAGGGATTACTTGAGACTAACAGAAAACCACACACTTAAACAGATTCACTTAGAAGTTAAATTATCAGTGAATTATATGCATATTGATTAGTTTTGGCGATCATATATTCCTTACCAGGGAGCGGTTGATAGAACTTGTTATAAGTCAGGCAGTGATATTAACTTAGCCACCTCTGGGTAGGAATCCCAGTTTCCTTTTCTTATTTACTGATTGTATATGTTGTGTGGACCTCAGCATGGAAGTTATTCAAAGAACAGCTACAATATTTAGAGACTTCAGGACCTGTGAAGGATTCTCCTCTCACCAGCCCACCCTCCAGCCCCCCCACCCCACCAATTTCAAGATAGAACTGACATGTAACATTGTATTCCTTTAAGGTGTTCATAGCATTCTTTTTATTCCTGTATTGTACTTTCTTGTCTATTTTCCCCCTTTGCCCCATGATTCTATCTTCTGTGTCCCACACTTCCCTGAGATCCTGCTCCCACAAATTGCACTGTCCCAAGTGCCTCCCGATGTGTTGTAACATTTGCTGTATGCTGTTCTGTCGCATCTGCCCTGAGCTCTTAATCTCCTTTATGCTACTGGAAACTTCATACAAAGGCCATATACAATATGTGAGCTATCCTGGAAGATAGAGCACATGAGTGGGTTTTCTTTTTTCCTATCCATAGCTTTTCTCACAAGCTGAACTGGGTAAATATTGATACATGTTTGTTTTCATCGCTTTGACAAAGGCCGTACCTCCTTGTGATTTTATTGCATTAGTTCTGCAGTTCTAAGCTGGAGCTGATGAGTGACTAAATTGTGGTGTGTGGGGTTGTATGCATTTGTAGTGAGAAGAAGCTGGCTCTTCAAGCTGGCTCTCACAATGAAGGAGCACCTGCCGTGTTCACTGCCTCACAGATAGACAGTGCTCAGTAAATACTAATTGACATGAAATTAAATAAAGTAATTCTCCAAGACTGGAGAATTTGAGAACAAAAGAACCTAGAGTTTCTGATATCATGTAACCACTTCGACAGTAAAAGGGAGAGGAACTTGTTCCCTTTTGATCAGCAGATACACATTCAGTCACAAAAGATGGGGGACCATGAGAGGGCCTAGAAGAGGGACATGAAATCTACAATCCCAGAGAAAAAGAGGCCTTGGAGGGTAAGTAACATGTCCTTTTTTTCCCCAGCGCCACTCCACCAAAGCTATCACAATTCAGTCAAAGACTGTAAATTTGGTATTTCGCACATTAGAAGGTGCATTCGACTGACAATGCTAAAAAATCCATTTTTACAACTTAACAGTTTCTGTCAACATTTAAAAAATGTTTTCTGTATCCATTTCTTGGGAGACTCATAAAGCTGGCTTTCCTGAGTGTTCTTGGTTCCTGCTGTTTGTTCGTTCTTTAACTATTTTTTCCTTCCATTTCAAGGAAAAGCTGTTGGGCATTTTCTCACCTTCTTTGGCTTCGGCTGTGATGCTAGGTGATTCCAATATAATTAGGTGAGATTTTTATAGGCCCTCAAAGGCTAACAAAATAATAAATGTGGCAGTTCAAATAATAGCAATCAGCAGGTCAAGCAAAAAAAAAAAAAAAAATCCTTTGAACCCACCGAGACCGCCTGAGATTGACAAACCCTAATGTTTTCAGAGTTTGGAAATGCAACATACTTTCTTCTTTCCTTACTGTTTTTGGATTTTTTTTTTTTTTTTTTTTACTTTTACTCTTTTTTTTTTTTTTGTATTGCATAGGGATATTTTCACTCTGTCTATTGTTACTATTTTTTTTCGTTTACATTTTCAGTGCAGAGTCTGCTTACTAAGAAATAGTCTCTTATAGTACTGCAAAATGAATTCTTTTTTTGAGATTATATTTATTGAAGACTCTCAGAGAATACCTATTTTGCTAATTATTATAAATCAAGATATAAAAATATCTTTAAAATACTTTTTTATCCTTTTGACGTAAAAAGTAATATGTGTTTATTGCAGAAAATTAAGATGCTACAGAAAAGCACAAAGAAGAAAATTACTATCATTTCTCTAATAATAACTTTCATATCCTTCTAGTCTTTTTTCTATGACTAGACGTGCCTGTGTCTATAACCTATCCAACTGAATCATGCTTTTTTGATTAAACATTAAATATAAATTTCTTCACAATTCACATAAGACTTTATAAAGCTTCAAGTATTGAAATTGCAAATGGAGCCCGTTTTATAATTAAAATATGACAGAAATCAGATTTCCACGGTGTGGATGGGAGTATGGTTACTCCTTAGGTACGAATAGCTCTTGCTTTTTAAGTGGGAGCTTGTCCTAAAAATTAACCACAGCTTCTATAAAATGAGAAGGATTTCAGATGGCCTTCCAAATAATGTCTTATGATCTCTTTGGATATTTAGTTATTTTTCAAATGACTTTAAGACTGCTCCCTTATCAGTCCTCACCTGGCCTTCTCTTTGTCGCGAAACTCCGCTGTTCTGCATGACTAACTGGTTGAAATAAGCAAAAACCAAGCCTACAGCATTTTCCCTTTCTTTCTCTTACCTCTTTTAAACCTTTGGTTTCTTCATTGTTTTCCACCAACACTTAGAAATGTGGCTTCTGAAAGATAACAAGGCCTGGCTCCATAGCATGCCATTGCCTCCCCGTCTTCCCCACTCACTGCTAACTCTTTTGTTTGTACAATATTCTTTTATTCTGAGCAATATAACATTTTAGTTCTTGTAATAAATGCCTTCATGTGAAGCAGTTCAGCTAAGAGAATGTTATTAGACTGTGCTCCCAGGCAGCGCACCTCCACACGATCGATACAAAGCTGGGCCTCAGCTCATTCCCTCTTTGCTTAAATTCCCTGCAAATGTGCAAGAGAAGCAGCGGAGGGTGTCATCAATCACAGGCCACTGTGACATATGCTGAAACCTGACCAGGGCCGAGATGTTTTAATAAGGCATCCATTAAAACCCTCAAATAAATTGCAATTTGAAAACAGAACATAATACCAGCCAAGTTTTCCTCATCCATCTTGTGGCATGTCATGTAATGTAATTGCGTTGTTAATTTATCCAAGAACTTTCTCAGTACACTGTTTCGTTGGCACCGCTTAATTTCCCTGTAGACTATTTGTGTGTGTGTGTGTGTGTGTGTGTGTGTGTGTGTGTGCGCGCATGCACATGTAAGACATAAAGCAAGAGAGCAAGCAAATGGAAGAGAAAAAAAACACAGAGACTGTATTTATTTCTGTGTGTTTATGTGTCTGTGTGTCTGTTGGTTCCTTGGAGGAAATGGCCATGTTTCTGCTTAGTATGGCATTAGTCAGAGAGCTAGTCAGAAATTTGAAATGTTTGACATTTTGTCAATGACCCCCGAGCATCCCGACACTGCTTTGCCAGCTCTGGCCTACAGCAGGACCACCTCCTTCCCCCGTTCACCTTGCCATTGGTTGGTGCCCCTCCAGAGTGGGATCACTCAGAGTGCCCGTGGATCCCATCAATAAATATCGACAAAAGTGTTTAGGGGCCACTTAGGATCACTGCACAATGACACTCAAAACAGGACAGTACTGATTTTGGGTCCCCAGCTCTTGGGTCATAAGTGAAAAGTTTTGACAAGGGTGAGAAAAGGAAGAATTTCTGAATCAATAGGAAAGACTAAAAAAGTATTTCTCTGGAATAACGTCAAAGTGATTGCATTGAAATATCCATCTAGATAGATAGATAGATATAGATATGTATAGATATAGATATATATGTGTACACACACATACTTGCATATAATTTTTAAAAGAGCTTAGAGGAAAGTTACAGGCAGGCAGGGGCTCATATAGATTTCTTTGTCTTCTAAGCATAAATCTAAAAATAAGTAATGCGATTCTTCACGTAGGGCTGCATCAGCAGATTTCTCACCTTTATTTATTCTTCTGGGTTTTCTTAATCAATCTGTCCTCTCGTTTTCTGCAAAAGAAGCCATTGGGAGGCAGAGGGTGAATTCACGCCACACGTTCCATCTATATCTAGGATGTCACTGCAACCATGATGCCAATCAAATATTGGTTTAAAACTGTCAAATGGGGGCGCCTGGGTGGCGCAGTCGGTTAAGCGTCCGACTTCAGCCAGGTCACGATCTCGCGGTCTGTGAGTTCGAGCCCCGCGTCGGGCTCTGGGCTGATGGCTCAGAGCCTGGAGCCTGTTTCCGATTCTGTGTCTCCGTCTCTCTCTGCCCCTCCCCCGTTCATGCTCTGTCTCTCTCTGTCCCAAAAATAAATAAACGCTGAAAAAAAAATTAAAAAAAAAAAAACTGTCAAATGTCTTTCCTAGGCCTACCGTTTTGAAGTGATAAGTCGTTGAACTAATGACAGAGGAGAGAAGACAGTATGACAAAAGGGGGAAAATCCACCATAAATCTACTTGTGTAGCTGCTGTTTTAAGATTATTAATGAAGAGCAGAATAGTTATTTGAGATTCAGTAAAAAAACCAATTCATTGTACAGCGTGCCAGTCAATAAACTAACCGCCACCCTCCCACAGTAGATCCTTCTGTCTGAAGCTGTGTTACAGGTTGGCCCTAAGAACATGGTGACATTCTGATACGCGACCTGCATACAAACCATTCTTCTCCAAGCCTCCCACTTATCACCATGCAAACTATTAGACAATCGCAGAGTATGAGAGGTGCCAGGGAAAGCCAAATTAGTTTTTGTTTTCTGCTAATGGATGACCTTTGTGATTTGGATCAGGTGCTGAAATTCACTTAGTCCGAAAGGCAGGAGAGTGGGGAAAACACCTAAAATAATTTTCTTTCCCTACAGAGAAGACGCCTGGCTACCACCTGCCCAATAAATGTCAATTGGGTTATTTTTTCAAAAATAAGCAGCCTGATTCAAAAGCATTGGACACTGGGTTGCGAGGTGCAGAGGAGTAGGAGTGAAATTGCTTAAAAACAGAAAATCAACCTAAAGCCGAAACCGAAGCATGATGCGCCTTAGACATGAGAATGGTTGGTTCTTTCCTGGGAACTTTCACACCTCAGTGTTCTAAGGAGATTCTTAAAGCTTTCCTGAAATTTGAGCTGTTTTATTATGCTTAGTGGGAATCGTGTTTGGTTTCTTATAGTTGAAAATATTTTGAGGTTTCGCTGAAATTTGTTTGGAATTGGGAGTGTAATACCCCAAGCAACATTCAAGGGATCAGAACCAACAGGAACTGGAATATACAAAAACACTGTTTCTTTAGCTCTACGTGAGTCTGGGTTGCCAACTTTCACATGATTCTAATGTTAGCTCGAGCTTTCTGGCAGTTCCATTGTAAGCTCCACTTCACAGACATCCTCTTCTATTTTGGCATTTTAACGTTGGCCTTGCTTCGTTTTATTTCCTTGTCCAGAAATACAGTCATTTAAAAAAAAATAAAACAGCATAATTATTATTAGATGTGCAATTTTTGTGTAAAGTTCCAGCTTGAGATGAATTCTTTTTGCGGTGATATTTAGCCACTACCCTCGAAATGCATGGAAGGAATAAACAGTAAAGACACAGAGGACACGGACCTTTAATTCCTCTCGTGGCTTGCAAGGGCATGAATGAAATGTCAGTTCCCGAGGTGATTATACGGCTCATGTTGGCAAGAATGGAATAATTGTGTCCTACTCAGGGTGGGAGAAATGTATACACGGGGAGATAAAATTGTAAGGGGACAGACAATATAGGGTAAGCACATGTACAGCACAAAAGAATTCAATTGGGTGGATGACACAGGTCTTCGGCCTTTGCGGAAATCAATGAACTGCTGTTGAGGTGTCTTTTTCAAAGCACAGGGACGTTGAAAGGATAAAGCCTTGACTCTGATCTACTGAGGCTTGCTCAGTTAACCCTAGGATATTTTTAAGAGCGTTGATTTGTTTTCTTTCTTTCTTTCTTTTTTTTTATTTCCTTTTTCTCTGAGCTTCCTTGAACTGATTTACAATTCCTGTATCTATTGCTGCCTTTAGCTATGTGTGCCATTATTCAGCTACCCTTTTTGTAATTAAATTCTGCTTGCATTGCTCATAGGCCTAACCTTCCTCTTTAACTTTAATCTGTGACCTCCTGTTTCTAAGTTAGTTAGCGACATTGTATCGGGCGCGCAGTGAATAACCTTTCGGTGGCTGCTAAAATACCTGGGTCTGAATTCAGACAGGGTTTTCATCTTTGCACAAAATTCCCTGCAAACTTGCATGCAAATTCAAAGCCCGATCCATACAAAATCTTCTAGCAATATCATTCTAATTTCAGAAGCCTGGTGAGAGGAAGCCATGTGTTATGTTATAAACACCCCAACAAAAGAACTGCGATCTTACCATGTTATTTTTTCCCCCAATGTAATTTGTAAATGTTGTTGATTCTGCCTCACCATTTGGAGACTCTTGCATGTGTTACTCTTCCAAATTCCCTGCTTAAAATTCCCCAGAGCCCCATAAGTGCTGGGTTTCTTAAAGGGAATAGGTTACAGTCACCCCTACCCTCTCACCCCCCACTCCTCCAAAAACAATCTCCGTACAAACGTGCCAATAAACTAACTCAGCCGCATACAATGATATTGTCAAGAAAACCTCAGGAGAAAACCATTTAAATTTCATGGCATAAATCTGAGCTCTTGGCCAACCTTCCGTTAGCAAGTAGCAAGTACAAGTCTCATGCTAATTCTCCACCAAACCTCGGAGTTTTATGAAAGCTACATTTTATCTGTTTGGTTATTTGCAGTCACTCGAGAGTTGGAAAAGGAATATTAGCACCACTCACATTTTATTGTGGGAGTCGCAGTACTTGGTTGACCCCCTTTTCAGGTCCTATTGAATTTCCTATACAAAGGAAATGAAAATGTTTTATATTTAATACAGCAGCACATAACGAGAGGCTTAGTTATTACACAGAGAGCTGCAATTTTCTGCCTTTGTTTCAGCGATTACTGTGGAGCTGAAATTTCCAAGCACATTTTTTATGATTTGTTTATTGCTGGCTTTAGAGATGACAGTGAGGGGGAATGCCACCCTTAAGCTACCCACTCTACAGAAAAGAGCTTTTTGTTTGTACTTCTGTGGCCCAGGAAAGAGTGGTCTGGCTTTTTACTGATGTCTCAGTTTCTTGCAGACAGATCAGTTGTAAGGAACCTGGCAGATCATAGACAGAACCCAGGACATCTTCCTGGTTTTATTCTCATGTGGTCTGAGGTCACAGTGGTAAGAGAGGACTCTGCGGTGGGCTCCTGGCATGTGCCAGCCCCTGGTGCTAAGCATGTCACTTTCATTATCTTACTCAACTATGACAACAGTGACCATGGAATAGCGAGTAGGGTTTCTTGTTGTTATCATGAACCTCGTCCTGTAGATGGGAAAACTGAGGCTTGGGTTTCTAATTTGTCCAATCTTGCCTTGTTAATAAAAAGGTGGCCCCACGCATTTGGGGCTCAGATCTGTCTGATTCTAGAGCCTGCTTCTCATCCTTGTTTGCATAATAGTAGTCATTTATTGTGTTAATTTTTTTTTTTAAGAAATTGACTTTCCTTGCCGCTTCCTTATCTTAAAACTTGGATTTATTTTCTTTTAAAAAGTAATATACCACACACAGCTTTCAGCTAGACTCACCAGTTTTGTCATATTGTCTTTCTCCGCCCCTCCACAAATACAAATATGAATGCATATATCTGTGTATGTATTATTTCAAATGGTTTCTACTAAGCCATCTGAAAGGAAGTTATTGTCAGGGGCGCCTGGGTGCCTCAGTCAGTTAAGTGTCCAACTTCAGCTCAGGTCATGATCTCATGGTTCATGGGTTCAAGCTCCACACTAGGCTTTGTGCTGACAGCTCAGAGCCTGGAACCTGCTCCAGATTCTGTCTTTCCCTCTCTCTCTCTCTCTCTCTGTCCCTACCCTGCTTGCACTCTGTCTCTGTCTCTCAAAAAATAAATAAATGTTAAAAAAAAAATTGAAAGGAAGTTATTGTCACTATGATGCATTAGCCCTAAAAATAAGGGCATTCTCTCATTTAACCGCAGTGCCATTGCCACATCATAAAAATAAGCATTCATTCAATAATGTCATCTGCTACAGTCCATATGTGAATTTCCCAGATTGCCTGTCCAGTGACTTCTGTTACTTAGTTCTTGACCAGGGTCCAATTAAGGAGGAGCCTTCCCTGTGGACTCCTCCACATATAACCTCTCCAGAATACTAGATGGAGAGTCAGATCTTCACAGGTTATAAGAATTAAAAAACTTGTGCCTAAGTGTGGCTATTATTGAAATTTATATTGTATCAAAGTAGGTTCATACATGCTTAAGACCCTTTCTGCTGCAACATTCTCAGAACCTATGGCTCTTTGACTCTGGTTATCTAGAATGGAGTAATGGAATAGTTCAGGGATTGCCTAAGCCATCTTATAGTCACTTCCTCTCAGAATTAGTTACAGTACCATGGTCAGCCTAGTTCTATCTTCTCGCTTAAATGAATCTAAACTGGCCTCAGCAAATCTCTTCCTAAACAGGTAACACTAGATACTCCAGGATTTAAAAAGTCAGGGCTGCCTGGATGGTTCAGGCAGTTAAGCATCCAGCTCTTGATTTCTGCTCAGGGTTCATTGGGATGGAGCCCCGTGTCGGGCTCTGTGCTGACATCATGGTGCCTGCTTGGGATTCTCTGTCTCCCTCTGTCCCTGCCCCTCCCCTGTGCTCTCTCTCTCTCTCTCAAAAAAAAAAAAAAAAAAAAAAAAAAGTAAAGTCATGACTGAGGGAAAAGAAAGGGGGAAGAAGGAAGGAGTTAGAAACCAGAAACGGGAGAGAATGGGAGAGAGAAAAGCAAGCAGAATCACACAGATTAAATTTATAGTCACAACAATATAGTGACAACAGCCAAAATACATTGAGTACTTAGTATACCTGGAGGAATCATGAGACTTTTAAATGTATGAATACATTTTAAATGTATTTCATTAATCTTTACAAATAATGTTCCAAAATAGGTTACTATTACTCTCTTACCATTTCTTACAAATAATGTTCCAAAATAGGTTACTATTAGTCTTAACCATGTTACGGAAGAACTACTAAATCTTACAAAGGTTAAGTATGGAGTCCAAGGTCATCTAGATAATAAATGCAGCTGTGCTCAAACCCAAACTGGTGGAGGAAGGGGGAGGGAAGGGAGCTGAGGAATGGCGACACTGACAGGGATTCAGTGGTCATCTTCTTCTTTTACTGTGATCTTTGTTTCCATGAGTTCTTAGTCAACATGACCTGAGTTGCTGGTCAAGAATCTCATTTTCTTCTCTACATCTGCTATCACAGCTTTAGTTGCAGTCAGATGTAGGTCTTGACCAGATGCCTGCAAAATCTCTCAGCAGATTCCTGCTGCCAGACTCTCTTTCGTTTAGCTTCTACTCCACAAAATGGTCAAAACATTCATTGTTCTCTGTGATCTTTCTACCTACCTTCTTTCCTTCCTTCTTTTCTTTCTTTCTTTCTTTCTTTCTTTCTTTCTTTCTTTCTTTCTTTCTCTTTATTTCTTTCTTTGGTTCATTTGTTCTTTTAAGGTTTATTTTGAGAGAGATGGTTCGTTATTTGAAAGTTTATTTATTTTGAGAGACAAGGCACACACAAGTGGGAGAGGGGGAGAGAGAATCTCAAGCAAGCTCCACACTGTCAGCACAGAGTCCTATGCAGGGCTTGAACCCATGAACCATGAAATCATGACCCAAGGTGAAATGAAGAGTCAGGTGCTTAACCGACTGAGCCACGCAGGTGTCCCTCAGTGATCTTTCTAAACACGTCATTCCCTTGTTTGAAATTCTTTGACTCTCTATTCCTTAGACCAGGGGTTTTTAATCCTGCCTGCATGTGAAAATCACTTGGAGAGTCCCAGTGGCCAGGCTCCACCTCAGAAATTCTGATTTGATTATTCTGAAAAGATAGGTTCCAAGAAAAAAAAAAGGCACCCTCAAACTTGAATTTCAAGTCAACAATAAATACTTTTATTATAAATGTGTCCAGACTTTTGCACTGGACATACTTATACTAAATAGTGTTTATCTAAAATTTGGATTTAACTAGGTATCTGGTATTTTTATTTGCAAAATCTGGCTATGTTGTTGCATGTGTTGGGAGAGAGATAAACCACAAGCATTTAAAAAAATTTTCCCCAGTTCAGTCATGTGTACACCCAGGGTTGGAACCACTGGGGCTGTAGAAAAAAATTATGGATAAAATATTTAATTGTCTTCTCATGGAGTAAAGGGCCGTAGAGACTTTGGCTTCTGCCTCCTTTCCAATCTTACCTTCTCTCTCTGCACCCACATCTGCCCTCCTAACTGCCATGTACTTTATCTCCATGTCTGTGCACATTCTGTCTCCTGAGCCTGGAATTTCCTTTCTGGAGTGTTGGAATGTCCAGTCATTCTTTACGACCCAAATCTAACTTCCATAGATGAAGGGACTTGTATGGTCTGCTCTACGCCTGCAGAATTTTGCATGTGTGTCTGTTGATCTGAATCCACCATTGACACTGTATGAAATGTCTACCCCTTCTTACTAAGCGCCACATTAGTCCCTGTATGTGGAATATCTCAAACTCTGACTATTATAGTATATTCATCTGCTAACTTGTGAATTCAAGTTAGTAACAACTGATTTTGTGGCATGAAAATAGAACCTTTCCAGCAAATGTCAAACATCAATTTTGAACAGATTAACATGTATTACATTCTTAACTTTGGTGTATACAGAAGTCATAATATATATTAAATATATACTAGAATTGTACATTTTTTACCAAGATTCTCTTCTCTCCCTCCTACCCACTAGCCAACTGAACAAAACAAAACAGCTTAGACAAACACTTGTCTCCATGGCTTCAGCATTTAAAAACATGTTTATATTTCTAATATCCCCAGCTTACAACTTCCTAGGGGCACTACGATTTCCTTCAATAACATTTTTGTTGTGTCATTTATTAATTTATGCAAAGCTTTGTTAAATCTAATTAAAATGTTATTTTTGATACTATGTATTTTGACATATTTTCCTTTTATCTAACAATGTTAATGTGTCATATAGTGTAATTTCATTAATTTGGATTCTATCAATAATAATAGATTGGGATAGAGGTTTGTTCTGTGGTGACCTGTGATATTTGATGTTCATTTTGTCAAATAACTCCATTTGGAGTTGGAAGCAGAGGGAGAAAGGTAGAAAATGTCTGCTGTTTCGAAGTCGTGGAAAACCTAAAAAAAAATTTCCAGTGGAGTAATAAGGGAAAAACCCAACTGAAGAAGGAGGAGAGTCATGTGGTCACCGTTATCCCAAACATGTTGTTCATGTCCATGTGTTCCATTTATTTATTTTTTTTTAATTTTTTTAAAATGTTTTATTTATTCTTGGGACAGAGACAGAGCATGAGCAGGGAAGGGGCAGAGAGAGAGGGAGACACAATCCAAGGCAGGCTCCTGGCTCTGAGCTGTCAACACAGAACCTGATTCAGGGCTTGAACTCACGAACTGGGAAATCATGACCTGAACTGAACTCTCTTACTGCTTAAACGGACTGAGCCACCCAGGTGCCCCCAGTGTGTTCCATTTAGAAGGCAGGTGAAACTCGCAGGGCAAGATGGTAACTCTTCCTAGTTGAGATCTGAGATTTAGAGCAGATCTACTGACAAAATTATTGATCTTTAATAAATGTTTTGTCACCTGCCATTTGACCTTGTAACATTTCTCACCAACTTACAAAGCAAGCCCAGTTTGCAATGTGACTCAAAGTTTTGGTTGTTTAGGTATTGTGTATTTCCCCTGTTTGTCACAGGAGAAATAATATCCTGCTTTATTGGGCTCTTCCTCTCTTTCATGTTTTCCCTTTTCCTCGAGTGGTGTATACACGACCACTTCCCTATACGGACTCTAGATAACGTCAGGCTTCTCCTGCTTGAATTAAGCCTCTCTAATTTTATTTGTTGCTTACATGCCTGCCTCCTCACTAGGTGGTTATCTCCATAAAGAGAGACTGCCATTTATTCGAGTGGCAAGTATCATGCTTACCACAAACTGAATTTTCAGGATGTTAATTTGTTCAAAAGTTGGTATATGACACTTGTTGGAATATAAGCTACAACTGACAAAGTTAGCTGTTACTAACTTGGAATAACAAATCAAGAAATAGTTACCTTTTAATCACGAGAATGTGAGATATTCAATGTAAAGTCCCTAATAAATTGCTTGGCAAAACAAAACAAAACACAAAAAAAACAACAATGCATACAATTAGTAGGAGTAGCCAGAGTGGTAGCTGTGCACATGGACCCCTGCAGGAACAGTGAGGATTCGATGTTCACTTTGCCCACAGAGGTAAGATTTGGGTCTTAAAGTATGGCGGGCAGTACGCCAAACAGACCAGAAAGGAAATCTTGGGTTTGGGAGACCTCATGTGCGATGTCCTGGAGATAAGAAAGTACACGGTGTTTAGGAGGGTAGATATGGGGCATGAAGGGATAGAGGAGGCTGGACTCGGAAACGAAGATACCTAAATACCTCGAAAAGTATCACTCGCATCACTCATTGTCAGGGAAATGCAAAACCACAATGAGATACCACCTCACCCCTGTTAGAATGTCTGTCTTCGAAAAGACAAGGAGTGTTGGTGAGGTTGTGGAGAAAAGGGATACCTCGTGCTCTGCTGGTAGTGGTGTGAATTGGTGCGGCCACGGTGTGAAAACAGCATAGAGATTCCTCAAATTTAAAACAGAGCTACCATATATACCCGTATGTATCCAAAGGAAGTGGGGAAAAAAAGATCCCAAAGAGAGATCTACACGCCCACGTCTATTACATGTTCATCACAATAGCCAAGATATGGCAATACCTGTCTGTCAACAGATGACTACAAAGTGTTATGAGCTATGACTGGATAAAGAAGATGTGTTATATGTGTATGTATGTGTATATATACACACACATAATATGGAATTGTGACACCATGGATCTTGAGGGCATTATGTGCAGTAAAATAAGTAAGACAAATACTGTATGATTTCAGTTGTATGTCAGATCTAATGAAGCCAAACTCCTTAGAAACAGAACAGTGGTTAACAGAGGCTGGAGGCTGAGGGAAATGGGGAGATAGGCAAAGGATAAAAACTTCCAGCTTAAGGTGAATAAGTTCTGGAGATCTAATGTGCAGCATGGTGATTATAGTTAGAAATACCATACTATATATTTGAAAATTACCAAGACACTAGATCTTAAATGGTCTGACCACAAAAAGGAAATGTTAATTATATGATGGTGATCGAGTTAGCCAATGCTGTCGTGCTAATTTTGCTATGTATAAATGTATCACATCTATACATTATACATGTTAAAGTTATACAATGCTATTTGTCAGTTATGTCTCAAAAAAAACTAAAGAAAAAAAGTTTCAGGGCCCAAACTCTGAAGAACATTTTCGCCATAATAAAGAGTTTAGATACTATTTTACTTAAAATTTCCCTATAAGCCAGTGGCTTCAACGCTGGATGCACACTTACCTGTGTTTATTCAGTGAATCATTAAGCACTGATGTTTTTCTAGACTGAGAATTTATTTTCAGATGACTTGTGTACTGAATATCATGACTTATTTAAAGGTAAACCTTTGGAATAATTATGATAAACATAATTTCTATTTACACAGTTATTTATACCTCTCAGAGCAAATTGTTTACAAAGAAAAAAACAAATAATTTGTTCTGATCCTCACATCTTTGTGAAATAGATGGGGGGATGTTATAATTACAAAATAAAAGAGAAGTTAAATAATCTGATTCTATTTAGCAAGCAAGGGTACTAATAATAAGCCATCTCCTACCTTGTTCCCTGCTCTTATTATCTATTCAACATGAAATTGCAATGCCAACAACAAGAGAATATTTTGTTTTCTTAGAAGTTAGTCTGAGAATTCCTTGAAGGGGAAAACCCACATTTTGGAGGACACTTTCATGATGATCCTTGTAAGATGAGCCTGAGACTCTTGAAGAATAGGCTAAAAATACTAGAAGTGGTTTCTAAATTGTTTTCTAAAATGAGTAAGGTCTGATAATTGCCAAGGCTTTGGTTTACTGAATAAAGGTATGCGGTTTCAGGATAGGAATTTTGATCTAGATGAGGATTTCTCTATATAATAGAGGGGAAAGGCACTTGAGGTAGGTGATAGTCATGTCTAGGAAGGAAGAAACAAGACCCAGCAAGACTAGATCACACAAGAAAGAAAACACTGTCCCATCTCATAGTAAAGAGAGCTGAGAACAAGAGCACTGCCTGAGATTGGTAGCTTGAGCATGCATAATTAGAATCCTTCCTAAGTCATCTTCACTTTATACATTGCTTAGTAGTAATTGTGTGGAAGCTAAAAATGAGAACAAAAGGGTAACCTGGCATCCGGGTGCCATAACAAAGTCTTCTGGATTAAGACCATGCATTTTGACACTAGAACAAACATAGTAACCGTGTGACCCAAGAAAACTTCTGTTCCCTGAAGTGGGATAATGACAGCTAACACATAGGACCATTTTAAGGTCTCAAGTAGTGGTAAATTATGTATGGAAGCTAGATGGAGTTTGGAACCTAACAGCATGTGATAAACCCGGACTGTAATTATTGATGCAGTTAAGCTATCTGAACTGTCCAGTCATAAGAAACTCATATACTGATGTCAAGAGATCCTTTGAGCCACAGCACACCCGCCCTGGCCAAAAATGAGGCAGTCTAGTTTTCAGTGAAGTTGCAACTTCTTATCTCCTTCCCCCTCTGCCAATCTTTGTATGTGCTCTGCTCTTCTATTTTAGATGAGGACTAAAATCTCATGTACACTAAGGTTTTAAGATACAAGTGGCTTACAAGGTTCAATGATATCTTTCCAGTGGTTGAAAGAACACTTATGGGTGATGAAAGTAAAATGAATCTTTGATAGTGGAATGTCAGGCATCAAAAATTGGGTCAGATCAGTGAGATTGAAAGAAACATCTCAAGCCCTTAAAATCCTATCAAGCAGGTAGTCCTTTACTCTGCTTGTGCATGAACTCTGCATGGTTCCATTGCTAAGGTTACATTCAGAAGATCTTACGGTCCTGTAATCAATCTTCACCTAGAATACATGTACTTGGAATGTGTGCCTTTCCAAGGTCTACATGGCAACAATAGTTTTAAGAAATATCAATTTCCTAGCCTTCAACATATACGTGTTCTTTTGTGATGGGTTTGTGGCTGAAGCATTTTCCTGGTTCTTCTTTAATATCTCCTCTTTAAAAACTGTCTTCTACTTTATAAAAGTAAGTCCTACCACTCATCAGCCTGGCCCCATGGTGTAAAAAGCTCCATCATAACAGATGAAGGGATCATTTTTATTTTTTTTATTTTTTTTATTTAAAAAAAATTTTTTTTTCAACGTTTATTTATTTTGGGACAGAGAGAGACAGAGCATGAATGGGGGAGGGGCAGAGAGAGAGGGAGACACAGAATCGGAAACAGGCTCCAGGCTCTGAGCCATCAGCCCAGAGCCTGACGCGGGGCTCGAACTCACACACCACGAGATCGTGACCTGGCTGAAGTCGGACGCTTAACCGACTGCGCCACCCAGGCGCCCCTGAAGGGATCATTTTTAATACTGTTGTCTGGGAAGCCTCCAGTAACCAAAGTGCCAAAAACTTAAGGTCTTTCTCTTCTTTAAACATATATGTATTAAGAATGAAGAGTGATATTAGAAAGGGGTCATTTGGCTCACGGTGATATATTCTAATTCAAGGATGTTTGTAAAGTGGGTGGCAGAGGTTATATTTTCTTCCACGAATCTTTTCATTCTCCTTTGCCAACTATCATCAAAGAATGAATGATTCTCATTAGAGAGCCCCTTGGAAGCAAAGCAAAGAGAGAGACTGAGAAATATGGAGGGTCAGGAGGTAACAAGTTTATGGCAAATCTCCAAGCCTGATCTATCCTTATAACTACCTACCTACCTACCTACCTACCTACCTACCTAATGTAGCTTAGAGGTAGACATGTTGTCACTGTGATGCATAATATCTTTGAATTTAAAAATAACATCAGACCTTTTTCCTATCAAAAGTGATTTCAATTTGATTGGTTAGACAATGAGAACTAGCTATGCCAAGTAGGGTAAAGGGTGAACATTTTCCAGAAATGGAATGAAGCAAATATTCAGCTCCAAGTTGTCACAAAAATATATTCAAAGCAGGGGATAAGATGAAAGCATTTTATTTAAAAAGATATATTGGCCAAGATGAATTGAAATGAGCATTTTTATTTTCCCAACCTTTTCTGAGTGTATCGGGGTTG
The DNA here is from genome assembly GCF_007474595.2 of Lynx canadensis. Taxonomy (NCBI): domain Eukaryota; kingdom Metazoa; phylum Chordata; class Mammalia; order Carnivora; family Felidae; genus Lynx; species Lynx canadensis. The sequence continues at coordinate 66,623,962 of NC_044308.2, read as the reverse complement.
GGGAAAAAAAAAAAGTGCTTCAACGTAAAGGAATAGCAGGAATAATTAACAGTTACTTGATCGATACTGGTAAAGCCTTCTTGGTATACTTCCCAGAAACTGAGGCAATGAATGTCTCTAATGACTAGGTGACAAAGTCTTTCACAAGGCAGGTTGTTTACAATTCTTTGCTTTCAGTAAAATTAAAGGAGTCAAGTTGTTAGCTGAGAAAGCACTAGAAATAACTTTTGATAAGTGACTACATGATATTTTGGCACATAACTTTGTATTCAGAGGAATACCAAGAATAGGGTTACAATGTTCTAATAAAATTCCTTCTATTTCCTTCTACCTATTCAGATGAACAAGGTTTTTCAGTGTTCATAAGTGAGGAAAGAAATAAAATTCTGTTCCATTCTGGCAGTGATATTCATCCATAAATACATGAATCAACTGAAAATGAAACAATGTCCATGTCATTAATAAATGTGTTTCCAATTAAGTTTATCATCTGTAAGCACTTACCCAGACTTATAACATATTTCTGCTATCTTCATTTGTTTACTAATATAGATATAATGATAATCAAATTAAAAATACATTTTTTCTTACTGTAGAGCCATATACCAAAGGAAAAGAAAAAAATTTAATTTACACACATTTTGATTACAGAGAAATCACATAGAACAATAAAAAAACTTTCAAGGAGATATATATATATATATATATATATATATATATATATATATTAGAATAAACATACAATTTAAGGAGAGAAAAAAGAAAGCTATAAAATTTGCAAATTTTAAAGACAACCTCAGGTATGTATTTAAAGGAGATTATGGTAGATTTAAAATCCCAACAGTATTTAGTGATTTTTGAAGTTTCAATATTCTCAGCAAACCAGAAATATTACACTCTTTGTTTAACTTGCTATGAAAGTTTTATATATGAGCTAAAAAATAGATTTTCACTATTTCAGGGAACAAAAAAGAACAAAGAAAAAAAGAAAAAAAAAGAGACAGACCGAAAGAAAGAAAAAAAAAAGAAAAAGAAAAAGAAAAAAAGAAAGAGAGAAAGAAAGAAAGAAAGAACAAGAGAAAGAATGTAAAGGGAAAGAGATAGTTGTAAAACACAGTTGTCTTCTCCTTTTTCCCATTAAGTGAGGTTTTCTAGTTAAGGCAGGTCCACACCTAACTATGCTTGTAAAAGCATGTGCACCACGCCTCCTGCTATAAGAATGTGCAATAAAAATGCACCTGGGTAGCCTATGTACCAGCACATTTTTAGAGGTGCTGAAGTTGGACCAAAACCAAAATGATTTCTGATGCAATTATTTTACATTAAGATACAGATATTGCTAACCAGAATCTTAGTCCCCAAATGCTCACTGTTTAGAAAAAAGCACACACGGAGTCCTATGAAGATACTTCCCGGGGCTCTTATCATTTTTTCCAATGGATTACAATGAACATGATTAATATAAAGTTTAATGGGGATTTGGCCACAGTCCAAATATATAGTAACCAAGGGGAACCTGGGATTTGACAATGTGCTGACTCCACAGAAAATCCCTTTGCTTCTATTAAGAATACTTGATTCAGGAGTAAAGGATGAACAGCTAAATTTTATCCAGATGTACTAGGAAATAGCATTTTCATGAATACAGATGCAATTAGAAGTGGTCACCTATAAAGATTTTAAAGACCGCATCAAGGTACAGCCGTGACTAAAGACAGTCTAATGAACCAAATGGCTGTAATTATTAGTATTCTTAAAAATAATAACAGCCAGCAGTTTTCTGGTCTTACATTGTGCTTGTCTAAGTGCTTGGCAGATGCTATTCTGAATGCATTGCTCACATCAACTGAGGCAATACTCACACACATATAATCTCTGAGTTAGACAAATAGAGCTTTCATTTTACTGATGGGGAATCCAAGCCACAGAGCAGTTAAGAAACCTTCCAAACCTCCCCTAGCAAGTTGACAGAGCTGGGATTTGAACTCAGGTTGTCCGGTTCTAGAGCCCTGCACTGAACCTGTGAATTACACATTAATTTATGAAAAGTCTGCTGTCATAGACGAAGACATTTATACTTTTCAAAGGTGGGTTTTTAAAAAATATGGCAAGGGCAGATGGAGGAGAGGGCTTAGGATAGTCCTGGCCTTCTGCCTAGAATTAAACATTCGCTAATTTCTTTTGCTCTCTCCTGTTTCTAAGTACATTGCTATACACACTTATTTTATTATCATTATTTCTATCTGACATGCTGTGCAAGAACATCACGATTTAAAATATCTTAATAACAACCCAAAGAAAGGGACTTAAAAGTAATGTTTAGAAAGAAAACAGATGGCCACCAAGTGCAGATTCTAAATTCTTATATTTTTGTATGAGGAATAGTTGTGGTTGGTAAAAGGTTATGCTAATAAGCAAAATGTTCTTGTATTGTTATGAGCTTATTATTTAAAATCATTTCTGAGATCTGTAAAGTTGTTAAAATAGTAACCGAAGTGCATTCTGACAGAATAAACTCTAAATCTTCCTGAGGACGACTGTCTGGTTTCAGCAGATCCTTGAGACTCAGTTAAAAACTCAAACTACAAATTAAATGTCACCGATCGGATGCAGCAACCTGTCTCCAGTTAAGGTGTGTGCCGTTAGCTCATATCTGAAAATACCAAGGTCCTTGTGTGAAGCTGGACTCTACAATGAAGCTATTTTTGAATCCCTGTAAACTTCCTGGGGAAAAGCACTGTAAATAGGGCCAGGAAACTTGAATCTAGGATCCCAACTCTTGAGGCCTTTCTTGGTCACCTTTGAGCCCTGTCTTATGATATCCTCATTGCAGCCTCCCCTCCCCTCCCCTCCCCCAACCCTTTAGACTGCTAGTTGGAGTCTCTGTCTCATTCAAGTTCATGCCCTATGTAAGAGCCCCCACTGTCCTTTTCTTCACCCTTTGTGGATGACAACTGTTTCCTTCCTGTTTTAGCTGTGGAAATAGTAATTTTAGATTTAAAAAAAAAAAAAGGTAAATCATCTCTAAAACCCCCTACACAATTCTACAAAAAAGGATTTATTCCTGTTCCTGATCTGGCCTTGTTGGTGTTATCCTCCTAATCCAGCTGTAGTGAAGTATTGTACTGGCTGCCTGCCACACACAAAATTCTACCTCGGGACATCCTGCTGGAGGCAAAAGGCCAATCTGGCCTGCTTCTCTGCAGCCGGATTGACAAGCCAATACCCTGAGGGCAATGACAGCAATATATGTATATATATTTAGAAATTCACATACTCCATGTGCTTATCTGTATATACAAATGCACACACATAGATAGTATCTGTGCCATATATGCTGTGAAATGCCTTGTGTGTGTCTTTATAGACACATACATACATACGTATACACATACTCAGATTCCAGATGTGCTGCGAACTTCGTATTTCTAGTCTAATATGAAATTTATAGCCTCCAACTTTACTTTTTGTCCGTGTCAGTCTAAAAGGACGTTACTCATTCTTGAAGGTACTCTCAGAGCATTACTCTAGCCTTCTGTATTGCATTGACATGTTTCGCGTTGGGAATCTTTCAAGCACTGACACACCTTCTCGCGTCCAAGTGGCAAGCATAATGTTAAACATCGTGCTTTGTGTTTCTGGCTTACCCATTCACACGTCATTTTATTTTTATAAGCAAGGAAAGGAAATACCCATCTAAATAGATATCAACATAAACCTTAAACTTCCAGACCTTAAGGTTTAACGTAGACTTGCCTCTACTCTATAAATCACTGCCCTAGATTCTACTAAGTGGAGCTAAGCAAGCTATATCAATATTTTGTCTGACAACCCAGATGCAGTTTGAAAACAAGTGAAGGAAAAAAAAGGTTACAAGTCCTGGAGATTCTTGGACGTTTCTCCAAATCTCCTATGCAATTAGAGAACGCAAATTTGGATGAAGTTTAACAGATTAAAAAGAGAATTGTAATGAAGCCAGGATTTCCTCTTGAAGAATTTTTATTCAAAAAGTGTCTGGGATAACTGTGCACTAAGGCAGCAATGTGTACTTTAAATGAAAACATAGTGGGAAGCAAAAGGTTAGGGCCAGAAAAATGAAGAACATCTAAGGTATATCTTTCTTGATAACAAGAGTAGTTCTATGGATAAATATATATTGTAAGCATTTTAAATACCAAAATAAGTCAATTGAATAACTGAACGTATTATGTGGCCCCAAAACTGTGCAGCTCAACATGTAGCCTCTTCTCTTAATTATCTTATTTAAAGTTAGCAACTCTTTCTATTTGAGACTATAATCTGATGATGAGTCATTTTGCTCTAGAGTTTTTCATCTAGAAATAATTCACAACAGAATTTTGGCTTTACTGAAGCACAATGCTTGACTCTCCTCCATGTGCCCTGTTTTCTATTTCAGTGACAAAATGAAAACACACAGGTTATTATGAATGGAATTGCATTCAAATAGCATCTAAGGTCATTGTGTACAGCACAGTTCTCAGTTTGGGACAAAACCAAAGTCAGAAATTGTACTTTAGGGAGACAAACATGAAGCAATTTGAGAAATTGCGCAATTAAGAATGAAAATAGAAATAAGTGCCCATCTGTGAGTACAGTAGAAATACAAAATACAAGGACGATCAAAAGAGTGAGTCAGGGAAACCTGGAGGATGTGAGGCTGTGATTTGGACGTTGTATCCTAGTGACTGCCATCCTGCACTATGGCAATTGTCTGTATGATGAAAAGTCTCTAATCATATACAGGGAGCTAAGTTCAGTCCTCCAATGCCAGGCCATATGTTTGCTCCCCTGAAAGGCATTGCTGACCCTCCAACAGAGGAAATCATTCCCCCCCACCCCAGTGCAATTTTTGTGCTTTGTGCGTATATCCATTGCTGTACTGATCACCCTCTGGTGTAATTTTATTGTTTATAAACATGTAACATGTTGTTTTCCTGTACTTGACTGTGTACACATTGAGGGTAGAAACTGAATCTTAGTACAGTGTTTTACTCAAAATCGCTGTTTTATGGACTGATGGATGGTTGACGAATGGTAACCACATCAAGCTGAATGCTTGACACTAAGAGTGAAAATAGTGTACTGAGACATTTCAGATGAGCTTTTTCACTATGGCTTCACTCAATTACCTTTCCCTTCAAGTGGGGTTGAGAGTAATGATTCTGAATAACATTTCCTTAAAAAGTTCCATTTTCCCTTTAAGGTAAGGAGTAAAAATTCGGAATGACATTTCTCAATAACTTTCTTTTTAAAATGTTACTACATATGGCATTATGAAACAATTTACACAGTTATATCCTCCTTTTCAAAATAAATCCTTACAATGAGATGAGGGCTGACCAGGGAATGTTCCTGGCCAGGCAAGAGCACTTCATGAGTTTCTGAATAGATCTTAGACCCATTGTACAGGCACTATGAACCCCAGACGATATGAGTAATACTCAGACTGTGTCCTATATATTTCCCATTCCACATTAATAGTTTATTTATGATATCTATTGGAGCCAAAAATCTTCTGATTTCCAACCAAAACTGAAAAAAAAAATTTCACTAGTCTTGGGTGACCTGACTTTTGAAGTGGTACATAGAGTAAGCAACTATAGCATTAAAGAACCGGATTTTGACTTGATTTTGTTTTTTTTACCTTAAAGTAACTGAACTGTTTTTTAGACTATTTGCAATATCCATGTAAAGTGTATTTGTATTTGCAATACACTGTTTATTTATAAAATATTCCTCTCCAGTTCTCTTTTATATTTGCTGCAAATTGAAAAAGTAGAAGGGAAGCATTTTACATGTAGTATCATGGACTTGCATTATGATTGCAATTGCCACTGATCAGAACAAATATTTCCTTCCTGTTTATCAAAGAACTGTGTTTCACCCAAAGTTACATAGTAGCTAGCTGCAAAATTAATGAGATCCAAAGTCTTCCTTTCAACCAAATATCCCAATAGGGGTCATTTGACCTTCAACTGTGATTGGTTGGGGGAGAGAGAGAGAGAGCGAGAGAAAGACAGAGAATCTCAAGCAGGCTCCACAGCATCAGCACAGAGTCCGATGTGGGGCTCAAACCCATGAACCGTGAGATTATGACCTGAGCCAAAATCAAGAGTCTGGTGCTTAACTGATTGAGCCACCCAGGTGCCCCTCCCCTATCTTGATGCAAGAAGATTCCATCCTCTTACTCAAGGCAGTGGTAGCTAACTACACTACAGATCACATGCTTGTTCCACACCAGTCTCTAACTCCCTCAGGGACTTCTCTCTGTCAGAGTGTGCAGATTGAACATTTATCTTCAGCCACAGCCTTCCCACCAGCATATTGATTATTGATGTGTATATGTCTTTCTAACTTTAAAAAGTCCTCTGCCTCCTGCATTACCACTCTACTTACCTTCATATTTAAGGTATGTAAAAGAATAGTGTCTGTCACTTGACCTGCGTTACCTTCTATTTATTCCTGAGACACACTGGGGTGTGGTTCCTGATTCCACTAGTCCTCCCCGCCCCCCACCCCCTAAAATGGCTTTACCAGCTTGGTAAGGACAATGATGCTTTTCAATTATTTCCCTGACTATGCTTGAATTGGAGAAAATTAGTCACTCAGTTCTTGAAAATGGTGCTGGCTTTGGCCTCCATGAACAGTGTTCTCCTTTCCTCATTTTCTTTTTTCCTTTTCCTATTCCTTTTCAGTATGTCTTATGGCCTCCTCTGCTCATGTTTTATCTATTCCTCAATCTCTGTTTTTCTTCTTCTCTTCTCATCCTATTAGTCACTTTTCAATGACCCATCCACTTCTTGCATAGTTTCATGAACTAATTGATTCTACGAATATATTTGTGACACAGAATACACAAATTGGCTTCAAATCTACACCCCTCGTCCTGGCCTCTTTTCTGACCTCTGAACCAATATTCCCATCAAAGTTATCCTATTTCACACTACTAGGAAAAGGTCCTACAGGCACCTCAATTTAATGATCCCTTGATAAATGTAGGTGCGGAATAGGAAACAGGAATTCATTACTGAAGAAATTATTGAATTTCCCCTTGAATCTTTTCAGGAATTGCGGCAGACTCAGAATCACAAAAAAAGCCACACCTCTGAAAGAGAGGAAGGCATATGTAAGGAAATGCTTACGTGTGATTGACTACTCAAATGAACATTTAAGGGATGTATATTTAAGGGACATATTTCACAGCCTTGCGTTTAAACATATATCAAGTCCTACTTCTTCCTTTGTCCAGTGGGGTGACCATAAATGTCTTCATGTATACATTCAACAATATTTGATGGTTATTTTGTGCCTGGCATTGTTTGGGTGCTGGAGGATACATGATTGAACAAAACAAACAAAATTCCTGACAATTGTTACCTTCAGTGTTCTTATCTGTAAAAAATTACATAATTTCTACCTCAGAGTTTTGTGAATTTGAGAACATATGCAGTTCACCTAATAGTGTGGGCCCATCAAGCAGGTTCTCAATACCTGTCAAGTATTGTATTTTTACTTGTAAATCTTACTACTGTAAGATTTCACCTGTGCAACTCTGATGATTCTAGAAAAAGTCCTACAGGCTTTAGCCAACCCAATTAATTCTGACCACCCCAGGTCTTTAATTTTTACTGACATCTAAAGCTCTTATCAAGTGTTAGGGGAAGCTGGTTAATTGAACAAACTAAGGTGAAGTGGAGGGAGAATTGCCACTGGATTTTGCTGGTTATTTGAGAATCTCTAGCCTTCTCTTATCCTCTATTTCTGGCCTAGAATTTCAAATAATAGCAATAGTAATAATACGTTCTACTTAGGCACATCCCATGTGTCTCTAGTACATGGGAGAACCTACAAGGAGGTAGTACTCTTACTTATTACTACTATTTTTAACAGAGAAAATTCAGATTCGAAGAGCTTGACCAATGAATTAATGCCACTTTGAATAGATACAGGCTTAGGATTTTAGTCTGGCCATTCTGACTCTGGGCCAGTGCTTTTCCCACTGTACCTCACATTGCCACTGTGACTTACGCTTTTGCCACACATCTTTGCTTCGGCTTAAGGGTCCCGTTCTAATACACTCAGGTGCTGACTGCTTTAAATTGTGTATATGCTAGTGGGCAATAGCCAGGAGGCCAAGGTTCAGGCAGATCATGGTCTACTGGAGTCTCTGTCCTGAATCTATTTCCAAACCCTCCTTCAAACCCAGGGTGGGATTTTTCCACTTGCGTTAGTGTCCTCTTAGAGCCTTCTGAATCCTGTGACCTGGTGGCTCTGCCTAACTAGGCCACGGAAATTCAAGGAAAGAGATCCTTCATCTTTTTCCCTGTGGCTAATTCCAGCCTTTGTAATGACAGCGCCAACCTAGAGAGAGGGGTTCAGGATTGTAACATTAGTCTCTGTTCTGGGCAAAGGCTTGCACACTCGTCTGGCCTCTCTCTCAAAGTGGTGTTCTTAAACCCTGCTTCCTTGAAATTCTCCAGGGCACATTTCTCCAGGTCCCCGGCTCTCTGAACCCTTGGTTTCCCTGACCGTTGACTCCACCAGGCCTTGACCTATCTGAACGGTGGTGTCCTGAACTCACTTCCTGGCTGTCGTGCACCAACACACACACAGCTTAACCCTTTCACTCCTAATCCATCACTCATCGACCACATATGTCACAAATCTGAAAGTTGACAGTTTGTTCAGGGTCCCAGCTCGTTCATAGTTAGGGCAATTTTGCTAGGGCATAATTTATTTTGTATTTTGACAAACTTTGTGCAAATTAAAACAAATGTTAAATTGTGTATGGTGACTCAGAAACCCTGTGTGTTAAAAAAGACCAACTAGATTAACACATACTTACGTTTATAAGGTGAGTTATACATGTTTGGTGTTCACTTTTAACATGTATGACAACTGAAGTAGAACATAATAACTGCAGTTTCCTACAAAACTCTCGTAGACGTTTTCTGTGTTAAGTACATAAGAGTGTGTATTTACAAAGTGCTCCGTTAGTAGTCCACTTTGTGTGACTTTAATTAGTGGATTTGAAAAGTTAATTAAAACATTTTATAAACATACTTTATCACACAGAAATTATTGCAATATATGATTTTTAAAAGTTTTTAATGTTTATTTTAATTTTATTTATTCTTGGTAGAGAGACACAGAGTGCGAGTGGGGGAAGGGCAGAGAGAGAGGGAGACCCAGAATCTGAAGCAGGATACAGGCTCTGAGCTGCCAGTATAGAGCCTGACGTGGGGCTTGAACCCACGAATTGTGAGATCATGACCTGAGCCGAAGCGGACGTTTAACCGACTGAACCACCCAGGCGCCATTGCAATATATGATTTTAAAACTTGGCTTCTTGGGGCGCCTGGGTGGCACAGTCGGTTAAGCGTCCGACTTCAGCCAGGTCACGATCTTGCGGTCCGTGAGTTCGAGCCCCGCGTCAGGCTCTGGGCTGATGGCTCGGAGCCTGGAGCCTGTTTCCGATTCTGTGTCTCCCTCTCTCTCTGCCCCTCCCCCGTTCATGCTCTGTCTCTCTCTGTCCCAAAAAAAATAAATAAACGTTAAAACTTGGCTTCTTTAGACATTTTAGATAACAAGAATACAAGAGAGAGAAGCTGAATTTTAAGAGCTATGACCGTGTAGTTAAGCTGCCCTCTGAGAAATCCTTGTGGGTTACAGAAATTTGATGACAGTGAAGATACGTTTTAAAAAAAATTAAGAACTACTGATGTTCGGGAATCTTCATCACTGTTTAGTTTGTAATAGTAAAACAGAAAATCATCTAAAGCCCAACACATGGTGGGGGAGCAGGGTTCAGTTTGAGGGTAAGGGGTAGAAGAAGACTCATAGCTATGATCTTCTGTAGGAAGTCAAAAGGAAAACAAGATCTACAGAGATCAAAGACTAGGTGTTTGTTAGAAAGCATCTCCATTTGTACAGCAGATGTTCCATATAACATTTCTCTACATATCTATCTCAACCCCAGCCAGCTATCCAGAATTGAGCCTCAAGTCAGCCAGGACTAAGAGGAATGGTTTGAGATAATCTCTGTTGAGTGACAAAATAGGCAAATTCAGATTAGACTTAAAAGAAGCAGCAGAACGAGAAAAGTACAGAAGGAGAGAATAGGATGAGTTATGGAAAAATGAAGAAAAAATAACCAGGTGGCATAGAGGGTGACAGAATTCACTTGTTTTAAGGACAGTGTATAGCCTGAACTTTCATTGGTTTCGGTGAGCTCCATTTGGCAGTGCAAGGATGACTGAAGTGTATCAAAAGGTTGCTTTCCCACTGCATCCAGGAATGAGTAGCATATTAAATACCAATAATACCAAGAAATACCATATTAAATACCAGTAAGCATCAAACTATGGGTAAATCCATGATTCAGTGAAAGAATCCATAGTATTGGAAAGCCTAAGTCTTAAAATAAATATGATCAATCAATCGGAAAGTTTATTAAAATCATTTACATTTATTTTTATAGATGTTCTAAATCATTGCTAACCCCCTTTACTTTGAAGCAGGTGTAAGACACTGAACAACATTCTATCTAGCATACTGATTGAATAAAGGTTATAGGACTCGAATCTTAGCAACTATGTTGTCTTAAATGCCTAGGACCTATGGCATAATGTGCATACATCTGTTTTATACACATGTAAAATATTAGCACATTTTGAGCACATATTTTCGTCTGGAAATTTGATAGACTTCAAGGGGAGTCTGGGAGTATAGGACAAAGACCACATGGGTGAAGGAAGGGAGAAAAGGAGAAAGAGCTGAGAGGTAGGAATGAACATATTTTTGCTGGGAATTTTCACATGGAAGGTATAATATTATTTCCCTGCTGAGATCTTGTCATCCTTTCTTTTTACTTCATAAACTCTTGAGTTCATTCTACTTGAGTTTTTCTTTGAGGGCTATCCAGAAGCCCTGACCTGGCTGGCAATGGAGAGAACAGCTGATTTACAGAGTGTCTCAGAGAATACTTCAGCAGTGTGCTTTATACTGCAGCATTAGGGATTTAGGTCGTTTCAATGGTAAAGATTGCCACACACAGGTCTGGAGTGTAAATAAGCTTTCAGACCCGCACTTGCCTTTCAGCTCACCTTCTCTCTCTATATTGTTATTAACGAGATCCTGTTCCTAACAGAAAAATGTTTTTAATGGCTTGCTATAAGTTAATACATTCTTTGATTTCTTTTTCTGAACCATGGTAGAGGTAGTATTGAATAATGCTTCAGAATGCAGCCTCAGGGGCCACACGACCTGGGTTCAAATCCTGGCTTGGCCATTTTTGCCTGTGCTTGGACAAAAATCAACCTCTCCATGCCTCTGTTTACTTATGGAAATGGGAATTATAAGGATAGTACATATTTTCTAGGGGTTTTGTGCAAATGAGCTATTAAATGCAGAGTTTGGAACAGTGAGTGATACATAAAGTGGACTCCGTGAACACTTTTACCGTCATGTTGCTGTGTTTTCTGTTCTCTCCAGTTCACTTTTATGAACATATTAGTCATGAGGGTTAGAAATGCAATCGGTGGCCGTAAGAGTTTCCCTTGTCTAGAAAACACCTTTTAAGGAGCACTTTCTCTATGTTTGGTCGGAGCACCAGTTAACCTGAGAATGAAGAGATCGTTAACATTCTCACGCTGGTTTGCTTTGCCCAAAAACAATTGGATAGAAATCTTGAGGGGGAAAAATTGAGTATCTGATGAGGTTGAAATGTCCCAAGGAAGTAAGGTATCTGTTTTGCATACAGCTTCAGGGGAAGCTGGCCCCTTTTGAAACCAGGCCCAATTTTTCAAGAAGGCGTCAGGTCTCAGGGAAGATGCTGCCACTGGGACACAGCCACCTCCACTGGGAAGCCTCTTTGCTGGCTCCCACCTGTAAGGTCATAGCCAGTTCTGCGGGCAATCTGCAGGTTTTGGTCCAGAAAAGTGGTTTCTAAAATTTTCCTGCTTTGGAATATCTAATACCTTTTAGTTTTATGACCTATTATTGTTTTCATTATCTGTCTTAGAATTGATTTTCAATATATTGTCTACCTATCTTTGTGAGAACAAAATAAAATGACCTCCATCTTAGAACAACATACTATTTCTAGCATGTTTGGTGCTATAAAGAAAGGTTGAAAAGATAGAAGCTAATGTTTATTTACTGAGGGGTGACTATGTGCCATCTATCCTATTTAATCTTTATATAACTCAGTAACGGAACTCTCAGGGTCAGGGAAATTAACTGACTTGCCTGAGGTCTCCCAGCTCATAACTGGTCAAGCAAGTTCACGTCTCAAGGGTACCAAATTCTGTTTTCAACTCACCTTGCCTCACTACCGTCGAACCCATTATCAGGTCCTGAGTCCTATATCTTTGGAAGACACAAATACAACCACTTCTCACCACCCCCACTGCTAAGACACTAGTCGAAGCCTCCATCATGTCTTGCTTGGTTTATTAAAAGAGATTCTTGACTCGTCTGTCCACTCTACCATTGTCCTCCTATACTCTATTCAGATAACGTGTCAGAAGAATCCCACCTTGATCAGAACAAAAGTCCAAGCGTTTATGCTGGCCTGAATGATCCTTCTTTCCAGATCTGCTCAGTCCCTGACCTCATCTCCTACAACTCTCTGTCTCATAAATGTTTGCTCTCTTTGTGTTCACTCTGACGTGAATATTTTTATAAATAATGTAAATTTGCAGCTATGAGAATTGCAAGATAAAACCTATGAAAAGATGTTATGATGGCTCAATTTCTGATATTAGGATACGACAGGGGATGGGAATGATAAATGCAAGCCCATGTGGGAGGGAGAGAAGAGAGCAACAACTTTCCTACACCTCAAAAGATAAGAGCTATAAAGATGGTGGGAATGGATTCTGCCAGTCTCAAAATAGAGGGGCGCCTGGGTGGCTCAATCGGTTGAGCGTCTGACTCTTGATTTCGGCTCAGGTCGTGATACCAGCATCATGGGATCAAGCTCCACATCGGGCTCCATGCTGAGCATGGGGCCTGCTTAAGATTTTCTCTCTCTCTCTGCCCCCTCTCCCCTACTCACTCTCTCTCTCTCAAATTAAAAAAAAATTAAATAGAGAAAAACAGAAGATTTTTGATCCTTATGTTCTACAACCATTGAGTCTAGTATAATAATGTATGACTTCTCACTTAATGCAGGTCTATAATCAAATGGCATCTTCAGAGAGGACTTCCATCTCAGTTGCATCAAAAATAGCACATCCTGCCATCACTGTCAAACACCTTGCCTGCTTTATTTTTCATTGCTCTTTTACTTGCTTTGTTGCATTAACTGTTTTACTTACCCACTTTGTCCCATCCTAGAACACCAGCTCCACGAGAACAGGGATTTGTCAGTCTGGCTCATAATGGATCCCTAGTGCTTAGAAGAGTCCTTAGCACATCGAAGTGATTAGTCAGTATTTGTTGAATGGATAAATGGGCCAAAAGGAATTTGCAGTGGAAGTGAAAGAGACAATTGAGGAAACAAATGCTGACTTTCATCTAGACATTTCGAGGGAGCTGCTCAAACTCAAATGCTTACTTAATGGCAGAACTAAGAGTGAAATCCACACCTCCTCTGTTCAGAGCTCACCAATCTTCATATCATAACAAGGGGCCTCTCTTTATAATAATCTAGTCTATTCTGAGAATTGTGTACCAAAGAAAAATTCCAAAAGTCTCTTTTTCAGTATAAATATTACTCTTATTTTTAGTATTTAAATCTGGGGGCTCATACTTCAATATTGCACAACTACTTAGAGTACCTTCATCATAGAATATATCACAGAAGAGCAAAATGGAAAATCCATGGCTTTCCCTTGAAAGTGTTTTTCTAAGAAAACATTAATGTGAATGGTGTATATAATGGAAAGGGAATATAGGAAATGATACAGGGATGAATGAATAAATAAATGTATTTTTTTTTTATTGGTCTGGGTTTTTTCTAGAGATGGTAAACTGGTTTGGCTGCCATCATCACCATCATCATTGTATTTTTTGAACACTTGTTCAGCAGTAAGCGTTGAACTAGATGCCTAACAAGTATTTTAATCTTCAATCTTCACAGTTCTGTAGTCTCATTTTATAGGTACAGAAACTAAGTCTCCAAGGCACATGTTACACAGCTAGAAGGTGATAGAACTATATTCACATTCAGTTATCTAACTGCAAAGCCTTGATGCATCTCACTATTTCATAAGAAAAATCATTTCTGGGGCGCCTGGGTGGCTCAGTTGGTTAAGCGTCCGACTTCGGCTCAGGTCATGATCTCGGGGTCCGTGAATTCGAGCCCCACGTCGGGCTCTGTGCTGACAGCTCAGAGCCTGGAGCCTGTTTCGGATTCTGTGTCTCCCTCTCTCTCTGACCCTCCCCCACTCATGCTCTGTCTCTCTCTGTCTCAAAAATAAATAAATGTTTAAAAAAAAAGAAAAAAGGAAAAAAAAAGAAAAATCATTTCTTTTTTTTCCTAAATGTGTATTTACTTATTTTGAGAGAGAGAGAGAGAGAGAGAGAGAGAGAGAGAGTAAGCACATGCATGAACAAGGGAGGGGGTGGAGAGAAAGAGAATCCCAAGCAGGTTCTGCGCTGAAAAGCATGAACTGTGAAATCATGATCTGAGCTGAAATCAAGAATCAGACGCTCAACTGTGAGCTACCCAGGCACCCCTAAAAATAATGTCTTATATGTCTCTGAAGTACCTCAGGGCTAGCTATACTATAGATGCTTCAAACATTCAGAATAAAACTTAGAGTAGAAAAGAACTTCCAAGATCAACTTTCCCAGGAAGGAATCTATGACTAACCCTTTGGAATATAACCTTAAGAAATATCTTATTTCTTTAGCAGAACCCTTTGGAATATAACCTTAAGAAATATCTTATTTCTTTAGCAGCAAAACTGGACAGAGAACCAAGGCCCCTACATTGTGGGTGGTTCTTTCACAACACCACAGCCCTTTTGTGTTGATTAGTAAGAATATGATGATTATAAACCTGTTAAATTATATATAATTACACACATAGGATTGATCTCGAGTGTGCAAAATTTTTTTATTTAGTAGCATTCCAATTCAAATTCTTTCGCCTTCCACACAGGTAAACAAAGAAAGTTAAAGCTTGGTCTGAATCAGAAAAAAAAGAAAAAAAAATTACTGGGTTGCCTAGTCAGTTAAGCCTCTGACTCTTGATTTCAGCTCAGGTCATGATCTCACAGTTTCTGAGTTTGAGCCTTACTTTGGGCTCTGTGCTGGCAGTGTGGAGCCTACTTGGAATTCCGTCTCCCTCTCTCTGCCCCTCCTTACTTGTACTGTCTCTGTCTCTCTCAAAATAAATAAATAAACATTTATTTAAAAATGACTGTAAAATTGTACCCTCAGGGGCGCCTGGGTGGCTCAGTGAGTTGAGCATCCGACTTCGGCTCAGGTCATGATCTCCCGGTTCGTGGGGTCGAGCCCTGCATCGGGTTAGCTGCTGTCAGCACAGAGCCCACTTCCGGCTCACCATTAGTGAGTTCCAGCCCTGCGGAGGGCTCTGTGTTGACAGCTCAGAGCCTGGAGCCTGCTTTGGATTCTGTGTCTCCCTCTCTCTCTGCCCCTCCCCAGCTCGTGCTCTGTCTCTCTCTGAAGAATAAAACGAACATTAAAAATAAAAAGATTGTACATCTCACAAAGCGACCCTTTGTATAAAACGTCAAATGCTGCCTACACATCTGCCTATGTGTTGCCTACGTATTTGCATGTATGTTCTACATAAGCACACACATAACCTGGTAATACTTCCTATGTGATATAAAGATTAGGTGAACCAAAATGGTGAATAAACCCACTTAAATCCTTAAGGCAAAGCTCACGTTACCGGAGAATCGTAGTGACATTCCTAAGTTCATATTTGCTTTCCAAAAACAATCATCCCGTCGACTGTAAAAAAAACACCGGCCCCAACCAAAAGACCATATACCAGGTAGGGATGCCAAATGCAGTTCACACAAAGCAATTACAGTAAAAGCTGTGAGTTTTACTACTGCTAGGGGAATACTTTACACATTTACTTTTCCTCTCTGAAAGAAAGTTGTGCTAAGAAGCCGCTGCCTTGTCTATGCAAATGGTAAATGTGGCATACCTGAAGAAAGAGTAAAAATGCAGTTTCATTTCTACGGGAGCCTGGTCAAATAATTTTAAACATCAACATGTGGGGAGAAAAGAAAAGTAAAAGCCTTCTTGTTGCTGAACTGGCTCTCCTTCCTTTGCGTTTCCTTCCTAGGGTATAATCTGATTCAGAGCAGGAGCATACAGTACAGTTAACATTCAGCTTTAATTGCAACGAGGTGACAACATACTGGGTAATGAGTTGTTTATGAGTTGTAGATGTGTTTACAATGAGTTGACAATGTGTTGGATAAAGTGTTCTTCTAAAGTTGGAGATCTATTTACAGTGAGCGGTGGGGGATGTTCATTAGTTGTCGATTTGTTTGTTTACATTGTTTTCGATTTGCAATTGCCATGAAACAAATTGCACATTGATGAAGGATGATTGTTTGTGTGCCTTAATGATTTACTGTAGTCCCTTGTCTGAAAAAGTACTTAACTCCGCCTCATCTGTCAGTTTTCACTGCAAAAGCTCCTCGTCACAATAGTTTTATTAGCACAGCATGGACCATTTGTAAGAACATTATGCAGCTAAGAGATCTCAGGACTTTGCTATTCAGACCACTGTATGTGGGCCAGCAGACCTGAACTGAATTCTTTCTGCTTGGTACACATTTATCTCTTTTTAACTTATAACATGATTAATAGTTGGTTCTCAAACTCTCAGCTACAGAAAGAATCCTGCAAATTCTTTGTAATGCAAGGTACTGCTAATTTCCAACCTTAACTTTGACCCACTAAATTCCGGGAAAAGGCTTTAAAAACAAAATCAGACTGATTTGAAGGTTATAATACAATTTTATAAGACATATTTTAACATACTCTAAGACAAGAGCAGTGTGGCGGCCCCCCTATTTAAAACCTCACAATAAACCAGTTCAAGCCGCATTTATATGTGTTACTTCTACATCTTATATGTGTTGCGTAGCTTTTATTAATAGAAGGGAAGAAATGAGAGAAGAAACTTAACTCCACCCACATCTCCATCACCTCAGAATTCACTCTGCCCCTTTCTACACGTATCGGACCCCTCTGCATTCACATAAGGAAGCTGACGTACACTGCGTTTCATTTATATTCCATTCATACATTATGATAAATAAAGCCATCTTGTAACAATTTGAATGGAAAACTTATGAGTCCGAATGCACGGGCCAAGCCTAACTGAAGAACCCGTAGTCTTCAAACCATCAAGAATGAAATATTGTGGTTAATACCTGGGATTAAAAAAAAAAAAAAAAGAAAAAGAAAAAACCTAAGACAATTGGAAGAGACAATAGAAGCCATTAAAGGCAAGAATAATATGAGTTTAACAGATGGTAAATAATATTCAAGTTTTCAAGGCATACAACATACTATCATATTTAATCCGCATAATGACACAAAGTAGATTGTTATCCCCATTTTACATATGAAGCAGCTGAGACCAGAAGCCTGTATTTTTATGCAAATTCTGTGATTTATAAATACTGGCTTTAATTTTTTTAAATATATGGGGCAACTTCCTCTTAGGGAAAATCCCCATTTTACATACAAAGCATATAATAGAAGCCCAGTGACTTCTTGAAGTATCACATCTAGAGAGGACAGAGACCTAACCCAAATGTTCTGATTCAAATCTGGTGGTGTTCTTGTCAGTTCCAGTTCTATTTTGTTTTTATTATGCTAGAAGTAAAATCCCACAACACAAGCCAATGCTTTTTCTTGTTTAATTCATAGAAACCTATGATTTTTTTCCTCCTACCAGTATGCTATTCGCAATAATACATTTGCCTCCATTTGAGATTTCTAACTTACGAAAAAAAAAATAGGAAACGTGATGAAATGCCACAGAATTGGTGTTCTCCTAAACTCTTGACCCTCCCTTTTTAGAAGCACTCTGAACAGAAAGCCCTATTAAGTCTCATTTCCATGCTTGTCCCTGAGGAACATATCTTGCCTCTAAACTGGAAGTCACCTTCAGAGGCATGATTTTCCCTGCTTAATAAGAAAGAGGAAGACATTTTAGTGGTCTAAAATACTTAAGCTAATAATATACTAAACAATTATGTCTAAAGATAAACCCCAAAAGGTCCTCAATGCTCAATTGGGCTTTTGAAGACCACGGAAGGGCTCTCATTTACTGGCGTCCGTAGTGCCAAAGAAAACAGAAGAGATCACATTTTCCTCTTTCAATATGCCATTTACCACTGTGAGCTTCAAAAAATAAATTCTTAGTGCTTTCCAGCATGCTGACCCTAAAACAAATCTGTCATTGGAATCTAAAGAAAAGGCACTGGACGAAGTGCTGAGGTGTTGCTTCCGGGGAGTCATGTTAGCATATTCATGTTGGAAAGGATTTCATCTTGGAGGCTTCTGTTCATCTAACCAGATACTTTGCAAGTAAAAATGCATGAAATTTAAACCAGCTTTCACACGGCCATTTTTTATGGCAGACCATTTCAGCAGTGTAACAGGGGTAGACACCTATAAATGTATAATGTGATGGATTCAATTGTAATGCAGCCTGGATACATATGGCGGTAGTGTTTGCCCTTCAGTGCAAATCCATTTTTATGTCAAAAGGAATCCAGTGAAATTAATAGGGCATTATCCAAGCAATAAGTAACATTGTATATACAATGCAAAAATTTCTAGCAGGAAGACAAATTTTCTCTAAATAATGTGAAGAAATACCCATGCTGAGAAATAGTAAATTAGTGCATTAAGGAATGGTGAAGGTTTTAACGCTTTTTAAAAGAAAATAGGCGGTTAGAGGACTAAGATCTTTAACCTTTATTGGAATAATATCTATGAGCAAAATCAAATGTATTATTTTCTAAACCTTCACTTATTTTGGACACAGGCACACAGGCTTAAAACTATTAGTAAATTACCAATGTCACTGGACATATTTTGATGATATGATGCAGTTTGCTTTGCCGACCAAGCAGTTATTTTATTCATTTATATATGCATTAATTTCGGAAACATTTTTGACATTCCTATCACGTGCCAAAAAGCAAGTTACACAGGGAATAGAGTAATAAACACAGAAGATATGGTCATTATGTTCATTGTGTTCAAGGGTGATCTTGTCAGTTACTGAACCTGATTTCTAAACTTTCCTCTGAAGTACTATTTTTCAATATTGAGTTATTCTTCGAGTCCCTTGACTATGTTTATATGTCACCTTCTTATGCTCAATTTTTCCTCAATCCCCAAGAAGCATTTTCTGGCCATGAGGAAGATACCACATCCAGGCCTCAGCTGGTATTTTATACATATTAATTTTTCTATCCTCCCCCTAATATATCTACTGGTTTCTTAATTCCTCTTGGGCTTCACAGAATTTAATGAAGAACGATTAAAGGGAGTTGGGTACTGGAGTTACATTCACATACAATCAATGGTTCTTTACTTTTGCTGTCAGTACTAAGTTACTGATAGCCACTGGCCAGATCTAGAATGAGCAGATCCAGGCATCACTTGATTAGGAGAACTTGGTAAATGGCGTCTTTCGAGCAGTCAGGTGCTCAAGAAAAGGAGGGCTACAGACCTTTGAGAATGGGAAAGGCCAGTGGCTGCAGTTAAGTACTGGGTATAGCTTTCTGTGGCATCAGATAGGGGCACACAGGAAGTACAGTCCTTCTCAGGAGATCCAAATCAGATGAAGGAAAGCACAAAATATGAAGTGGCATAGAAAACCAGTTGACATAAGGCCCTGAACCTAAAGATTCGAAGAAAAGATAAATTCTCTCAATGTAGATTGATAAGACCCCCAATGTCTCAGAGTTGGTGGAGCATGGAGAAGGAGAGACAGCAGGAAGGAGGACCAAATCGGACAGATTGAAAGCAGCAGGGCAATAGGTTATAGCTGAAGCTCACTGGGCATTTCTTCCTCTTAAACAAATTTATACAGACTGATAAGTGTGAGCTGAAGATAAAAGGATACACCTCATTGCCTTTCTCAAACCTGAATGAGGGCTCTTCCTTAAGATGTGTGAGGTGACTACCACCTGGGCCTTACTGGTTGTTTGAGCCTTGACCTCTTCATTGACCTCCAGGGCAGACGCACAAGAACGAGGAGACTTGATATAAACATGTCTCTGCTTCGTTAACCTTCTGCAATTTGCACAACCCACAATGTATTTCCAGCTATTTTGTTGTGGGGAAATTGCTCTTGGGAACCTTTAAGCTACAAAAGTTGTTGAACCAAATGTCAGATATTTATTTAGAATCAATAAAACTGATTATGTACTGGGTATAAAACAGGTACAACCTTACTTCTTTGAAAAAAGCACTTATGCCACCTGCACTTTTGTGATTGTGGCCCACTGACTGAACAATAGGACCACTGGCTGGTTCAACCAGTTTAGGCTCACACAGGGCCATGTATTTGCTGCAGCCTCAGATCTTTCTAACAAGGCCGTAAAAGAAGTTTATGTGGCACTTCATACACTCCACAGGACAATTGAAAAGAAGAATTATCCACTCATAATGAAATGATGATGTTATACCCATCCTCCAACTGTTCATGAGCAGAACGCAATGTGCAAGGACAGATCCTTTGCATCAAGCTAACAAAAAGTCAAGGATGGGTCATTTTGGAAGAAGGCCGATTGTTTTTGTTTTCGTTTTGTCTTAAAGTAATATTAGGAATAGGAGTGATTTCGCTGCTGGAAGAGAATGTAGAAAGGTTATTGGGTATAGAGAAAGAGAGGCAGGATTTAGCTCTAAGTTCCCTAGTGGTCAGATCACCCATCCGTGGCACAGATCTGTGGTTTTCAAAGATATGCTTAAGAATTACCTGGAGATTTTCTAAAAATGAGGCATCCTAACCTCTATCTTCAGTGATTCTGATTCAGTTGACCTGGATTTTGATGCAAATATCTGCATTTTAAGGAAGATTACTTGTGGATCATGTTGTAAGAAACACTATTCTAGAGTCTTGGTGAAGTTGACCCTAATTTCCACCCATGAGCAATGTAGTGCACACTCCTCACAGTGGTTTGAAAAATTTTCCTAAAAGTCTCACTAATGGGTATTGGTGTAGAAATATCTCTAGGTTTCTGTTTTTGTTTTTGTTTTTTTTAGGAAAGCAGCGACTTATAACCACATAAATCTTCCCAAGTAAGTCAGCTGTTAAATTTCTTTTTTAAAACAATTTTTTAATGTTTTCTTTGTTTTTGAGGGAGAGAGAGGCAGAGCACGGATGGGGGAGGGGCAGAGAGAGAGAGGGAGGCACAAAAGCTGAAGCAGGCTCCAGGCTCCACGCTTCGGCACAGAGCCTGAAACGGAGCTCAAACCCACGAATGGTGAGATCATGACCTGAGCCGACGTCGGATGGTTAACCGACTGAGCCACCCAGGGACCCCTTCAACTGTTAAATTTCTTGTTGAAAATACAGAGTAAGGCCTCAAGTGACAGCAAATCTGGAATAGAGACAGAAAGATGCGTCCTCTTCCCCTTGGAACAATGGAAACCTCCACAAGTAGGAAAAAAGAAGCCAAGTAGACTATCAGGGATTTTATTGTGAGAAGAGAAGAGCTATCTAGAAGTGGAACAGACTATTTATTTGAATTTTTCTATACCCTTTAAAGATCAGCTTTTTCGATGTTACTTTTCAGAGACTGTGACCTTTTAAGAAGTGAAAAACCACCAAAATGCTATACACTATATTGAAGCAGTTCATCAAAATGTCACCCAACAGTTGATGCCAATTGCTAACAAGATATTGTGTTTCCTCATTTAATTGGCCAGCTTACCTAATTATGGCTGTTTTTGGATATCTATTGATTGGCTCTTTCAGAAGAAAAAGCATCGTTTGAGGCAATTTCATATATATGAAATTATATATATATATAATTATATATATATATATATATATATATATATATATATATATATATATGAAAAGAGGATATAAAGTAAGGGAACACCCCCAATGAGAATCATGATTAGGTAATAAAATGTACCTGTTTGCACAGATCCCTAATTTATAGAAACACCTCCATAACATAGCCAACACAAACCTGGATGATTGCCAATTACCTATGCTGCTGTACCTTCCAAAAGTTATCTTGGCATACAGCTCAACAGAAAAATAGGAAGTGCCTTGGAAATTACTCACAAAATGTGAATACCACATGTCAGAATTGGTGAGCTTTGGAAGAACTATAAAGAGTTTTCATTATTTAGGTCTATGAAAGCAGAGGAAACAGAAATATATCTAATAATGTAAGGCAACGGAACCAGGAAATTTATAAGAAGGCTTAATCTGTGGATTTAATTTAAAATATTGGGCCATGTTCAAACTCCGACATTAAAAACGTTATCTCTGGCTGTAGTCGTGATCACTGAGAGGTCAGAAAGGATAGGATGTCAAGCTTCCCAAGGTTTTTAGACAAAGGACTTTTAATGAGTCCTTTCCCTTAAGACTTCTTTTTTCTTCTCTTATGTGGACATGAAAGACAAAACCTTAACACATTCCACAATGGAGAGGCTGCCCGGTACCACTTATCTTAAATACTGTATTAATCTTATTTATTACCCTTTGGCTGAGGCTTTAGATAATTAAGTGGGGATAGGTTAGTCCATTCTCTGTACGAATGCTAATAAAAAATTCTGAATCACAGCGAACTAAACAGAATAATACCAAAACTCACTGTTCCAGATATTATTACGAAAGTGTTATTCAGCTTTGGGAGATACAAAAATATATGAGATTTAGAAAATGATCTTAGGTTCTGTTTACAGTGTTCCCTAGGTTTGAAGAACTTCCTGGGGAGAAAGTCTGGCCATGTCTGGTTTGCATAGTCCCAGGGATTCTCAGAAGGTTTATGTCCTAAGGTTTTTATACCTAAGAAGAACACTGTCTTCAAGGAAATTGAATCTTGAAGCCCTTAGGATGTGCCTACCCAAAGCCTACAAACCTCTTGATGAAGGACCCTCCTGAGTATCAGACTATTCCGCTTAATAAAATAGAAGATTTTGGTGTATATGCAAAAAATATTATGTCTTAGAAGTCTTATATTTCAAATCCTCTTTGGATCATAAATCGCTTGAACTTTTGTGGAATAAATATTGGGTGAATATGCTGAACTCGTCTAGCTTGACTTTGCCACCAGTCAGGTCTTTGATTTGTCTGAAAAGAGAGAGCAGTCAGAAGCCCTGCTGGGACAAGGAAGTTTTATGTTGGGTTTAGAAACACATGACCAAAACCCAGAAGACATACTTGCTAAGGTTACTTGAGACTGCTATAAAACGACCGTGAAAGCTATCTATGGATTAGTGTCTCAGGTTGTTAAGAATAAACTCTTTAGGGGCACCTGGGTGGCTCAGTCGGTTGAGCATCTGGCTTTGGCTCAGGGCATGATCTCGAGGTTTGTGAGTTCGAGCCCCGCGTGGGGCTCTGTACTGACAGCTCAGAGCCTGGAGCCTGCTTCAGATTCTGTGTCCCCCCTCTCTCTCCGCCCCACCCCTGCTTGTGCTCTGTCTCTCCCTGTCTTTCAAAAATGAATAAACATTAAAAGATTTAGAAAAAAGAAAAAGAAAAACTCTTTAATCAAATTAACATCTCTTAATCACTCAGCAGTACTTTCATCTGGAGGTCACCATGAGAGAAATATTCAAGGAACACTTGAAACCAGTTACCAAATCTCAGATGTGGTATAGTAGAAGTATAAAGGTACTCTCAAGTGTCCAGAATATTAATACTTTGTAATAAAACTCTTTAAAATAGTAATTAAAAAAACCCCAAACCTTGGGTACTGCACAGCTTCAGGAGCTAAGATCTGTATGTCCTA
Organism: Lynx canadensis; assembly: GCF_007474595.2. NCBI lineage: Eukaryota > Metazoa > Chordata > Mammalia > Carnivora > Felidae > Lynx > Lynx canadensis. The sequence goes on along the minus strand of NC_044308.2, from coordinate 66,599,993 downwards.
CTGAGCTGAGCAGCCACAGCGATACATACAGTTTGCTTCACATCTGAAATATTTACAATGCTGACCCTCAAGAGAAAATTAAATGAGGTAACCAGAACCAGTTAAAATTGTTGAAGGTGCTAAATTAACTATGTTATAACAAAATCGGTGATCGCCGGGACACATTTTGAAAGAGGGTATAGGGATACAACTTGGGCCTGAGACTACCATACAGCCTATCACCTCTTCCCTTATCTGGAAAGCATGACAGACTCTAAGACCTCACACTGTGATTTTTGTCAAAAACTACCTGAAAATGCCAACTGCTACCTTGGAGATCAGCATTTTATTGAACCTCTAATTCTTTTCTTTCTGTTTCCCTCCATGAGCATCATTGCATTTAGGTTGCAGTAAGAAAGAGAAATACTATTTATTCATTCATTCGTATATGAAGCAATTTATAAAACTTGAAGAATGTTATAAATACTGTTAAAATGAGATGATCATTTACATAATTTTGATTCTAAAAATGGTGAATTTATTCAACCTAGTTCTTTGAACGTGGTCTACGTGCAAAATAGCAATTCTATCTAAAAAACTATGTAGTAGGATTTCATCCAGTGTTGCCTCTTGCCTGAGAATGTTGAGAAGAGATGATGGATCACTTAATCATTTTCCGATATTCAGGATCAGCTATTAGAAAATATAATAGGATGGGAAAAAAAAGAGAATATAAGCTAAAGAATAACAATGCAGTTAACTTGGCTTAACTGTAATTCCAACCCTCTGCAGACCTGGAGTGTATAAATGAAATAGATTCTATAGGATAGGTGTAAGATGGTAGGTGGTGTTATGGATTGATTGTGTCCCCTAAAAATTCCTTTGTTGATATCCTAATTTCCAAAGTGACTGGATTTGGACATCAGATCTTTATGGAAGTAATTAAGGTCAAATGATATCATAAGAGTGGGACCCTAATCCTATAGGACTGGTGTCCTTATAAGAAGAGAGATATAAGGGATGCACATACACAGAAAAAAAGACCAGACCATGTGAGGACACAGAGGAGGCCACTTGTAAGCCAAGGAGACAGGTATCAGGGAAAGGAAAACTCACTATATCTTGGTGTTGGACTTCTAGCCTCTAGAGACTTGAACAAACAAACATCTGTAGGGTAAGCCACCCAGTCTGTGGCATTTTGTAATGACAGCCCAAGCCTACTAAGGCCAAGTCCATGGATGACCCCATGTATTCCCCCCTTTATCCTGCACATGTTGCCTCACTGTCACACCTTCCATTGTTCCCAAGGTACATTTTGTAATTCATTGTTGTGGACATTTGATAACAGCTGGTATTCCTGTCTTGTCTCCTGTTGTCTACACTGACTTCATCCTGAACTCCTACATAGCTAGGGGGGCTTGGGCTACTTCTAAAGCAATTAGCAGTGGATGGAAAAATGCCTCTAACTTGTGGGATGTATTTTGACACCAGAGCCACAGTGGGGCTTCCTGGCCCTCTCACTGTTCTTTGAGACACTCCGAAGAGACACTTTTTATTTGCCTTCTTTTTATTATAGTCCACCTCTCCCCAGAAGTCTGCTGCCAAAACCTGGGTAAAACTGGAATTTTATTATTCCAACTTAAAAACCATCTCAGCATAATGTTACAACCAACCAAATACCACTCCAAAGCCTTAAAGATATTGCAAGTCTTCTTGAGATATACTTGACAAAGAACATGTTAGTTTCAGGAGTACAGCAAAATGGTTCAATATTTGTGATCACTGCTAGTTAACATCCATCATCACACATATTTACATTGTTTTTCCTTGCAATGAGAACTTTTAAGATCTACTCTCAGAGCAACTTTCAAATATGCAATATGGTAGTATTAACTGTGGTACCTGCTGTACATGGAATCCCCATAAATTATTTATTTTACAACTGGAAATTTCTACCTGTTGATCACCTTCACCCATTTTACCCACCCCCAGCTTTCTTTTTAGAGTCAACATGTGAGATCATGCAATATTTGTTTTTCTCTGACTTATTTCATTTAGCATAACGTGCAAAGTTCCATTCGTGTTGTCACACATGGCAAGGTTTCATACTCTTTTATGGCTGAGCAGTATTCCATTGTGTGTGTGTATGTGTGGGTAGTGTGTATGTATATGTATATATGTGTGCGTGTGTATACATATGATACATATATAAATATATGTAAATCTTCTTTATACATTCATCCATTGACACTGAGATTATTTTGGCTATAGTAAATGTTGCAGTGAACATGGGGGTATACATACCTTGGGTACACCAACATATGAATTGGTGCTTTTGTTTTCTTCAGATAAATACCCAGAAGTGGATTTGCTGGATCGTATGGTGTTCTATTTTTTATTTTTTTTGAGAAACTTCCATACTGTTTTCCATAGTGGCTAGACCAATTTACATTCCCACCAACAGTGCTCTTTAGCCACATCCTAGCCAACAATGTAATTTATTGCCTTTTTAATAATAGCCATTCTAAGAAATATGAGTTGATATCAGTTTGCATTTACATGATGAGTAATGATGTTCACCATCTTTTCATGTACCTGTTCTCTATCTGTGTGTTTTCTTTGGAAAAATGTCTATTCATATTCTCTACCCATTTTTTAATTGGATTTTTTTTTTGCTATTGATTTGTATGAGTGCTTTATATGTTATGGACAGTAGCATCCTATCAGATATGATTCACAAATGTTTTCTCCCATTCATTATGTTGCTTTTTTATTTTGTTGGTTCCCTTTGCTGTACAGAGTTTGTCTAGTTTGATGTAGTCTCACTCATTTATTTTTGCTTTTTTTGTCTTTGCTTTGGGTGTCAGGTCCAAAGAATTATTATTAAGAATGATGTTAAGGAGCTTATCACCAATGTGTCTTCTTGGAAATTTATTATTTCAGGTCTTATGTTCAAGTCTTTCATCTATTTTGAATTAATTTTTGTGTATGATCAAGATAGTGGTCAAGTTTCTCTTTTGCATATGCTGTCAAGTTTTCCCCACACCATTTATTGAAGACACTGTCTTTTCCCATCGTGTATTTTTGGCTGTTTTGTTTTAAGTTAATTGACCATATATATATGGATTTATTTCTGGGATTTCTATCCTATTCCATTGATCAATGTGTCTATTTTTATGACAATACCATTCTGTTTTGAGTACTATAGCTTTGCAATATAGTGTGAAATTAGAGACTGTGATGCCTCCAGCTTTGTTCTTTCTCAAGATTGCTTTGCATCTTTTGTGGATCCATAGAAATTTTTGAGTTGTTTATTTTATTTCTGTGAAAAACACCTTTGAGATTTTGATAGGGATTTCACTGGATCTGTAGATTGCATCTGTAGAATGAACATTTTTTTAAAAAATTTTTTTAATGTTTATTCGCTATTGAGAGATAGAGACAGAGCATGAGCAGGGGAGGGGCAGAGAGAAGGGGAGACACAGAATCCAAATCAGGCTGCAGCTTCAAGCTGTCAGCACAGAGCGTGACATGGGCTCGAACTCACAAACCGTGAGATCATGACCTGAGCCGAAGTCGGATGCCCAACCGACTGAGCCACCCAGGCACCCCTATGGAATGAATATTTTAACGATATTCTTCCAGTCCATGAGCATGGAAAATATTTGCATTTATTTATGTCTTCTTCAATGTATTTCATCAATGTCTTATAGTTTTCATTGTACATGTCTTTCACCTCCTTGGTTATATTTATTCCTAAGTATCTTATTCTTTTTGAAGAATTTACAATGAGCTGGTTTTCTTAATTCCTCTTTCTGATGATTCATTATTAGTGTATATAAATGCACCAGATTTTTATGTATTGATGTTTTTATCCTGAAGTTTTACTGAATTTGTTTTGGGGTTGATTCTTAAGGGTTTTCTTTAAATAATATTATTTCATCTGCAAATAGTGACAGTTTTATTTCTTCCTTTCCTATTTGGATGCCTTTTATTTCTTTTTCTTGCCTATTTGTTCTGCCTAAGACTTCTAATATTATGTTGGATAAAAGTGGGAAGAGTGAAAATCCTTGTTTATTCCTGATTTTAGAGTAAAAGTTTTGATATTTTCACCTTTGAGTATGATGTTAGCTATGGGTTTGTCATATGTGGCCTTTATTATGTTGAGGAATCTTCCTTTCATACCCACTTTGTTGAGAGTGTTTATCATAAATGAATTGTTTTTGAGTTTTGTTCAATGCCTTCTCTACATCTCTTTAGATAAATGATTTTTATATTAATTTTGTTAATGTGGTGTATCACATCAATTTGCAGGTGTTGAACCATCCTTGCTCACTGGAATAAATCTCATTTGATCATGGTGTGTGATCCTTTTAATGTATTGTTAAATTCATGTTGCTAATATTTTGTTGAGAATTTTTGCATCTATGTTCATCAGGAATGTTTGCCTATAATTTTCTTGTGGCATCCTCATCTGGTTTTGGTATCAGGGTAATATTGCCCTCATAAAATGAGTTTGGAAGTGTTCCCTCCTTTTTTGAAATTTTGCAAAAAGTTTAAAACATAATGGTATTCTTTAAAATGTTTGAGTTTTTACTAAATGTTTGGTAGAATTCACCAGTGAAACCATCTTGTCCTTGATTTTTTTTATTGGGAGTTTTTCAAATTGCAGATTCAATTTCCTTACTAGTAATTGGTTTGTGCAAATTTTCTATTTCTTCATGCTTCAGTCTTGTTAGGTTTAATGTTTCTAGGTATTTATCCAGGTATGACTTCTAAGTTGTCCTATTTGCTGGTATATAGTTATTCATATTAGTCTTTTAGAACTCCCTCCCTTTTTTTCCCTGGGGTAATAATTGTAGTATCTTTAATTCATTTCTGATTTTATTTGAATCTTTGTGTGTGTGTGTGTGTGTGTGTGTGTGTGTGTGTGAGTCCAGCTAAGTGTTGTTAATTTTATCTTTTCAGAAAGATAAGCTTTTAGTTTCACTGGTATTTTCTTTATCTTAGCCTCTCATTTATTTCTGCTCTGATTTTTATTACTTCCTTCTTATATTATTTATTAATTAAATTTAGACTTAATTTGTTCTTCTTTTTATAGTTCCTCGAAGTTTTAAGTTAGGTTGTTTATTTGTGATTTTTTTCTTATTTTTTGATGTAAGCACTCATCTCTAAGAGCTTCTCTCATAGAACTGCTTTTGCTGCATCCCATAAATTTTGGTATTTTGTATTTCCACTTCCATTTTCATTTGTTTCATGGTATTATTTGATTTATCTTTTTTCAGTTATTCTTTGATCCATTGGTTATTCAGTATCATGTTGTTTCATCTCCACATACTTACGAATTTTCTAGTTTTTTCCCTTATAATTTATATCTAGTTTTATACCACTATGGTCACAAAAGATATTTGATATTATTTTAATATTATATTTATTAAGACTTGCGTTGTTGCCTAACATATTATGTATCCTAGAAAATATTCCATGTGTGTTTTAGAAGAATGTGTAGTCTGTTGGTTTTGGATGGAATGTTCTGAATATATCTGTTACATCCATCTGATCTAATATGTTAAGGCCAATGTTTCTGTCCAGATTATCTATCCACTGATGAAAGTAGAGTATCAAATTCCCCTACTATTATCATATTGCTATTTATTTCTCTCTTTAGGCCTGTTAACATTTGCCTTATATATTAGGTGCTTCTATGCTGGATGCATAAATATTTACAAATGTTGTATCCTCTTTTTGGATTGATCCATTAATCATTATGTAATAACCTTATTTGTCTCTTAGTAGTGTCGTTTTCAAATCTACTTTGCCTAGGGATGCCTGGGTGTCTCAGTCAGTTAAGTGTCTGACTTCTGCTCAGCTCATGATCTCATGATCATGAGTTCCAGCCCCATGTTGAGCTCTGTGCTGACAGCTCAGAGCCTGGAGCCTACTTTGGATTCTGTGGGTCCCTCCCTCTCTGCTCTTTCCCTGCTTATGCTCTGCCTCTCTCTCTCAAAAATAAGCATTAATATCTATTTTGCCTGATGCAAGTATAGCTATCTCAGCTTTCTTTGGTGTCTATTTGCATGGAATATCTTCTCCCATCCCTTCACTTCCACTTTCAGTTTGTGTGTGTTCTTACATCCAAAGTGAGTCTCTTGTAGGCAGCACATAGATGAGTCTTGTTTTTATTGTTGTTGCTGTGGTTTTTTAACTAGTCAGTAACTGTCTTTTGATTGGAAAAAGTAGTGCATTTGCATTTAAAGTAATTATTGATGGATATGTACTTATTGTTACTTTGTTAGTTGTTTGTGACTTTTGTAGTCCTTCTGTTTCTTATTTTCCTCTTCGTTATTTGATGATTTTCTGTACAAGTATGTTTAGATTCCCTTCTTTTTATCTTTTGTGTATCTACCATAGGTTTTTTGCATGTGGTTATCATGAGGTTGCAAGTCTTTATTTGAAAATCTAATGAAGAAAAGAAGACATTGTGTGGAGACGGAATTGCATCACAAAATATATTACAAAACTTCCTAAGAATCTTTTTTTAATTCTTTTTTCCCCAGATTTCAATAGCATATGGTAAATTACTTGTTTTTAAAAAAAATGTTAGCATAGTAGGCCTGATACTGCTATTCTTAGAAAGACCTGCTCACAAGTTTGGCTGTTATCTCTTACCCTGGATTTCAGGTATGTTCCCACCACCCTACCTTATAAAAATGGCTCACTGTGCCTAAACTGTTTGTACAAACATTAAGGTTTATACTGAATAACTGCTTTCTTTTGGGGAGTCTGAAATTTATGCTAGGCAGAGGATGTCTGTGACTAGCCACCAGTAAAAACCCAGGGCACTAATCTCTAATGACCTTGTCACAATTTGTTGCTGGAGCAATTAGCACACCCTGTTCAACTCCAGTCAGAGAGGAGGCTTTAGAGCTTGTGCCTGATTTCCTCTGGATTTTCCCAATGTGCGTTTTCCCCCCTTATTTTCCTTTGTGTATCTTTATTATATATATAAAAATAGTTACAATGAGTACAACTACATAGAGGTTCTCCTAGAGAATCATTAAACCTGGGAATGCTCTAATCTCTTTTTTCTCATTTTCCTACTGAAACTTTAGCTGTGCTATTCAAATTCTACACGCCTTTTAAAATAAAAATTAATTGACAAAATGACATTATCAAAAACAATGAAGTAGGAAGCCTAAACATTCCTTTCACAAAAGCAATAATTGGGTCTCTGGAATCTAATCAAGACCTTACCACAGTCTAGGGAATGCTAAGTGAAGAAAGAATAGCTACATTTCAGTAAGAGAGCTCTGTGTTGTTTAACTTACCTGCTACCATTACCTACTCTCTAGCAGAATGGATAACAATGAGATCTGACTATATAGAGTCGATAACAGACTCACATCAGATACAAAGACACAAATAGATTGAAAGTGAAAGGATGAGAAAGCATAATAGCCAAAACATAATCCACATATTCCACTGTCTCACTCTTTAGTTGATGTTCTTAGGCAATGCTGAATTGGGGTGGAAACAACCCAAAGCCCATCTACTGATTAATGGATAAACAAAATGTCATGTATCCATACAATGGGATATTATTCAGCCATAAAAGGGAATGAAGTACTGAAGCATGCACAGCATGAACAAACCTTGCAAATATTATACCAAGTGAAAGAATCCAGATAAAAAAGGCCACATATTGTATGATTCCATTTTAATAAAATATACAGAAATAGTCATATGTGTAGAAATAGAAAGCAGACCCATGGTACCCAGGGGTTGGGAGTTGGGGGAAGAGTGGGAATTAATGACTACTTGATGAGTGTAGGTTTCATTCTGGGGTAAAGAGAAGTTCTGGAACTAGATAATTATGATGGTTTTACAACATGGTAGGTATAATACAAGCCACTGAACCGTCTATGGTTAAAATGTTGAGCTTTAGGTTATATGAATTTTACCCCAGTATAAATAATATAATTTAGCTTCTCTTAGCTTCTTTCAATTCTCCTCTTCCTCTAATCATGATTCAATAATCACCATAAAGTTTTGGAAAGTAATAATATTAACAACAATAATAAAAACTAACATTTTAGTACTTATTCTGAGTCATACATTCTTTTTTAATTTATTCTTTTATGTTTTTAATTATTTTTGAATGGGAAAAGATACAATATAATTTTTGAGTATAGTTGACATACAATGTTACGCTAGTTTTATGTATAGAGCTTAGTGATTTGGCAAGTTTATACATTATGCTATATTCACCACATGTATAGCTACCATTTGTCATTATACATCACTGTTATAATATTATTGACTGTATTCCTTATGCTGTGACTTTTATTCCTGTGACTTATTTATTCTGTAACTAAAGACCTGTATCTCCCTATCTATTCCACCCTTTATGCCCATTTCCCCATGCCCTCCCTTCTGAAAACCACCAGTGTATTCTCTGTAGGTCTGATTCTGCTTTTTGTTTGTTCTCCTTTTTTAGATTCCACTTATGAGTGGAATCATATAGTACTTGTCTCTACCACCATGACTTATGTCACTTAATACCCTCTAGGTCCACCCAAGTTGTCTCATATGGCACAACCTCATCCTTTTTTTATGGCTATGTAGTATTCTTTTGTGTGTGTGAGGGGTGTATGGGTATATCACACTTTCCTTTTCCATTCTTCTATTGATGAACACTTAGGTTGCTTTTGTATCTTGGATATTGTAGATAATGCTGCAATAAACATAAGGGCGTATACATCTTTTCAAATTAGTGTTTTCATTTTATTTAGGTAAAAACACAATAGTAGAATTATTATATCACGTACTATTTTTACTTTTAATTTTTTGATGAATCTACATACTATTTTCCACACTGGCTGTACCAGTTTGCAGTCCATTCAACAGTACACAAGGTTCTTTTTTCTCCACATCCTTGCCAACACTTGTTATTTCTTGTCATTTTTGATTGTAGCCAAGTGTAGCGAAGTGTAAAGTGATACGTCATTATGGTTTTGATTTGCATTTCCCTGATGATGAGTGATGTTGAGCATCTTTTCAGGTGTCTGTTGGCCATTTGGATGTCTTCTTTGGAGAAATGTCTATTCATGTTCTCTGACCGTTTTTTAATTCGATGGTTTGTTTTACTTGGTGTGTATTTAAATCCTTTATATATTTTGGATATTATCTCTTTATCAGATATATCATTTACAGATATCTTCTTTCATTCAGTAGGCTGGTTTTTGTTTTGTTGATTGTTCCCTTTACTGTGCAAAAACTTTTTTTTTAAGAATATTTTTAAGACTAAGAGCACACAGGAGAAGTAGGGAGACAGAATCCCAAGCAGGCTCTACATTGTTAACGCAGAGCCTGACGTGAGGCTCAAACTCACAAACCATGAGATCATGACCTGAGCCCAAATCACAAGTGAGACACTTAACTGACTGGGCACCTGGGTGCCCCTGTGCAAAACCTTTTTGTGATGTATTCCCAATTGTTTATTTTTGCTTTTATTTCCCTTGCCTTGTTAGGCAGAGTCAAACAGTAGGTAAGCAGTAGCACTTGGATCCAAACTTAGAAAAAACTGCATTCTGAACACTTTTTTTTAATAATACTGTCTTCCTAGGCAAGAGGAATCATGGTGAAACTGCATGTGTGGGTTTTAATATTTTTTCACACTATAAATTCCTAAGGTTCTAGTCAGAGAATAATCTGAGGGATAGGTACAGAGATTTGCTAAAAGTCATTACTCCCTTTTGACACCAAAAAATCTTTGAAGCAAGTTTTTATGCAAAGAGTCACCTCTTAGAGTAAGCTTTTTCCCATGATACACATCCTTGGAGTGAGTGGCCTTTGATCAAGAGCTTTAGGATCTCAGTGGTCTCAGTCTAATGAGAAAGAATGTAGCCATCTTCTGTCAAAGATCTTATTGCTTTACCTATGAAGTTTCTGGAGTCACCAGGAACTATTGTATTAAGTCTACAAAACTTCCACCACATGCAAAACAGATATGCACATTAGAGGTAGAGAATGTGTGTGTTAATAGCAGCGACATCGACAATAGCCAAACTATGGAAACAGCCCAGATGTTCGTTGACTGATGAATGGATTAAGAAGATGTGATATACGTATACAATGGAATACTGCTTGGTGATGAACAAGAATGAAATCTTGCCATTTGCAACAATGTGGATGGAACTAGAGTGTATTATGTTAAGCAAAATAAATCAATCATAGAAAGAAAGATATCATATGGTTTCACTCATGTGGAATTTGAGAAATAAAGAGACAAACATAGGGGAGAGAAAGGGAAGGCAAAATAAGATAAAAACAGAGGGAGGCAAACCATAAGGGATTCTTAAATACAGAGAACAAACTACGGGGGATGGGCTAGATGGGGGTTGGGCATTAAGGAGGGTACTTTTGGGATGAGCACTGGGTGTCATATGTAAGAGGTGAATCACTGGGTTCTACTCCTAAAGCCAAGACTACACTGCTTCTTAACTAACTTGAATTTAAATAATAATAATAATATATATATATATACACACACACACACATATATATATATACATATATACACACACATATATATACATACATATATACACACATACATACATATATACATACATATATATACATGTATATATATATGTAAATACAATAAAAAGAAGAGTTGGGACATGGGATAAGCACACTGAAGTTGGGCTTCCATATTTAAAAGAAAAAATAAAGACACACATTCCATATAAAGAAATTATGTTGTTTTTTAAACATAAATAATCAATTACAGAAAATACCAGGGCACAGTAAACAGCAAGTGGGATATAGAGGCTGATGGGGTTGGGATAAAGACCAGGCTCAGATACGTATGAGCTGCATGACATTGAGTAATTTAATAACTTCCAGGTTTCCTGATTTATAAACATGGGAGAAACCTACCCCTTAGGAGTGTAAAGATTAGAGATAATAGGTTCACACATCCAAATAGACTGCCTGGCGTAAAGTAGATACTGTCCCTAAGACTGCACGCTGAAAAAAAAAAAAAAATCAAACTTGGGAATAGTAGGCATCACTAACTTATGCCTAAGTTAGACCCTTTCTCAGAGCATGAAGGCCTAAATAAAATCCCCTGTAATGAATACTTGTTATCTTGGAAACACAATGACCTAGTTTGAAGGACACTTCATAAACGTGAATGAAACTAACTAGTGTTAAGGGAAGTGGGAGATGTACAACAGAAAACCTCGCATAACCAATAAGTGTTTTCAGAAGAGGAAGATGTTATATCCAGCTGGAGAATCATGAAAGGCTTTCGGAAAGAAGTGGAGAACATAGATAAGACCAAAGTAGTGAGTATTTCAGTCGGGCAGCTACTTGAGCAAGTAATAAGAAGCTGAAGAGTGAGTGGCTTGAGTAATTGAGTTTGGCTAGAGCCAAAAATTTGTAAATGAAAGATAAAATGGCAAAAAGGAAATGCATAAGGGCAACATTCTGGAGAGCCTTGCCTGCTAGGCAAGTGTTCAGGCTTTATCCAAAAAGCAGAGCTGAAAGTTTGAGCCTTAAGTTGTAGGGAGTTGAGAGAAATGATGGTGAAATGGACAAAGGCCTGTTTATGTAGAACACCTTTCACAAACTCAAGGTTCTGTACATCTGGCCCTACTCAATTAGGATTCCATGAATCAAATCTCTGCAGGTCACAAGATTTATTTTAAAATATGTAATGAATGCTTGACTAAATGTATACTCAGGTTAGAATTCATCATATAAATTGGGTGCTGAGTTAGCACTGAACTGTCTGGACATAGAAATAGTCTCCTCCCTTCCTGAGTTTTTTTTTAATATCAAGGAAATATTCATAATTGATCTTTCCTTATTTTTATTCATGAGCCACAATTGACACCCATCTGAAATTCTGGCAATGTCTCTGTCACTCTTAATGATGCAGCTGAAGTGAAACACTTACTTAGTAAAAACCTATAGTTAACGTCTCCTCATTGCTGTCCTTGCTTAAAGTGTGTCCACAGGGTGAGAGTGTTGCTCTAGGAGGTTGAAGGAAAGTACTTGACGGAGTAACGTTTAGAATTCAATTTCTCCTGCTTGGTCCTCTTTTCTATTTATTTGCTGTCTGTGGATCCTTTCTCGTTTGCGCTTGCAGTATTTACCATTACTAATCCCATCTTCTGTAATCTTCCCTCTCTTTTATACACATTTTATTAGCCAACTCCCTTGTTTCCATGCCAGTGGGGGAACAGTAGAAGTACAAAGAACCCAAAGGTCATTTGCTTTTAGTTTTGCAAGGCTAGGTTATTTTGTTAAAAGTAGACTTACTTTATTTTACTTAGGAGTATATAAATATTGATTAGCATTGCCTGAAAGCACCAGCTGGATAGTAGGACAGTGGAATAAATGGGTTATGCACTCTGCTGTGAGACAAGGTGGACTAGCCGTGGATTAATAATCTGCTATGAATAAACTTTTAAGTAGGTAAAAGATATTTAGAGATTGATCAGGAATGTATGTGCCCGGAAAAAATGTTAATTCATTTAGATTATTATTATTATTTTTCAAATAAGTGGTTAAAATATATATGGCTTTCTTCTCTCTAAATAGAATATAATACACTTCCAGTTCTGAACCATCACACACAGGACAGGACTAAGGACAGGCATCCATATGCATCTTCCTAAATGCCTAAAAACACACCTTCACATGAACATTACCTCATCATCTCAAAATCACCTCGTTCTAAACTAAGCAGAGCATTGTACCTCTAGAAGCAACTGACAATCTCAACCTCCTCAATTGTCCAAACTAAAGATCACTCTGCATTATTTTCCTTTTTCAGCAATCTGTGCTGAGGGCATTCCTTTTCACGACTAAATTTGAATTCAGAGCCAGCAAATATCACTCTATGAAATATACATGAGGATCAAGGTTTCCAATTCCACATGTAAGAAGCTCCAACCTAACAAGTAAAAAGCTGAACAGATGGAAAAATCAACAACCCTTCTAAGATCTGTAAGAAAAGAGGGGACACAGGGCAATAGTGGCCCCTAAGATTGGACACACCAAACAGAATAACAATTTATTGAAACAGAGACAAGTAGAAATCATTGCAGGAACCAGTGCTTGATAGGAAAACCTGAACTATGATTGTAGAATTGCTGTAGGTTCAGTGTAGACAACTCTGAGTGTTAAAAACTCCAAGGGGAGCCCCATAATTTTATGAGATTTACTTACCAGCAGGTAAATCTGTGAGCTGGATCATGTACTCAAAGTACATATTAGAGAAAAATCCTCTTGTGTTTCTGGCAGGGAAAGGGGAAAGAGGACCATTTTGAAATGTGCCAGGGTACTTTGTTCTTCTTAGCAAGTACTGCCCTCAGGAGAAACTACTTAAGTGAGGGCCTGACCTCTTAGGTTATTATCAGGGCCTAACTGATTTGGGGAAAGGGAAAGGTCCACTTTACTCTGGCCATCCTGGGGAATACATGTGGATCTCACAGTACAGAAACAGAGGTTCACTAAAGGACTGAGCACCTAATCATAGGACTATAGACCATTTTTTTCTTTCTTCACGCCTCAACCACCACATTACTAAAGACCTATTTACAAAAGTTCTTTTTATTCAGTAGCTCATGCTGTTATTTAAGAAAAAATTATGAGACATAATAAATGGAAAAGAAAGAAAAGAAAAAATTTGAAGGGTGATGACAAACATCAGAACCAGACATCACAGGGATGTTGGAATGATCAGACTGGGAATTTAAAATGATTATGATTAATATGCTAAGGTCTCTAATGCACAAAGTAGACAGGTTGGTAATGCTGGCCTCACAGAATGAATTTGGAAGTTTTCCTTCCTTTTCTAGTTTTTTTTTTTGATAGTTTGAGAAGAATAGGTATTAAGTCTTTAAATCATTGGTAGAATTCACCTGTAAAACCATGTGGCCTCATACATTAGTTTGTTGGGAGTTTTTTGATTGCTGATTCAATTTCTTTGCTGGTTATCAGTCTTTTCAAGTTTTCTATTTCTTCCTTTTTCAGTTTTGGTAGTTTATATGTTTTTAGGAATTTATCTATTTCTTCTAGGTTGTCTAATTTGTTGGCATACAGTTTTTCATGTAATTATTTTCTTATAATTGTATTTCTGTCGTGTTGGTTGTTATTTCTCCCCTCTCATTTGTAACTTTTAGTTGGGTCCTTTTTTTTTCTGATAAGTCTGGCTAAATATTTATTAATTTGATTAATTTTTTCAAAGAACCAGCTCCTGGGTTCATTGATATATTATTTTTTTAGTCTCTATATCATTTATTTGTGCTCTAATCTTTATTATTTTATTCCTTCTGCTGGCTTTAGGCTTCATTTGTTATTCTTTTTCTAGCACCTGTAGGTATAAAGTTAGATTGTTTGAGATTTTTCTTGCTTCTTGAGATAGGCCTGTATTTGTATATACTTCCCTCTTACGGCCGCTTTTGCTGCATCCCAAAAGTTTTGGAATATTATTCTTTCATTTTCATTTGTGAAATGAAAACTGCAGTTTTTGTCTTCTTTCATTTCCTGGTTGACCTATTCATTGTTCAGTAGCATGCTGGTTAGCCTCCCTGATACCAAAAGCAGCCAAAGACTCCACTAATAAAGAGAACTGCAGAATGATGAACATAGATGCAAGAAATATCAATAAAACACTAGCAAACTGAATGCAACAATATATTTTTAACTGGAGGGAGGGGCCAAAATAGAGCAGCAGGGAAGTTCTCTGTTTCTCTCATCCCTGAAATGCAGCTAGATCAGCACTAAACCATTATGCATATCTAGAAAATTGATCTGAGGATTAACACAACAATCTGCATAACTTGAGCCTCAGAACTTGGCAGGTACATGGCGTGGAGAGGTGAACCGAAGGAGAGAGAAGCCATGGAGGATAGGGAGCTGTTTTTGTTTGCAGAAAGAGGATGGAGACGAGGGAGAATATAGGAAAAGCACTCTCCCTGAAAGCAGCTTGAGAGAAAGAGTGGAAACAACACAAGGGACTGAACAAGAAAGAGGGAAAGGAGAAAGGAGAGGGTTTCAATACCATTAGGACTCTATAAATAGGAGAGCACAGAATTTCAAACTCCACAGCTCAATACCTGACGGTGCTCTGGTGGGAAGGGCGAATCCCCAGGAGCAGACAGCTACATCTGAGGGGTCCTTGGGTCACATAAGGGGTGGCAGTTCCCTTGCCGGGAGGACATTTTGTAGAGGCCAAGTGGCATCCCCACAGGCAAAGGTCCCAGCAGAGCCCAGAGAACAGCCACGTTTGCTGGTGTTGGAACAAGAACACTGGGGTGCAGCAAAGCCTGGCACCAGGTGTGTATTGTCATTTACCATAGTCCCTGAACTGCCGCTGCTACACAATTGTGCGAACTTTTTCAGGAGACTGGCACAGGGCTATAGTCTCTGGGCCTCTTCAGTGGTGTGCCCCTGGGGCACCTGGATGGCTCAGTTGGGTAAGCATCTCACTTCAGCTCAGGTCATGATCTCATGGTTCGTGGATTTGAGCCCTGTGCTGACGGCTCAGAGCCTGGAGCCTGTTTCAGATTCCGTGTTTACCTGTCTCTTCCCCTCCCCCACTCAAGCTCTGTCTTTCTCTGTCTCAGAAATAAACATTAAAAAAATAAAAATGAAAAAACAATAATGGCATTTACATTAGCACCCCAAAATGAAGTACTTAGGTATAAATCTAACACAATCCAAATAAGATCTATATGGGGAAAACCATAACACTTTGATGAACAAAATCAAACAAAAAAAATAGAATAAATTAAGATATATTCCATGTTCATTAGTAGGAAGTCTCAATATTGTTAAGGTGTCTGTTCTTGCCAACTGATCTATAGATTCGATGTAATGAGTCAAAATCCCAGCAAGTTACTTTATGAATATGAATAAACTGATTCTAACATTTATATGAGGCAAAGACCCAGAATATCCAAAGCAACATTGAAGAACAAACTGAGAACACTGACACTATCTACCTCAAGACCTAGTACAAAGCAGCAGTACAGTGTGGTATTGATGAAAGAATAGATAAATAGATAGATGCAAAAGAGTTCAGAAATAAATCCACATACATATTCAAATGATCTTTGACAGAAGAGCAAAGGCAAAAGCAATACAGTGAAGCAAAAATAATCTTTTCAACAAAAGATGCTGGAACTATTGAACATACACATGCAAAAGAAAAACTATCTTGACAAAGACCTTACACTTTTCACAAAAATTAACTCAAAATGGATCAGAGGCTTCCATATGAAACGCAAACCTGTAAACTTCCTAGATGATAATGTAGGAGAAAATCTAGATGACCTCAAGTGTGGTGACCATGCTTTAGATACATTAATGACACTTGCCATGAAAGAAATAATTGATCAGCTAGGCTTGAAAACTTAAAAATTTCAAAATTTCTCTGTGAAAGACAATATCACGAAAATGAGAAAATAAGCCACAGACTGGGGGAAAATATTTGCAAAAAGACAAGTGTGATTCAGGACTGCTGCACAAAATGCAAAAAGAACTCTTAAAACTCAGCGATAAGAAAACGAACAACCCAATTAAAAAATGGGCCGAAGGCTTTAAACACCTCACCAAAGACAATATACAGATGGCAGATAACCATATGAAAAGATGCTTCCCATCATATATCATCATGGAAATGCAAATTGAAACAACCAGTTACCACTAGACACCCTTTAGAATGACCCAAATCCAAAACATTGACAATACTGAATGCCGACAAGAATGTGGAACATGAATTCTCATCCATTGCTGGTGGGAATACAAAATGGTACACTTTGAAAGTCAGTTTGGTGGTCTCTCACAAAAGTAAATATCAACTTAAGATATGTTCCAGTAATTGGTACTCCTCACTCTTTACCCAAAGGAATGGGAAGCTAACGTCTACACAAATACCTGCACGTGGATGTTAATGGCGACATTATTTATGATTGCCAAAACTTGGAAGCAACCAAGATGTTCTTGAGTAAATGAGAGGATAAATTAACTATGGTACATCCAGACAATGGAATCTTGTTGAGCCCTAAAAAGAAATGAGCTGACAAACCATGAAATGATATTCAGGAAACTTCAATGTATATTACTAAGTGAAAGAAGCCAATCTGAAAAGGCTACTTACTCCGTGATTCCAACGATGACATTCTGGGAAAGGCAAAGCTATAAAGACAGTAAAAAGATCAGTTGTTGCCTGGAGTTGAGGGGTCAGGAAGAGATGAATAGGGAGAGCACAGAGGATTTTTAGTGCAGTGAATATACTCTGTATGATATTATACTGATAAATATGTGTAATTATGCATTTGTCCAAATTAATCAAATGTTCAACACGAAGAGTGAGTCCTAAGGTAAACTACAGACTTTGAGTGATAATGATGTGTCATTGTGGGTTCACCAATTACAACAAATGTCCCACCCTGGTGAGAGGTTGACAATAGGGAAGGCTACACACATGTGTTGGAGCAAGGAGTATAAGGGAAATCTCTGTAGCCTCCTCTCCGTTTTGCTGTGAACCTAAACTGCTCTAAAAAGCCAATACTTTTTTGGGGCGCGTGGGTGGTTCGGTCAGTTGAGTGTCCAACTTCGGCTCAGGTCATGATCTCACGGTCCATGAGTTCCAGCCGCATGTCAGGTTCTCTGCTGTCAGTGCAGAGTCTGCTTCAGATCCTCTGTCCCCCTCTCCCTCTCTGCCCCTCCCTCCCTCCCTCTCTCTCTCTTTCTCTCTCTCAAAAAAAAATAAAATAAAAATAAAAAAAAAATAAAAAAAAAAAAAAAAAAGAATCCTTTTTAAAAACGTTAGAGAACTAGGAAAAAAATAAAAAAATAAAAAAATAAAAAAATGTGTTTAGTGCTACTTCCCCAGTCCCTTGTACAGTGTCTGATACAGAATAAACACATAAATTGTTCTCTGAATGACTTGAATAAATGGGTCACTGTCTGGTAAGAGCACACCACGCCAGCCATCACAGATGACAAAAATCTCTCAAAACAGAGATTAAAAACCTAGAGACTTAAAGTAATATGATGAAACTGAGCCTGGTGATTTCTGTTGTGCATTGGAGAAAACATGGCTCATGTTGAAGACGTAGTTGTTACCTGACCCAGGATAAATCTAGCTTTCTATACTGATGACACAGTGTCACAGATATTTTGAATTTTCACTACAAGTTGGACTTGTGGGGTAAAATATCCTAAATTTTTAAGTGTTGGCAATTTTAAATATACTTAAATACTCTTCAGGTCCGTAGACTTTCTCACAGTCCATATTTTGATGATTGCTTCCCACGGTTCCAGTTAGCATGCTTCTCTGCCATCGGTATTTCCTGAATGGTGGAAGTTCCAACTAGAGGCTTGACTGGATTAGGTTTTGATTTCCTTTTCTAATAAAATTACTTCATAAGTGGTAATCTGTATTTCTGTCAGGAGCCATACCGTGTCGAATTTTTTTCTTTTTCTGATGTTTGCATTAGGGATTAAAATTTTTGATATTCTAATCTATCATTTCTTCTTCTTTATTGACCTATCAGGTGAAATTTCCCTTGTAACTCAAATAATTCTGTACATGAAATGCAGGAAAAAATGCTTGTTTCTTTCCATTTTTTTAATCAGTCTTCAAAATAAAGTGTTGTTTTCCTGGCATCCTTCAACTATGACACATTTTTAACAATTTTTTTAATGTTTACTTTTGACAGAGGGGGAGAGAGAGACACAGAGCATGAGTGGGGGAGGGGCAGGGAGAGAGGGAGACACAGAATCTGAAGCAGGCTCCAGGCTAGCAGCAAAGAGCCCAATGCGGGTCTCGAACTCATGAGCCGGTGAGATAATGACCCGAGCCAAAGTTGGCCACTTAACTGACTGAACCACCCAGGTGCCCTGTCACATTAACAGTTTCAATATCATTATGATCTCATAGATTTAAACATATTTTTATGCCTTAGTTGTCTTCATATAATATCCCTTATTAATGTGTAAGTTGTCCTGTGTAGGCCACTGGAGCCCTAAGTTGTTTTCTGAGATTTTTGTGTTGTTTTGACATGAACCTAATAGTCATGGAGAATTTTCTTATTTTTGGAAGTAATCAAATATTTCAGGCTCAGACTACAAATTTTCTCACTCAGCCCTATGAACTCTTTTATGAGAAAATTTGAGCATCTTTTCATCTGGTTAAGTGCCATTTGCATATAATTCCTGCAAATTGCCTGTTTACATCTAAAGCTTTTCTTTTTTCTTTATGGCTATTGATCTTTGCTTATCTCTTTTTAGAAAATTAGAAAATTGTTTTTTTCATGTCTGGGTAGGTAGTCAAAATCCAACTTTTTGGACCAAACTGAAAGATAATATTCCCCTAAAAGATCATCAAATGGCTCTGTAGTTTAAGACTACATGTATATCATCTAACTAAAGAACTTATTCCAATATAGTACTGCTTCAGTAATTCTACTCCACAGAAGAAACTGTATTTTGCTCAATTCCATCATAAAATGTCCACTATTTGATTAAAATCTAAGCTGGCTTCTGGCTTCAAAGTCTTTAAAGATTTCAAAGGTTTCAACTTTGACATTATGCTAGAAAATTCTCAAATTAGGTAAGATCCCTTTCATAAGATCCGGTGGCCCCACATGGTTTGTCAGTGTGCACCCAAAGTAGGACATGTTCTCAAAGACTGATTCAGGTAAGTCAAACCTTTAGAGATGGATTTTTAGGTTAGAACAAAAGTTAATTCTTTTACAATGAGAACAGACTTACTTTTCCTTCCTTCCTTCCTTCCTTCCTTCCTTCCTTCCTTCCTTCCTTCCTTCCTTTTCTTTCTCTCTCTCTCTCTCTCTCTCTCTCTCTCTCTCTCTCTCTATCTCCATCTCTCCATCAAATCTTCTGAAGAAGCTAAAAAGAAGTCAACAGGTAATAATGATGCTTGTGAGTCAGGGTCCCAGGAAGAAGCAGATGGCACATACCAAAGTAGGTAATTGAAGAGAATATAGTTAAAGGTCTATTTAGAGAGCAGTATGATCAGGATTTAGGGGTGACAATGGGTTGGGAAACCACCAAAGAAGTCTCAACACAATGCTAAGTATACCAAATGCTTGGCCTAAAAGGTCAAAGGGAATAGCTGTGATCAGAGCCTGGTGAAGGTGGTATTTTACTCTCTGTCAGAGAGTCCATCTGACAGAAGCTGTGGCTTTATGTAGAGGACTACACCCTGACCCCTCTTCCTGCCCTGTAACCTTCAACTGCTACCTCATTGGCTGAGACCAAGAGGAATTTTGAGTTAAATGAGCCTTGATGTACAAGCTGAGGAATGCATCCTCCTGGAACACAGAGCAAGGCAGAGAAACTGAATCTGGAGGAGACCAGTCCATGGAGTCAGAGCCCTTGGAAATTCTAAGTGAAATTTATCAATGACATGGAAAAGCCTAGAGAATGGTTCTTTGCTCAGAAGGCTCCTATCCTCCCAGCTTCAGTATCTCCCTTGCTCTGACAATGCTCACAAATGTTCATATTCTCCAACTTATCTTTTCTTAGACTTCTTTCAGACCAACCCATCTGTGCTCTCACCTTTCTCTAGACAGGTCTCAACACAACTGATTCTTCTCCAGATTCTAAGTTCATCACATTTCTGAGTTAAAGTTGAGGCTATACTCTCATTACCCAGATTGATCTTTGGAATTCTAAAGACTTCTCAGCCACATAGCATAAACAGTCTCTTGGGTGATTTTTCTGCAGATAATTATTATAAACATTTGAATTTTTTTATTTCACTCTCAGATCCTGATGTCCTACACGGAGGCTCCCTATAGATTCTAATGTTCTTCTGATGCTGTCTTTCAGACTTTTAAAAGTTTCTTCTCCCCTAAACAAACACACACACACATCTTTCTCATGGCATAGTTTAGTCAACAAAAGTGTTCACTGAATAAAGAGAGTGGGTGCTGAAACTACCAAGCATTGTTCTATCTTTGTGTGAGAGAAACTGAAGTCTAACTGGGAAATTTAAGATTCATAACATCACAGAAGCGAAATGCAACTTGAAATAATGCAAACCAAGGATGGAAGAGGCTAATTAGAGACTACATTTGGATTTGGGAAGAGAAAGTGCATATTGGGAAAGAGAGAAGAAAATTGTGTATACAAACACACACAAAAGTGTATGTATCAGACAACAAAATTCACCTGAAAGTGCTTGAAAACAATTAGGCAAGGGCCAGACTGAGTAAATTTAATGTTACAAGCACAAATGAGTCCGTGGAGCACAAGGCAGTTCAAGAAATCTTTTCTAAAGTTGAAAGCTGCATGATTATCCATGTTTGGGTAATGGTTGGAGCCTAACTTATGATACTAACATGGAGATGAAGGACGTGGGTCTCTTTGTTCCGTATAGGGCACAGGTGGTGATAAGAATGAGGTGAAGAAAAGCCTTTGTAAGGTCTCAGAGGAAAACACAAAGATGGTAACAATGTAGGAAATAACAGAACATTACGAAGGAATGGTAAATTATGGAGTATAAGAAAAATGAGAACTTTAATTTCTCACATGGCCACCTTTAGGTTTTGATAGTCAGTATAAATGATACTTTTCACGAGTCAACTGAAACTTCATAACTATAAGAGTAGAGATATGTTATCAAAACTGAGAGCAGACAAAATAAAGTTGGCAAAGTGTTTCTTCTGAGTATATGAATTCCCCAAAGCAAAAAAAAAAAAAAAAAAAAAAAAGCAAAGGAATTCTGTAAATATGCTTAGGAGTTACCATCTTTCATGGCAAAGAATAATCAGAGAACAGCAGTCAGAGAATCAAGGTCCAGGAGAATAATATATCATGTAAGTCAGGAGTAGAATGCAATGTCAAATGCCCAGAAGAAAAAATCATTGCTTTCCAAACAACAGATCATAAATATAGTGTAAGCTTTCATTTTTAAAGATTCTGTTGATTCTTTGTTTCCTGTACTAAATATAACAATAAGATTTGTTAAACATGTTGTATGCACATAAAATAATTAAGTCTACCCAATAATTACTCAGATGATATATGGATCACAGCATTCAATTTGTATTTTGCATTACAAAATCTATGAAGCACTACACATAAGCAATCAAATTATCTTGGATCCTGATAAAATATTTTTTTCTGAATAAATTTAAGAAATGTGATAGGTTACAATTTGAGAACTTTTAAAGTAAGTATGACCAAAAAATGAGAACCATAACTTTGGGTAATTGTGGTGATTATATGGAATGCTTCATGTACTTTAAACTTCCTTTTTAATGTTTATTCGTTTTTGAGAGGGAGAGAGAGAGACAGAGCATGAGTGGGGGAGGGGCAGAGAGAGAGAGGGAGACACAGAATCCGGAGCAGGCTCCAGACTCTGAGCTGTCAGCACAGAACCCCATGCGGGGCTCGAACCCACAGACTGTGAGATCATGACCCGAGCCGAAGTTGGCCACTCAACCAACTGAGCCACCCAGACGCCCCTGTATTTTAACTTTTTTTAAGGCAATTTTGACTATAATTTGTTAATGTATGAAAGTGCAGTGTGTGTGTGTGTGTGTGTGTGTGTGTGTGTGTGTGTGTGTTAGGTCATAAAATGGAATACATTAGGATTTTTCTTATTCTTATTGGTAGATCCTGAAGACTAAACAGGTGACATTCATTTTCTAGTCCTTATTTAAAGAATGTTTGTTTTGCAAACAACTTTTGTTTTGCAAACTCAACTTTTTGATGTATGCTGTTGTATGTATTCTTTGAGCGGGAGGAGTTTCCTCATAAGGTTTCCCAGCACTATGTTGCCTTAAATGGTAATACAGATGTGAGATCAAACTTCATTTGAGAACATCGAAGACCATATCAGGAAGCCAAGTGATGTCAGATTATTATTCAGCATACTAAATAAACATCCATTGTAAGGAACATTAAATGGGCTGGAATTGTTCCTTCAGTGAAAGCAGTGTGGGAGAATTAATGAATATCCTTGTCTGCAATATGGAAAATGGTCTAAACACAAGACTGGAATAAAACTTATTTCTAATCAGGTTGAATTAAGGATAGCTATATGTACCCAAATATAAACTCTATAATTATGGGGGTAGTTTACATGCTTCTGAATTTATTACCTGGTAAATGCCAATCTCCTACTAGTCTTAAAAATTTTGGGGAAAATTTGAGTGAAAACTAAGGAAGGAGAGCCTCACATACAATATTATTGTCCCCGTATTTTTTACAAATAAAACTATGCTCTTAGAAACACAGTTCCAATTCTTGGGGTGCCTGGGTGGCTCAGTCAGTTAAGCGTCCGACTTCTGCTCAGGTCATGATCTCATGGTTCGTGAGTTCAAGCCCCCTGTCAGGCTCTGTGCTGACAGCTCGGAGCCTGGAGCCTGCTTCAGATTCTGTGTCTCCCTCTGTCTGCCCCTCCGCCCCTGGCACTCTGTCTTTTGCATTGTCTCAAAAATAAACATTTTAAAAAATTTTTGTTTTAAATAAAATTAAAGAAAAACACAGTTCCAATTCTTTACCTAAAGTCGGTTATTCTGTTTCACGGACCCTTACATTCTTCATTACACACTAAAATTGAGTTTTTGCTTTTTCTTTTTAAAATTCAAAGATAAAACACATTTAAAAAGAAAACAAATTTACCATATGGAAGCCATGGAAGCCTAAAAGGAAAAGCTTTTTTTCATTTGAAAAGAATGTGTGTGTGTACTCTTCAAAAATAAAAGTTGTATTCATATTTTATATCCATTTTCCATTTTTATTTGTGTTTTCCATAATGAAACTGGCATTTTTTATTTTTTATTTCTTTTTATTACACTAATTTCAATTCCAGTGTAGTTAACATAGTGTTATATTAGTTTCAAGTCTACAATATAGTGATTCAACACTTCTGTACATCATCACTCAATGTTCATTATGATGGATTTACTCTTAACCCCCTTTACCTTTTTCGCCCATCCCCCCACTTGCCTCTCCTCTGATATGCTTTATTTAAGCAAATACCCTCAGTTATTTTTTTCAAAAAGGACATTTTTTGCTTGAAGCATACTTCAGAATACATGGTTCTAAAAGATATACACAGAACAACCCATCTAAGAAAAATAGAATATGCATTTTCTTCAAGTACATACAAAAGAACTGCCTACTTGAATCATATAAAAAGAGACAAATATTACAAATTTAAGAAGACTGAAATCATACCAAGTATATTTTCTGACCACAATAGTATAAAACTAAAGATCAACAAAAAAACAAAGCTGGAAAACAATATAAACATTAAATATTTAATATGCAAATATTAACACACCACACAAGCAATGGGCCAAATAAGAAATTAAACAGCAAATCAAAATATGTCTCAAAATAACAAGAAAAAATATTTCAAAACCTATAGGATGCAGCAAAAGCAGATGTTAGAGTGAAACTTATACTATAAATGCTTATATTAAGATAAAAGTTCAAATACACAACATTACACTACAAGGAATTAGAAAAAGAAAAAGACATAGCTGGAATTAACAAAGAAAATCAGAAATAAATAAAAAGAGACCAGAATAAACAATAACAGAACATTGAAAGTTGGACCAGTTTTTCAAAAAAAACCCAAAAAACAAAAAACAAATTGGCATTACTTTAATTACATTTTTTTTTCAATATATGAAGTTTATTGTCAAATTGGTTTCCATATAACACCCAGTGCTCAGCCCAAAAGGTGCCCTTCTCAATACCCATCACCCACCCTCCCCTCCCTCCCTCCCCCCATCAACCCTCAGTTCTCAGTTTTTAAGAGTCTCTTATGCTTTGGCTCTCTCTCCCACTCTAACCTCTTTTTTTTTTTTCCTTCCCCTCCCCCATGGGCTTCTGTTAAGTTTCTCAGGATCTACTTAAGAGTGAAACCTTTGGGTAGTATTGACATTTTGACAATATTTATTCTTCCAATCCATGAGCAGGGAATGTCTTTCCATTTCTTTAAATCTTCTTCAATTACCTTCATAAGCTTTCTATAGTTTTGAGCATACAGATCCTTTACATCTTTGGTTAGATTTATTCCTAGGTATTTTATGCTTCTTGGTGCAATTGTGAATGGGATCAGTTTCTTTATTTGTCTTTCTGTTGCTTCATTGTTAGTGTATAAGAATGCAACTGATTTCTGTACATTGATTTTGTATCCTGCAACTTTGCTGAATTCATGTATCAGTTCTAGCAGACTTTTGGTGGAGTCTATCAGATTTTCCATGTATAGTATCATGTCATCTGCAAAAAGTGAAAGCTTGACTTCATCTTTGCCAATTTTGATGCCTCTGATTTCCTTTTGTTGTCTGATTGCTGATGCTAGAACTTCCAGCACTATGTTAAACAACAGCGGTGAGAGTGGGCATCCCTGTCGTGTTCCTGATCTCAGGGAGAAAGCTCTCAGTTTTTCCCCGTTGAGGATGATGTTAGCTGTGGGCTTTTCATAAATGGCTTTTATGATCTTTAAGTATGTTCCTTCTATCCCGACTTTCTCAAGGTGCAGCCGCTCTGGAAAGCAGTGTGGAGGTTCCTCAGAAAATTAAAAATAGACCTACCCTATGACCCAGCAATAGCACTGCTAGGAATTTATCCAAGGGATACAGGAGTACTGATGCATAGGGGCACTTGTACCCCAATGTTCATAGCAGCACTCTCAACAATAGCCAAATTATGGAAAGAGCCTAAATGTCCATCAACTGATGAATGGATAAAGAAATTGTGGTTTATTTACACAATGGA